>NW_026859790.1:0-453624 GCF_026571515.1 Ruditapes philippinarum
TAAAATAAATATCTTAACAGCATTTCACAGCATTTCACCTTAGTATGTTCAAGAACTTGTTCATGTGCATTCATCAAATTATAATTTTAGACACCAAAAAACATGAGATGTTCCTAAAGTATGCACAACCACTGGTATGGTAAAAAGAGTTTTTTCTTTGAAGCATCTAAAATCTGGAATAGTTTACCTAATGATCTCAGATGTACATCTGACTTCAATGAATTCAAACGACTAATTCAAACATGGAGTAATGCCTGTTTGTAACAAGTGTGCCTGTTCTATGTACAACTAATCTTTTCCAGTTCATGTTCTATTTCTATTCATGTTTTTGCTTGTAAATAATTTTAGTTATCTTTTCCTTGAATTATGTACAATGTATCTATATACAATGTATATGTAAAACCCCGTTATCCTAACTTCATTATCATTGTAAATGCTCTGATTTCATTACAATGACTATACACTTAACAAATCTTATAAGTGTGCACGTATAAAAATCAAATTTTCTCAGATACTAATAAACATAGGTCTCTGAAATTTTAACCAAGTATTGTACAGATATGTGCAATGATGGGTATCGATTTTTATGTCAAGGCAATTTGTACTTACTGAGAAATAGCGATGTGTGCAATATTGCGCGAAAACCGCATTTCACATTTCTGTAAAATGTGTATTTATATTGGGTGCAAAAAGGTCTAAATCTCTTGATTTCACTAAAATACAAACATAAAACATAGGATCACCTATAGGGTATAATACTACAATGAATTCCAGGGCATTATGTCACTGTGATTTTAATATTTGCTTTATTGAATTTCAGTAAAGACTGGTTTATGTCGATCTCCGTAACGCGTTGTACCCAGTTGCTAAAAGCAATGCAAACACGATATTTTCATTAATATTAAAGTACCAAGAAAGTTTGTTTTTAGTTTTAAAGTAAAATCTTAGTCAATATGTTTATTTGAGAAAATATTATGCAAATTTATTTTCAAAATGGGCGCCTGAAATGCAAATTCCCTTGCGTAAAACTTCTTGACGGCCATTTTTCTTTCAATTGCAAAAATTCTGCAATAAATTTATGTTTTTTGGATGTCTTTATTTTAATAGAATCCTTGATGGTCAATAATAACATCATTTAGCGCCAACCTGTCACCCTCACGTGCACTTTGTTGTTTATGTCATGTCACGGATGAACGCACACAACAAAAATAACCGTTATTTCTGAATATAGCATTGTAAAAATAAACCATTCAAACGATGAATTCCAAAATTTGGGTAAAAAATGTCAAGTAATAAAAAAGTTATTCACATTTAAAAACTGCACAGTTATAAGTTTTGTTAAGTGTATGAATTAATTGTATGTATTATTTTTTTAAAGGTGTTTGTTTAGTTTTGTTTCTTGTTATTGTTTTTATCTTTTGTTCATGTTGGATACAAGCTTAAAGCTTATGTTTTGTACTGTTAACCATAACCGACTATAAATAAAATGTCTTACTGTCTAACATGCTTATTCTATTATACCTGCTTATCAAAGTCAGAATCTCAGTGAAACCCTTAGAACATATTGACTGCAGGAATACTATATTGCAATAATATTATTATATCATTATCATTTTCTTTGATCTTACCAATAAATAACAGTTACAAGACAATATGGTTAAAGTGGAGGAAATAAATACTCTACCAAAGGACACAACATGTAAGGATTGAATAAAGGTACAGTGACCAAGTATGGAAAAGAGAATGAAGTCATGAGGACAGTTATCCTGGCAGATGAAACTGGTTTAATAAATACCCTTTTATCAACTGTATAACTCCCTTGGTGGACCCCACAGAGATACAGCGTTGCTTATCAGCTTCAGTCAGTGCGAGGTTTACATTGCTTCTGGAGAGTCAGATAATTCTTAGGGTTAACAAAAAATTAATTTTCAATCACCTTTATACGTCTTCTACATATCTATTTTAGTTCAAAACACGGACATTATTATTGTGGGTAAGTTAATGAATTTGTTTATGTTTTTCGTCTTCAGGTTATTTCAACACATGAAAAGTTATTAATCTTAAGATTAAAAAACTCCGGAGCCATGCCGGATCTATTTAATCTAAAAATGTTTTTCTGAAATGGAAAACTTGCCGAAACGGCAGCGACCGTAATAGGTCAAAATAATGTAGGAAGAAAAAAGAATGAAATCTGCAAATTGATTCTGGCTGCATTTAAAGTGAATTATTTTGATTTCTGTTTCAAATCATATTTACATTTCCATCATAATGGAAGCATTGCCGAAACGGCCATCCAAAAACGGATGATTTACTTTTCAACTGGAAAATTATATTACGAAAATATTTCGTACCAGTGGACGAAAATAATGAGCTTTTTGTTACGAAACGTTATTTTGCGACAATGAACCAAATTATGACAATGCATTCACTTTCCTGATTTAAATTGATGGGTAAACTGTTTTCCCTTTCAGAATACTATTAGAATACTAATTAGTCATGGCTAGCTTGGGCGGAAGTACGTCACTGTCCGCGGAAAAGGTCGGAGAGGCTCAAAAGGCGGAAGAGCAATTTGCTAACTTTATAGGCAAAGGGGAGAAACTCCTGCTGTCCCTGACGAAAACGGTTCAAACCATCAACAAAAAATCGGCAGAAATGACCGATATATGCAAAAATGCGTTGAACTCTTACAAGAAGAGGTTAATACACTTAAGCGGAAGAGAAATGAAACAAGTGAAGAGTCAGATCGTCAGGCTGATCGTCAGGAGAAAAGAACAAAACAGTCTGACACCAATGTTCTCTCCGAGTCTGAGGAGGAAGATGAACATCAATGACCCCCTAGGCGGGGCCAATTTTGACCCCAGTGCTTTTATTTGAAGAAACTTGGTAGACACTCATTAGAAGATGTTTCATGCTTAATATCTTAGCTCTAGCTCTTTGGATTCTTTAAAAGGATTTTTTAAAGTTTTTACTATATGCATCTAGGGAAAATCAATGACCCCCTGGGGCCGGGCCAATTTTGACCCCAGGGCTTTTATTTGAACTATCTTGGTAGACACTCACTAGAAAATGTTTCATGCCAAATATCAAAGCTCTAGCTCTTTGGGATATTTAGAAGAAGATGTTTAAAGCTTTTTCTGCATGGAATGGAATTCTTTGAACAACTTTGTTAAGGCTTCACACAAGGAACATCCAAGTGAAGTTTCATTATGATCTGCCTTATGGTTTCAGAGGAGATGTCGTTTGAAAAGTGTGAACGGACAAAGGACAACATACGACAGACGAAGAGTAATCCTAATAGCTCACCCTTAGCATATGCTCAGGTGAGCTTATAAAATATTTTTACAGATACAAGTCGGGAGATTTGCCATTTACAATACTTATAATTTATATTTTATTTTTATATTTTCAGAATGAGTGATTGCGAAGAAATGGACGATACAGATTTTATCTTCAAATGTGCCGAAAAAGTCGGAGAACTTTGTAAAGGAACAGGTGAACATGGTTTTAAAGGAAGTGGGAAGTTTAAGCAAAACAGTAGGGCAGCTGGAACAGAGGCTCAATTTAGTGACTACAGAGTTGCAATCAGTGAAAGAGGAGAACTCTAGATTGCACAGACAGCATTGTACGTGTAAGGACACGTTAAGGAAAACGTTCTATGCCGGACTGGCCGCTGCTCATGAGGAAGGAAATAGCGATGCAATAACGCCAGGTACTAGTGGTCTACAGGTCACACGTGACATCGAAGATGGAGATAGGCAGGATTCTTTATCGGCAAGGAAGTTAGCTCCCCCTTTGTTAGACCGCTGAAAAGAAAAGAGCCGGATTTTTAGTAAGTAATGTGTTCCATTGCAATATTTCACGGCTCCTATACAATTGTGTTCCTGTAGGTTTATAAGTCTTTTATATAAATCTAGCCAAGCGATATTTTCCATTTCTCCTTTTATATTTGCTCTTTACTGGTTATATCATTCTCTCATTCATTATACAAATATTTACTTCACGAACTTGAATGCAACAACATGTCTTCTTTATACATTTCAGACTCGTAGAGAAACTGGAGGACCTCGATCCAACAATGCGCCACCAGATAATGCCCTTCTATAAAGAAGATAGACGGGCGACAGCGGATATGCTGAACTACATACAAAGGGCTTATATCAAATACAGAACCAACAAAGTCACCGACAACAAAGAAGCCATCACACCTCCCCTAATAACGAAGATCATTGAGGAAGGAGTCGGTCTCGGAATATGGCCCCCAAACTTCCAGCCGGTCAACATGTTGACATCATTCGCTAAGTATATCGGAAACCGCATAAAGAACGAGAAAAGGGTGCCATAGTCACAAAATACGCCCGTTTACGAAAAAGCTTTAGATGGAGATGGGGGCATTATGGATAAGTGTTATCTAGCAAGCAAGTTTTTATTCTTGGCACTGTGTTGTTAAATGAACCTTAAAACAAATCAATAGGGAAGATATGCACAGAATGTGTGACCTTGACCTTGGTCGCAGGGACCTGAATTTTATGCACGGCACTCAGCCTCACAATGATGAACATTTGTGCCAAATTATATTGAAATCCCTCTATGCATGTAGAAGTTTTGCTCCAGACAAGTGTTTTTCTATGAGCTCTAACTGTGACCTTCACCTTTGACCTAGAGACTTGGTTTATGTGCAGGGCACTACGTCTCATGGTGGTGAACAATTCTATAAAAGTAACATTAAAATTACTCCATGCATGTAGAAAATATGCTCCGGACAACATCTGGATATTTAATCATCTCCAGTGACCTTGACCTTGCAAATATTAACCTAAATTAAATGTGTAACACCTGTAGTCATGATAGTTACCATTTGTGCTACAATCCATCAATAAATGATGACTAAATGGTCCCTATAACCATCTTCAAATTTTTATCTGAACTTTGACCTCTATGTGTAACCTTGACTTTGGTCGCAGGGATCTGAATTTTGCATGCGACACTCAGCCTCACAATGGTGAACATTTGTGCCAAGTTATATTGAAAACCCCCTATGAATGTAGAAGTTTTGCTCCGGACAAGCGTTTTTCTCAATGAGCTCTAAGTGTGACCTTGACCTTTGACCTGGAGACCTGGATCATGCATGGAGCAATACATATCATGGTGGTGAGCATTTCCATAAAGTATTATAAAAATTCTTCCATACATGTAGGAGATATGCTCCAGACAAAATCTGGATATTTCACCATCTTTAGTGACCTTGACCTTGCATATATTGACCTAAAGTACATGTTGATAGCCGTAGTCATTATAATGACCATTTGTGTTACAATCCCTCAATAAATGATGATTAAATCGTCCCTATACACATCTTCATATTTTTATCTTTTTTTAAACGGGCGTATAAAAAGTACATGTAATTTAATAACTAAAAAATTCTGATTTAAGATTTTATTCTAGGGAAATACATTTCATTACAATTCTTAATCTTTGAATGAGCTGAACTGATATTTACTTGAAAATTAAAATATAATTAAATTTCTATGAGAAAGTATTTACATTTGATAAGGTAATTACTGTATGATCTTTATGAACAAATACCAAGTCTACAGAACACCATAGTTATCACAGTTAAGTATCTTGACCAATGAATGAAACATGTGTAAATAAATGTTACATTCTTTACAACATACTCAAGTCCAAGAAAGAGGATTATTTCATGCCCTTTGATTAAATTCTATTTTTAAAAAATAGATCAAGGGGAGTAATTGTGTAAGTCATTTATGAACAAAGTAATAACTTTGTTGTCTCCCTTTGATTAAATTCTATTTACAAAATCTGGATATTTCATCATCTTTAGTGACCTTGACCTTGTATATATTGACCTAAATTATATGTATCACAGCCATAGTCTTGATAATGACCATTTGTGTTACAATCCCTCAATAAATGATGACTAAATGGTCCATATACACATCTTCATATTTTTATCTGAACTTTGACCTCTATGTGTGACCTTGACCTTGGCCGCAAGGACCTGAATCTTGCACGCGACACTCCGCCTCACAATGGTGAACATTTGTGCCAAGTAATATTGAAATCCCTCTATACATGTGGAAGTTTTGCTCCGGACAAGCATTTTTCAATGAGCTCTAAGTGTGACCTTGACCTTTGACCTAGAGACCTGGTTCATGTGCGCGACACTGCTCCTCATAGTGGTGAACATTTATATGAAGTTTCATTTAAAATCCCTCCATACGTGTAGGAGATATGCTCCGGACAAAATTGGACGCCGCCCGCCCGCCCGCCCGCCCGACCGCCCGCCAGGGCGTTCCCATAATACGTCCCGTTTTTCAAACGGGCGTATAAAAAGTCAATCTTGAAAAAGAGATATATGGACTCTCAAGAACAACGGTTAAACCAGAGCATTACAAGTGATGTTGCCGACCATACCGATGACATTTCCAAACACGAATAATTGTCTTCTTTTGGATAGACTATCTGTGTGTATATATAGGGCATGGAGCAATAATACCCATATGGATAGAAAATTATATGACTATCGGGTTATAGATCGGGACAATTGTGCAACTTGGCCTTTTTACAATACGTTATATATAGGGGGAAATATTTGGTAGTCATTAACCTCCACATGATCGGATTAGTTTTTGTTGTATCAGATTTGTGAACACCAGTCAGGGAGCGGTTATTATTTTTACATTTTTACCAGTTATTCCCCGCTGATTAAAAGGGCCAATTCTTGGGCAAAAACCTAATTAATTTTGAATTATACTTCGTAACTCTTAACAAATTCAAATTCAAATAAAGGAAAAATATTTGAAAGCCAGCAAATTAAATATCTAATTATAGTTGGCATGTTTATATACAGCCTTAGAACTGAAGACTTAATTAAATGTTCGTATATTTTATAAGAACTCGAGTTATGTCAGCAAGTACAACATCTTAATATTGCATAATGATTACAACGTATTAATAACTAGAACTATCGCTGAATGCGATTCATACCCCCACCAATGTCCTTGACAGAAGACCACTTGGAAAGGTGGTTAAGGGAATAATTTATGTGGCACAAATACATTAAAAGAAATTATCTCAGGTGAAAAAAAGACTAATTGTACAGGTAATAGTATAAATATATATTATCAAAGCATGTTCCAAACAGTTACAAATAACCTTTCATTTTCCCAATGCATTAAACATTTTATTTATAAGTCAATTTTTGACCTTCAAGTATGGCCTTGACCTTAATCTGGCACAAGGGTAAGATGGGTTTTGCACATCGCCCAGTTTGGGTGAACGTTTGGGTGAACATTTGAGTAAAGTTTGAAGAAAATTCTTCCATTAGTATAGAATTTATAGAGTAGACACAATATATTGTCTAGTATTGGTTGCATGTAAATTTGAAGACTTAAAAAGGGGCATAACTTTGTCAAAATGCAATACAGAGTAATGAAACTTGACCTGCATATCTTATTTGCCACACCTCATATATCTTTTAAGTTTCAAGCAAATGCCTGAGCTAGTTTCAGAATTATTCAAGTACATGTTAAAATTTAAGAACATTTTCTAAGTCAATTTTTGACCTTCAAGTGTGACCTTGACCTTTAGCCGGCACAAAGGTGACATGGATTCTGCACATAACCTTGTTGAGGTGAACATTTGAGTAAAGTTTGAAGGAAATTCTTCCATTAGTATAGGATTTATAGAGCAGACACAACATAATGTCTAATATTTGATTGTATGTATTTGAAGACTTAAAAAGGGGCATAACTTTGTTAAATGCAATACAGAGTTATGAAACTTGAACAGCATATCATATTTGTGACCCTTCAAAAATATTTTAAGTTTCAAGCAAATACCTTTTCTAGATTTAGAAATATTCAAATAAATGTTAAAATTTAAGAATATTTTCATAGTCAATTTTTGACTTTCAAGTGTGACCTTGACCTTAAGCCAGCAAAAGAGTGACATAAGTTCTGCACATCCCCTGAATGAGATGAACATTTGAGCCAAGATTGAAGAAAATCTTTCAAGTAGTGTAGGACTTACAGAGCGGACATGACATACTGTGTAATATTAAATTGTTTGATATTTGACCTTCAATTGTGACCTTGACCTTGAGCTGACACATGGGCAACATGGGTTCTGCAAATCCCCTGGTTGAGGGGAATATTTGAGCCAAGTTTGAAGAAAATCTTTCAATTAGTGTAGGACTTACAGAGCGGACACAACATACTGTGTAATATTTGATTGTTTGATGTTTGACCTTCAATTATGACCTTGACCTTGAGCTGGCACATGGACAACATGGGTTCTTCTGCACATCCCCTTGTTGAGGTGAACATATGAGCCAAGTTTAAAGAAAATCGTTCAAGTAGTGCAGGACTTACAGAGCGGACACGACATACTGTGTAATATTTAATTGTTTGATATTTGACCTTCAATTGTGACCTTGACCTTGAGCTGACACATGGGCGACATGGGTTCTACACATCCCCTGGTTGAGGTGAACATTTGAGCCAAGTTTGAAGAAAATCTTTCAAGTAGTGTAGGACTTACAGAGTGGACACGACATACTGTGTAATATTTGATAGTGTTTGATATTTGACCTTCAATTGTGACCTTGACCTTGAGCTGACACATGGGCGACATGGGTTCTGCACATCCCCTGGTTGAGGTGAACATTTGAGCCAAGTTTGAAGAAAATCTTTCAAGTAGTGTAGGACTTACAGAACGGACACGACATTCTGTGTAATATTTGATAGTGTTTGATATTTGACCTTCAATTGTGACCTTGACCTTGAGCTGGCACATGGACAACATGGGTTCTGCACATCCCCTGGTTGAGGTGAACATTTGAGCCAAGTTTGAAGAAAATCTTTCAAGTAGTGTAGGACTTACAGAGCGGACACGACATACTGTGTAATATTTGATAGTGTTTGATATTTGACCTTCAATTGTGACCTTGACCTTGAGCTGACACATGGGTAACATAGGTTCTGCACATCCCCTTGTTGAGGTGAACATTTGAGCCAAGTTTGAAGAAAATCCTTCAATTGGTATAGGAGTTATAGAGCGGACACGAAAATGGAGACGGACCGACCGACCGACGGACGGACCGACGCGACAAAGCGAATCCATTATAGCCCCCCCAACATTTTGTGGTGGGGGTATAATAATGTTTTCATATTAATAACAATGTTTTCATAATAATAATAATGTCTTCCTATCAATAAGAATATCTTCAAAATAATAAGAATGTCTTCATATTAATTACAATGTATTTATATTAATTAGAGTGGCGGATAATCCTTCCATATGTCTGATGGGGTCATCGTCCCATAGAGGTGAACATTAATGGCAACATTTTGCTGCTATTAATGGCCAACAGTCAGACATTAAAGGTAAACACTGTATTACTATAAGATGTATATGGTTCATTTATAAAGGTATTTATTCTAAAATAAGTAATATCATGCCTTTCATGTAAACATAATGCAACAAGAGCGATCAGTAATCACATGTGTCGCCTCATAATGGCCAATTTCATGTTGGGACCAAGTTTGTGACAGACGGACAGACAGACGGCCAGTGCATAACTAGACTTGGTACAGATCATTCCTGTAAAGTTTGGATAAAATTGCACCAGTAGTTTATGAGGAGTAGTCCGGACAAGCTTTTGCGTATCTGGCAACACACAGAAAAAACATCTTTTTATCAAAGGGCAATAACTCCGCCAAAAATCATTCAACCGGAAAACCCGTGCAATATGCGCAAGGACTTGAGCTACAGATCAATCCTGTAAAGTTTCATTGAAATTGCTTTAGTGGTATAAGAGAAGTAGTCTGGACAAACTTTAAAAATAAAAATTATTAAAGGGCCATAACTCTGACAAAAATCATTGAACTGGAAAATGCTGATAATATGCACAACTAGACTTGGTACTGATCATTCCTGTAAAGTTTGGATGAAATTGCAACAGTAGTTTATGAGGAGTAGTCCGGACAAGCTTTTGTGTAAATGGCAACACACAGAAAACAAGCAATTATCATAGTATTGCAAGCAATCCATAAGTCCCATACCGGTTAGAACCCCATCAACATTCTGAAGGGCCATTGGCCATTCACTAATGTTTCAATTTTCTCTATTTTAAGTAAACTTGTTGGAAAAGTTCTTTAAAAGTGATCACAGGAAACAGTTTTTATGAACAGACAGACGGACTGAAGGACACTCTAAAGTTAATATTTGAAACATCCCTGTTACCAAAATATAACATTTTAAAAGCAAAATTCTTAAAGAGGAGATAACTCTTGAATTAAAGATGCAATTTCATAAAAATTTTCAGCTCTTTTTGACTAATCACAAATATTGTTATATTTGCCATGTTTTAAGCCTATTTGTTGCCAAGGCAACTGATATTTTTTCAAAATAGGAAGAACAGATAAGACATGCATAATCTCAAGACTGCTATCTACCCATATGTCAAGTTTCATAAAAAAATATTTCCAGTACTTTTTGAGTTATCACTGGATTCAGTTTATGTGTAAAATTTGCCATAGCAACCAGAATTCTCAACATAGGAAGAAAAGAAAAAAACATGCATAATCTCAAGACTGCCATCTATCCATAATTATGTCAAGTTACATAAAAATATTTCCAGTACTTTTTGCTTTATCACTGGATCCAGTTTATGTGTAAAATTTGCCATAATTTCAGCCTATTTGTTGCCATAGCAACCAGAATTCTCAACATAGGAAGAATAGAAAAAGACGTGCATAATCTCAAGACTGCCATCTATCCATAATCATGTCAAGTTTCATAAAAATATTTCCAGTACTTTTTGCTTTATCACTGGATCCAGTTTATGTGTAAAATTTGCCATATTTTCAGCCTATTTGTTGCCATAGCAACCAGAATTTTCAACATAGGAAGAAAAGAAAAGGACGTGCATAATCTCCATACTGCCATCTATCCATATACCAAGTTTCATAAAAATATTTTCAGTACTTTTCAAGTTATCGCGGGATCCAGTTTTGTGGACGGACGGACTGACAGACAGACGGACGGACAGACGGACGGACGGAGGGTAAACCTAAAGTCCCCTCCGGTAAACCGGTAGGGGACTTAAACCGGTAGGGGACTAAAAACACCTTTTTATCAAAGGGCCATAACTCGGCCAAAAATCATTCAACCGGAAAACCCTTGCAATATGCGCAAGGTCTTGAGCTACAGATCAATCCTGTAAACTTTCATTGAAATTGCTTTAGTGGTATAAGAGAAGTAGTCCGGGCAAACTTTAAAATTAAAAATTATTAAAGGGCCATAACTCGGCCAAAAATCCTTGAACCAGAAAATGCTGACAATATGCACAACTAGACTTGGTACTGATCATTCCTGTAAAGTTTGGATGAAATTGCACCAGTAGTATAGAGGAGTAGTCCGGACAAGTTTTGTGACGGACAGACAGACAGACGGACAGACAGACGACGGAGAAGTGATCCCTATATGTCGCCACTACTCCGTAGAGGCGACACAATAATACAATTGTAGAATTCAATAAGTATAATTATTACTTACTAGTGCGCTATTTTAAACGGGCAGGTGAATTAAAATTAAATCAAATTAAAATCTCTATGTTAACTGTGCAGTAAATAATGGCATAAGATTCAATGTAAGCGAGCTGCTTAATTAGCTCAATATTATATAGATGAATGCTTGGTGAGTTTGAGCCATGAATCTTCTCTATGATAACTTTGATTAATTATGTTGTGAAGTTTAGAGAACATTGAACAGATAAGCACGGGTAATAATCACAAGAACATGGATTTGACAAATTTTACTGCCTTTTTTTTTTCTTGCATATATGCAATAAAAACAGGAAATATCAAACAGGAGAATCTACTGTTTACACTAGTGCTAGAAAAACATGTAAGACAAATCATGTGTTTTAAATGATGTAATTCTCATGAGCCTTTTATGAATTGTGTTCTTAGAATGACATCTTAGAATGACAGTACTCCTTGTATCAAACTCATGATTGAGTGTTGGGGCATATGCTGTATTTAAGTAATTTCTGGACAAGCTTGAATGAACAAGCAAATTCGTTGAATTTATATCCCCCGCCGAGTACTGGTTATTATTAACACAACAACTGAAGACATAAGGCTTTATTTATATATTAATCATGGCATAAACAGTAATATTCTTTGAACTTGATAAATATTCAGGGCAATAACAGCCATAATTTTGTGTTAAATAGTAAAATCTGGAAATGCCAATGATATGTATGCATACTACATAACTAATCAAGGGCCATAAATCTGAGTTATAAGTATCTGACCGGGAACAAGGCGACTATATGCACATCTCCTCTAAGTATCCCATAAAGTTTCATTGAATTCCAGCCAGTAGAAGCAGAGAAGTAGTGAGGAAACAAATATTTTTCTATATGGATACTGCATAACTAACCAAGGGCCATAACTCGATGAGTTAAAGTGTCTGACAGGAACAAGCCGACGATATGCGCATCTCTTCTTTGTATTGAAGGTTCCCATAAAGTTTCGTTGAATTCCAGCCAGTAGTTGCAGAGAAGTAGCACGGAAACAATTATTAATCTATATGCATACTACATAACTAATCAAGGGCCATAACTCTGAGTTAAAGGGGGTCTGACTGGAACAAGCTGACGATATGCGCATCTCCTCTTGGTATTGAAGATTCCCATAAAGTTTTGTTGAATTCCAGCCAGTAGTTGCAGAGAACTACTCCGGAAACGATTTTTACTCCATATGCATATTGCATAACTAATCAAGGGCCATAACTCTGAGTTAAAGGGCCTGACCGGAACAAGCCGACGATATGCACATCTCCTCTTGGTATTGAAGATTCCCATAAAGTTTTGTTGAATTCCAGCCAGTAGTTGCAGAGAACTACTCCGGAAACAATTTTTACTCTATATACATACTACATAACTAATCAAGGGCCATAACTCCAAGTTAAAGGGTCAAACCGGAACAAGCCGACAATATGCGCATCTCCTCTTGATATTGATGATTCCCATAAAGTTTCGTTGAATTCCAGCCAGCAATTGCAGAGAACTACTCCGGAAACGAAATTCGGACGGACGGATGGACGGACGGACAAGGCCAAAACTATATCCCCCTCCCGATTCCATCGGCGGGGGATAATCGAAATGCTGAATTTTTGCCTTTTCATCCATCAAAATGCAATTTGATATACATGTACCTAATTCATATGAGTGTAGGACAAAAGCAACCCCCACAAAAAGTTCAGATTTCAGAGGTTTCCGGAATTCAGAGGTTTATGGTAATGTGGACAAGACTAAGCCACTAAATATCACTAAATGTCAAGGAAGATGTGGCCATTACTGTAATATCATATATTTATAATAGTCTTTTAATCAAGATAAAGATGTGAATGAAAAGAATACATTTTTATCTTACCTGCAAATGCTTTTGAATTTCTATCAGTTTGTAGAAATGTTGTTAATTGCATAAACTTACATATTGTCTGCTGTTAGTTAATTAATTATTACATCAGATGCAATAAAATCCCTAAAGACGTTTGATGCATACATTGTCCAATTAATTGTCATTTAATCCGCTAAAAAACCCTTCAAATTAACTGACCGCCGTAAGTTACTTTGATTAACCGCATCACTTCAAAAATACCATTTCACAGTTTGTGATTTCAACAAGTGTCAAATTACACGATCACCGCTAATAAGTAAACAATCGATAAGGAGATTAAATCTTCCTGCAGGATAAACATTCTCGATTTACAATGTATTTCACACCTTTGGATATTACCGGTTTTTGGAGGTAAAATTGCATTGATTTGACTCTAATTCTACGAAAATATCTTCCGGAATTCGGAATTTAGAAGTTCCGGAATTCAGAAGTATTATATAAATAGAAAATACGAGGGCTGTTCAATAAATATGCGGACAAGTGCTGCCATATTTTTAATATTCATGGGAAATTGACGTTCTCTTTACATTTTGTAAATAAACATATGATAAACATGTACACAAAATTTCAATAAAATCGGATAAAAATTAATAGTTCAATTTTATGTTTTTCTAAGGTAATCGCAGTGAAACCGGCCCAACGTCGTACGTCACGCTCAACGCATGCATGAAATCACCCAAAACACGCACCTAGTCCTTCTCGAAATACTCTCCGTGAAAGAAAACACACTTTTTACAACGGTTGATCCATGACGTGAAAATATAAAAGTAGGAGCCATTATTTATCTCTGAAATTGCACCTTTTGTTTATTTCGCGAATTGTTATCCGACGATCATTGTCAAGCAGCTCCTTTATCACAGCGACGTGATTTGACGATACGTTGGGACGTCCCCTGCGTTTGTCATCATGGATGCTTTGTTGGCCGCCTAGAAATCGGGCATACCAATTGTACATTGCTGTTTTCATCACCTGAACACCATATGCTTTTTTAAATCTTAGAATTGTTTCTTTCTTTGAAAATCCGTTCAAAACACAACATTTTATTGAAGATGGTTGTTCCGATGCCATTTTAACGCATACGCACTAAACAATATGGCCGCTTAACGCCTAAATGATGTCACACACTAACATGATGTCATGTGCGTAACGCCAACTTATTGCTCGTAAATTATGCAAAGTTTGGTGAAAATCGCACGGTAAACGTTAAAATTCGACGTCATTATTAACCAGTAACTATTTGTAAAAATGAACAAAAGTGGGCCGGTAATCGCTACATGTGGTTTCCATAACGACTGTTTGGTAACATATGATTCATGCCAGAATGGCAATATTTGCTGTATATTTTCAAAATATATTTGTCTCTATTACTGTATAAGTTTTATTCAGCTTACTTGGAAAATAAGGAAATATCGACACTTTTCCGCATATTTATTGAACAGCCCTCGTAGAAGGGGAAAAATCGGGACCAAAAAAATTGTTCGGTTTTTAGAAGTTTCCGGATTTCAGAAGTTCTGAAATTCGGAAGTTACACTGTATATATTTTCAAAGATTGATTGTTAAAATGGTAATTGATCAACAGTTGACATTGTAAAATGTCTATGATAAAATAGAAATCTGCTTCCTGCCCCACTCTTTTAATAAACTGATCATTACAGTTGACAAATGCAAGTAATTTATCATGAATAATTTGTCATTTATGCGGAGTAAATTAGCTAATAAAAAGAATTGTGGCAAAATGAAACCTTTTCTTGACTTTCATCTGTTCACTCATATATGCATTCTGGAACTAGAAAAAATTTAAACTTAAGTAAAAGAGAGAAAACATAAAAAAAAAAAAAAAACTTTCGAAAGAAAAACATAAATCATGAATGTAGTGTAAAAAGTTAGCCATTACTGTAATGGCGTTTGATTAATTAGGGGACACAACTAAAGCTTACAGTGTAATTTACAGTCCAGCTTTAGTTGTGTCCCCTAGTTAATCAAACACCAATTACTTCCTGTCTCGGCCATTCTATTTACAGTGCAGGATTTTAAATTGATTTTGGGCTTGTTTGGGTTATTTCATTCATGTTTACATGTCACAGGTATGTGTGTGAATTTTAGTTTATTTCTACTCACCACCAGTTACATGTCACAGTTATGATATGAATTTTAGATTTTGGAAACAATTTGATGCCTGACTGATAGACAGGTAAAAACAACAAAAGAGCGGATAAACGCTCACCTGGGCATGTTTTTCACACCTTTGGCGCGCATAAATGCCCTAATTACAATTGTTTATTGTACTTGACTGTCAAATTGAACAAGAGTTATAGCTCGCTATAAATCTAGATCTATGAGCGCTATACTGAGATAAGCGTTATAAAAAAGAGCGATTTATCGAGGCTACAGTGTACCTGGAATGTCAGAGAAGTCACTCTACTAGACCAACAACGTACAAATAACATGTGTGACACAGCCACCCTCACTATGGACGGTTCTCAACTGCCTTCAGAAAGACGCAGCCATGGTCCAGACACAAATCCTGAAGCACGACATTTTGTGTTGATGGTAACTGAAATGTTTCAGCGATTTATGCGTCAAACCAGACCAAGTTATGGTTATCAACCAAAATTTGGTCTGCACCACTATGGCACACGCACACCTAGAGAATTCTACGAAGAACGAAACACGACATGGGACAGCCGGAGCCCAAGAGAAAACGCAAACAGAACATCATCCACCAGAACAGAGTGAAGGCTCTTTGTCAGCAGTTCGACAAGGGTGACTAAGACTATGGCACAATTTCTGTATGCCATGTCACAATGTATCAGACTCAACTAAATGTGAACATTTTCTGAAACTGAACTGTAGCAGAGACTGTGAGAATAATTTATCAATAAAGAGTGCTTTATTTCATCCATGTGCTCTTCATCTTCATGTTTGTAATATTTTTAAGCATGTATTTGTGTTGTGTTGTGTTTTTTTATGTGTTTTAAAAATATGTATGGACATCAAATGTAGGTGACATAGTGCTAAGGATTAAAGTGATTAAACATGACTTCTCTTCTGATGCTTGTTGTATATAAAAGCTATGAATTCAGTATCGCATGCATGCATTATTTCATCTGTTATCATACTTTGTTATCACTTCAATATATACATTATTAATTAACATTTAAACAAATTCTTTTCATTTTTATTAATTCACTTACACTATATGTAAATTTGATGGAGGAGCTTTTGTCCTACCTTTACATTTTTATGAAGGGGGGGGGGGGATGGGTGGGTAGGTGGGGGCTTTCGTCCGGGGGGACTTTTGTTCGTATCCAAATTCATATGTTCACATGGATTTATATAAAATATAAATAGATGAATAAAAGGTAAATATCGGCATAAAAAGCGATATTTTTTTACTTTGTGATCATGATTTATGCAAGCATCTGGAGGTACTACTGAAACATTGTGGTGAGTTAAATTCCCCATGAACATTTTGCACTGTTACTGCTTATGGTTGATCCATTCTTAAGCATTAATGAAATTGCTGTAATTTCAGTGTGAATGCAGTATCCATTAAAGATAAGCGGATAGTGGAGGAGGTCAAAAAGAAATGGCAGTGGGCTGTAATGATAGTGAAGAAACTTGAAGCCGCCCGGCTCAATTCCTGTTCCTTGACTGGTGGTGGATTTGGGCCGGCAGAAGTTAAGGAATGGCAGAAGATTGTAAGCAGTTTTTTATCCCCTTTTTTTCAATGTGAGGTAAAACCCAATCAATCAAACAAAGTGAACAATAACTCTTTCCAATTTTTAGTATATTTATAACATATAAGCATTATGATATCATTTCAAACAACTTACAGTTACCAAACAATTTGAAACTTTTAAAATATAAACATTTTACTGTTAACTAACAATTGAGCTTAAATATATTGCAACATGTAAAAATATGAAAGGTATCTATAACAAATAGAAAAAAGGCAATTAACATGCAACTATATAATTGCTGACAAGTAAAATGTACATGTATGTGTGACTTGCAACGTAAGTAGCAAATACAGTCGAACTTTGTTCGCTCGAACTCGGAGGGCCTGTGCAAATTTGTTCGAGAGATCGGTAGTTCCAGCCAACCGAGGTCGAACTATTATTACGTTGATCATATGTCTAAAGGTTTATAGCATACATTGGTCGGATGATAAATACGTAAATATAATTGTTTGTTAGTACATTTGTTTGTCGAATATGTCATATTCAGAATTATTATCCCAGTGTTTACAATTAAGTATTAACGGTATGTTGTGTTAATCTATATTTATGCATCTTGTTGAACAATGATCAAAATATATTTATATGTTTATAATGGGATTTTTTAATTTTAAAAAATAAATTAATGAAATATTTAAGAAAAAGTTCTACAGCAGCATTTATTTGTAGTCATTTACTTAAATAAACACACGTACAAGTATCATTCTATAAATACATAACACGATCAAAAAATGGGCTCCACCACAATACAAATCAGTTTGTGACTTACCAGCAAGCTCCAGAAGGCAGTTTGATGACAATCTTGAAGAATCTCTTAAGAAATTAGATGGACATGGGTCGGTAGATATAATCTTAAACAGATCTACTCAATTTCGAAAATTAATTTGATGTTGTACATTCTAGCTAAGTAGATCTATTAAAAACCCCAGAAGAAGCTTGAATAATGGCAATTATGCTTTTCGCTTTCTTTTAAATAAAATCCTTTTTGTTACCTTAGTATCACTAAGCGCTTTATGACCAAGATGGCACCACCCATCGAAATGAAAGTTCATGTGAACAAATCACATTTTCTGTGACAGTAAACTTCGTTAAGAATAAAAATAATTGAGAAACATTTACCAAAAATGTTATACGTAAATTTAACACCAATGACACATGGTTATCATGCAAAGGAATTAATTTTAAGTAGCAACTAAAAGTTTCGAGCACATATTCGTCTACTGAAGTTTTTTGGTGCCCATCCGGATGACAATATTTAAACACTAACAGACTTGGATTCAAACTTGAAATATGTCATTAATAATTTAAACATCACTGACTGTGAAGAAAGTCAACAAGGTCAAGCTCCAGCACAATTGAACGGGCAGACGGGATCTGTTGCTGAAGTTGCTGAGCAACAGCAGGTATTTAGGTGTTGTACCTAATGCATGTGCATTGATGATTCGTGGATAAATATCAAAATACATATTGCTTTTGTTTATTTTATACTTCTCAATAAAATATGTAATTCTGAGAAGAAAAAAAAAATTGTTTTAATATTTTCCTTTATTGTTATAGGGTTGTCAAAACCGCATATGAGTGGCCCAAAATGTGGTAAGTGTTGTAACTTGCTATGAATGCGGAAAGCCAAGATGTCTGTATGTTAAACAAGAGGGCCATGATGGCCCTTTATCGCTCACCTGAATATGACTGGGTTTTTTTTTGTAAGAAAATTAATATTGATATGTTATATTTGATCAATATGGATCTGTTAACTTCAACCATTACCATATGTTCTAATATGTTCAAAGAAAGACATATTGGAAAGGTTTCGTTACTGTAAACCTTGTAATTTTTTCACTATTATTTGTGAAACCTTTGTTTTGGATTCATGATATGTGTGAACATCATTACATAAAAGAAATTAATACACTTGTTACTATATATAGTAACAAAATTGCCTATGATTTCAACTGATTATGAGTGTCACGTGACCTATTATGAGTTTGCGGCCCGGGGCCGAGAACTAGTTATCAGCCCGCAGAACATGTGCACGTTCACAAACTGAAACAATGACGTCATATTTTACGTCACCAAACAGTTAACTGTAAAAGTGAAAGTAGGTTGTCAGCACGAATCGCTTTATTTTAATTATGAGAGCTTAAGCGTATTTAATAGTACAAACACATTTTTGTTACTATTGAAATTTGAAGAAATAATACGACAAATTCATTCCGAAAAAAAATGAAAATAAAACTTGCTTCTAGATTCTACTGCTTTGAACACACAAACAGTAGACTCTAAACATCTCTGTACAGAACAGTAGAAGAGTACTGTAGACAAGAATTTCAACGAAAGAACTTCACAGTATTTGTTTTTTTTTCTTTTTAAAAAAATGCTACTATTAGATCTACCAAGTGTATTAAAGACATTAATACACGTCAGAGTAGGGCCGGAAGGTGATAATCGGCCCTGAATGAATAATGGCCCTCGGGCTAAAGCCCTCGGGTCCATTATTCATTTTGCGGGCCGATTATCACCTTCCGGCCCTCTCCTGCCGTGTATTAACCTCTTAATATACAAAAATTATATGCAATAACAAAACTGTTAAAAATGTGATAATATTTGATAATGAATTTCAAAATAAATAAGAAGTGCTATGTTTTAGTTACATAAAGATTAATGGTATAAAGGTTTTTGCAACAGATTTTTCTAGTTCATTTTTTTGTCTCATGAATAAACAAGAGGGCCATGATGGCCCTGAAGTCGCTCACCTGTATATAGGCCCCTGGAGCAGGGCCAGTTTAAACCCCAGGGCTTTTATTTGAACAAACTTGGTAGACACCCATTAGAAGATGTTTCATGCTAAACATCGAAGGCCTAGCTCGTTGGGTTTTTTAAAAGAAGATTTTTCAAGTTATTATGACACACCTAGGGCAGGGCCAGTTTTGACTCCAGGGCTTTTATTTGAACAATCTTTGTAGACACTTACTTGAAAATGTTTCATGCTTAATATCTAAACTCTATCTATTCAGGTTTTTTCAAAGAAGATTTTTATGTTTTTGCTATTCACATATATAGAAAATTAATGTCCCCGGGACTGGGCCAATTTTGACCTCAGGGCTTTTATTTGAACAAACTTGGTAGACATTCACTAGAAGATGCTTCGTGCTTAATATCTAAACTCTAGCTATTTGAGTTTTTTCAAAGAAGATTTTTTAAGTTTTTGTTATACACATATAAGGGAAATGAATGACCCCCCGGGCGGGGCCAATTTTGACCCCAGGGCTCATATTTTTACAAACTTGGTAGACATCCGTTAGAACATGTTTCATGCTAAATATCTTAGCTCTAGCTCTTTTGGTTCTTTCAAAGAAGATTTTTTTAGTTTTTACTATATGCATATAGGGAAAATCAATGACCCCCTGGGGCGGGGCCAATTTTGACCCCAGGGCTTTTATTTGAACAAACTTGGTAGACACCCATTAGAAGATGTTTCATGCTAAATATTTAAGCTCTAGCTCTTTGGGTTCTTTAAAAGAAGATTTTTGTAAGTTTTTACTATATGCATATAGGGAAAATCAATGACCCCCTGGGGCGGGGCCAATTTTGAACCCAGGGCTTTTATTTTAACAAACTTGGTAGACACTCACTAGAAGATGTTTCATGCTAAATATTTAAGCTCTAGCTCTTTGGGTTCTTTAAAAGAAGATTTTTTAAGTTTTTACTATATGCATATAGGGAAAATCAATGACCCCCTGGGGCGGGGCCAATTTTGACCCCAGGGCTTTTATTTGAACAAACTTGGTAGACACTCATTAGAAGATGTTTCATGCCAAATATCTAAGCTCTAGCTCTTTGGATTCTTTAAAAGATGATATTTAAAGTTTTTTCTTTCGGTTGCCATGGCAACCAGAGTTCTGCATGGAATTAAATTCTTTGAACAATTTTTAAAGGTGACCACCAAAGGAACATTCCTGTGAAGTTTGGATGAAATTGGCTCAGTGGTTTATGAGGAGATGTCATTTGAAGCAAAAGTTTACGGACGGACGCCGGACGAAAAGCGATCACATAAGCTCACCCTGTCACTTTGTGACAGGTGAGCTAATAAAAAATGCTAAAAATATTTTTTGACAATATCAAGAAATTACACATTTGATAGATAAATCATAAGAAAAAGTCTATATTATTTTAAGGTCACTAAGGGACTGCGTTTAAGGCAAAGGTTCCACTAACACTCCAAATTCATGGGTGAAAACAGGCTCCAATGACAGTTGTGAAAAGGCAGAAGAATTTTTCCTTATATATTATATGTAAAATTTGACTCATCCTTACATATTGTACATAAAATTTGACCCTTTGATGGAAATTTTTACAGGCCAAAATGAACATAACTGAAATTTCAGGGGTCAAAACCTGTTTCAAGGTTCAAATGAAACCCTGGTTTAAGGTGTATTTTCACATCGCCCAGCTGCCGATAAGGGGCATTATCTTGTTTGCTCTGAATGTCATATGATCATTTGTTGTTATATTTGTAACTTTCAGTGTTCCATTAAAGCCAAAGTTGTTTCCATATCAACGACAACAGAAGTTAACACCAGGTATGGACAACGTCAAGTTCAAAAGGTAACAGTTGTGGATGACACAAAATCAATGACCTTGGCCCTGTGGCAACAGCATGTGGACAAATTGAGACCTAAATGCTACTACAGCATTGAAAACGTTATCTCAACATACTTTCAGGTAAACTCACAAGTGTGCACTTATTATTCAAGGGCTTTCCAATCGTGAACCAAATACAATGATGCAAAAAAACTTTTTTACACTGCAGATCTTTTTATCCTTCTTTAAGCGTGTCAGGTACACAAACCAGTTCCAGTCATCAAAAAAAATTAGGGTCAAGCATATTGTAGCCAGGCAGTATTTTGTTTTATGTTTATGATCAACCTAATATTATGCTAATATGTGATCTAATAACATATTTTGGTTCTTTGGAAAGCTGAGGGGGATAGACTGAAATTAGTTTTGGTCTGCTTCCTTCAGCTTCTCAAAGCAATATCACTTAGGTGTGAAATCCTTTGATGTAAAAGATTAGAAGATGGTCAAATGCACATGTGATAATGTTTTATTAATTATGATAGACAGATTAAAGATAAGAAATATATTATTTGATTGGATAAATTCAAAAAGGGGGCAGATACTTTGTTTTGGATAGAATTTTGGACATACAGATTTGGGGGAAAAGTTAAGTCAGTGGAGGTTTAAGTCTAGGTTAAGAAGGTTAGGATAAGAAAAGAAAATACATTGAGTAGAAAGATTAGAAGTGAATAAAAGGATTTAATTTGATATTGTAATAGATAATTGTTAGTTAATAATAAGGTGGACTGGTGAAAAAGATTTAGCAAATCATATGGAATAAAAGAAACTGAATGTGGACATAAAAGTTTGTTGTTATATAAATTTCAAAAGCAATTGTGAAGTTAAGATTTAAAGCTAATTCCCTGAGTGGTCAGAACTAAGAAAGGGCGTCTGGCCACATAATGGTGTGAGAATCCGGAAGTATTCTTAGAACTTTTATTAAATTATAATGTCAAGAAATAAACAATTGATAGCAACACCAAAATTTGAACAAAATGATAATGTAGACTTTTTTTTGGAGAAATTCGAGAAAATCGGACAATTAAATAATTGGAGCAACGAAGAAAAGTGCGTTCAGTTTTGTTTATTTCTTAACCAAAGTGCTGAAGCTTGGTATCTTAATTTAAATAGAGAAACGAAAGAATCGTTTGAACTTTTAAAACAATCTTTTAAAAGCAGGTTTTCCCATAAGACTGACAGAGTTAACTTGTATGCAAAATTTATGAAAATAAAACAAGATGGCAGAGATGTATCTGTATACATAGAAGAGGTGGAGACGTTAGGGAGGTTACTTAAAAAACGGAGGATGAAATTATTGACAGAGTTATATTTGGTTTGGACAATAAACTTAAACAACAAATAATTATTCGAGATATAACCAGTATCAATGAGCTGATCGAATTTGCGAAGAAACTGGACACTTTACATGCATCTGATGTTGAAACATTAAGTGAAGTATCCATTCCAAAGGATTATCGTGACAAACAACATACCGTGACATACAATCCAAGGAGCAGGGAGGAAAATTTCAGAGCCAGGCAACAAAGACCAGGACCATACAGAGGGTCAGCAAGGAAAAGATGGACTAAAGTGTCACACATGTGGAAGGTTTGGCCATGTTTCTTTTTCTTGTTATCGCAATAAACGTTGCTTTACCTGCAATAAGATGGGTCATGTTAAAAGTCAATGTTTTAAGAGTTTAGGGGTGCGAGCCCGTCTCACAAAAATTGGGGGATGGGCAAAACATGGGTAAGAAGAAAAAAGATAAGAATATATCTATAGGGAAAACATATAAAATTGGAGATGAGAAAAATTTAATTGATGTAAGATTAGGAAATTTTTTACTTCTTGTATGATAGACAGTGGTTCATCAATTTGCTGTTTAACCTATGATATGTATAAAAGAAGTGGTCTGAGTAAGCAATTTGATCTTTTACATTCAGATTTACCAAGTGCCCAATGTGCCAATGGCTCATCTATGAAAATCATAGGCAAGGTTGTTGTTCCTATATCAATATGCAGATTAACTTTAGTACAAACATTTTATGTCTTTAAAAAGTTAAATCAGTCTGTTATTCTAGGAAAAGATTTCCTTACTGAGCAAAATGCTACAGTTGATTTTGGTGAAAACATTTTAAGCATTCAGAAGGGTTTGATAGCTGTAAAAATGTTTGGGGCTCAATCTAAGTCCAGTCTAGCAAGACTTGTCAATAAAATCTCAGTGCCAGCTAGATCTTGTATAATAGCAAAAGTAAAAGTGAAAGGGCAAAATCAAAATGGCTTATCTGTTATTCTGCCTATAAGAACTTTACCAAGCAAGGTTCAGGTTATAGGGGCTAGGTCAATCTCAAATGTCCAGGGTAATAGAACTTTTATACAAATTTTAAATCCAACAAGTGAAGTGATGTATTTAAGGCCAAATGAACCAGTAGCGAGAGTTGAACGAATTAGTGTTGATGATATTTGTGAGAATGAGTTGCATACTGGTGAGAAAATGCAAATGAATGAGAAATCAGACAGTGAATACATTGAGATTGCTAGGTCCATAGGCATTGATCTTACTAATTCTGACTTGACTGATGAACAAAAATACAAGTTGCTTGTTTTTCTTGGTAAGAATAGAGATGTGTTTGCTACTAATACAGCCGAGTTGAGTCATTGTACAATTTTCCCTCATAAGATTGACACTGGGAATGCCCCTCCTGTTAGAAAGAGGCCTTATAGGGTGTCGCCAGCACAGAAGCAAGTTATTGAGGAGCAGTGTGAAGATATGGAAAGAAATGGTATTATAAGTCCTTCTACTACACAATGGCAGAGTCCTGTGGTTCTTGTTAAGAAATCTTCAGGTGAATATCGTTTTGCTGTAGATTACAGGGCTGCAAATAAATCTATTAAATTTGAACCTTTTCCTATACCTAAAATTGATGATGTTACTGATGCAGTAGGGGAGAAGAAACCTACTATCTTTAGTGTTTTGGATATATGGCTCAAGGTTTTTTTTTCAAATTGGTTTGGACCCCGCCACGGAGGATCGCACAGGTTTTGTTACACATCAGGGTGTTTGGGAATTCAATCGTTTACCATTCGGGCTTATAAAACAGTAGTTCTGCTTTCAGTTCGGTAATGCACGAGGTTCTACGAGGTATAAATTACATGTATGCATTGACTTATATTGATGACTGTTTACTCTTCTCACGAGATTTTGATGAACATTTAGAACACTTGTCTGAAGTTTTTAATAGGTTCAGAAAGGCATCCTTGAGGCTTAAACCAAGTAAATGTTTCTTTGCAGCTAAGGAAGTAAAATTTCTTGGGCATGTTTTCTCTAAACAGGGTATTTGTGTTGATAAAGATAAGGTCAAGGTAGTTCGGGATTTTTAAGACACCAACCAATCAGACTGAGGTCCGCTCTTTTTGTGGTCTTGCAAATTATTATCGACGTTTTATTGAGAAGTATTCCTGTATTGCAAAGCCTTTGCATAATCTTTTGCGGAAAGATTCAAAATTTATCTGGACTGAGCAGTGCCAGAATGCTTTTGACACTCTAAAGGGAAAACTAACAGAAGCTCCTATTTTGGTATTTCCTGATTTTTGAAAAAGAGTTCATTCTTTACACGGATGCTAGTGGTATTTCTATCTCTTATATCTTGGGTCAAAAGGATGAGCAGGGTCGTGAACATGTCATTTCGTATGGTGGGAGATCACTTCGTCCTGCTGAGAAAAACTGGGGTATTTCAGATTTGGAAGGCTTAGCTTTAGTTGAGGGTATTCGATATTATCATACATATCTGACTGACCGCAAGTTTACTGTTGTAACAGATCATATTGCGTTAAAATCTTTGAAAGATAATAAGGCTAGTGGTAGACTTGGGAGATGGGCTGTATACTTACAAGGTTACAATTATGAGGTAGAATATAAAGCAGGAAAGCTTCACTCCAATGCTGATGGATTAAGTCGCCGAGAATATGATGTTGAGCAAGTGAAAGAAGACAAAGACATGGACTGCGACAACATTCATATCCACCCTCAGGTTTGTTCCATAGAATGCACGTCAACAACCATGGAGTATAAACTAGAGTACCAAGAAGTCGTCACAGCAAAGGTCAACATGGTGACCCCAAGTAAAGAAAAAGATACCCTTTCTGGGATGTTAGATGCCATGGATGCCTATGAAAATTTAAATCCTGCCAATCTTATTCAAGAAGTCTGCAATTTGTCTGCTGCACAGTTGAGGCAAGAGCAAATACAAGATCCAGACTTCAGACTTATGTTTGAGTATAAGGAGCAACAAAAAGTTCCAGAGGATGTGGCAGCTGCTAGAAGATTGGTTGCAGAAGCAGAGCACTATGAAATAGAAGATGGTGTCCTTTATCACATGTATCATCCAAGGGCGAGAGGTCGAAAATTGGTGGATGTCAGAAACAGCTAGCAGTACCTTTTAAATACAGGGATGTATTACTTAAGCAGTATCACGATGCTTTGACAGGAGGACATTATGGTATTGAGAAAACCTACGAAGCTATACGTATAAAATTTTTCTGGCCATCAATTTATAATGACATTAAGAAATATTGTCAGTCTTGTGAGCCTTGTCAAATGTCGAAAAAGGTATGTTCATCAACATAAGGCTTACTTAAAGCCATTGCCTATAGGTGAAGTATTTTCAAGATTGCATTTAGATATTCTAGGGCCATTGCCAACAACAGCTGATGGTTTTAAATATGTTCTTTTGATTGTTGATTCATTCAGTAAATGGTGTGAGGCATTCCCTTTGAAAGACATAAAGGCAAAAACTGTAGCTTGGAAAGTGTATGATGAAATTATTTGTCGCTTTGGTTGTCCGAATTCTATTTTGACTGAACAGGGGGTCAAATTTTATGTCAAAGTTAATGAAGGAACTTTGTAATATATATTTCAAATTAGTAAAAATTAGCACTAGTAGTTATCATCCAGCAACCAATTCTACTGCTGAAAGGATGAATTCTGTCATATTGCAAAAGTTGCGGGTTTACTGTAATGATAAACAGACTAATTGGGCCCAACTTCTTCCAAGTATTATGATGAGCTATAGAGTCAGTCCTGCTATAGATTCTACAGGTTACTCCCCTTTCTATATAATGTTCGGTCGTGAATGCAGGCTTCCTCTTGATACTGCACTTATTCCAACTGTCACTTCTGGAACAACTCATGAACAACACTTGAGACGTATTATCGAAAATCAGAAAGTATGTCGGGAGCTGGTGAAGGAAAATACACTAAAAGCTCAACAAAAGTTTAAAAGGTATTATGATAAGACAGCAGCAACGCCTAAATTTATGGTTCGAGACAATGTATGGCTGTATAACCCAAAGACAGAACCTGGAAAGTCACCAAAGTTGACAAGAAAATGGACTGGGCCATACTACATTTCTGAAAAGTTAAGTGAAGTCAATTTTCGTCTGCGAAATTTAGCCACGCATCAAGCTGTCAAAAGTGTTGTACATGCAAATAGGTTGAGACCCTACACCAATCCAGCTCTAAGACCGACAAATCCATCAGGGTTGCCAGACAGAATACAACAGCTGGAGATGGATGACCAAGAAAAGGATGAGACAGAGCCCCTGTCTTCACAGTTAATGATCAAGATATACCTGAAGTTTCAAATTTAGATAACTTTGATTTGGAGAAAATTGTTAAGGCAAGTTATCACAGAGGTAGATTGGTATATTTGGTAAGATACCGTAATGAAACTGGGATAACACGAACCGAGTGGCGCTATAGTGGAGATTTGCCAGAAGATGTGAGAAAGAATTTTCACATTAAGTACACGTTCTCAGGCACGGTGCGAAAGCGACCCAGTATGTGAGAATTAAGAGTGGTATGAGAGAGATAATTGTAGTAAAAAAAAAAAAATATAAAAATAGCAAAATATAGTATATAAAAAAAAAGAAAAAAAAAAAAAAAGAGGGAGTTTATATAATTATGAAACTGCTTAAAGTAGTTGTGAGAGTATTGTTTGGTAACTTTATTAAGATTCCTGTTGTTGGGGGAGTATATAAAATGTGATGTCCTTTCACTGCAATTTCCATTTAGGCATTGTGTTAAATGGTTAAGTCTGGCTCATATAAATTTCTATGTCATGTGTAACTAAATTCAAATTCTATATGTGCACGTTTTTTTTTTATGTTTAGATTTTTTGTTGGCAACATTTATACTGGCATGGTAAATCTGAATATAACCTTTCTTACTATTTTCAACTTTGTTCTTTATTGGTATACGTAAAAGTGATACCCTTGTTAATATTAGAATACAAATTCGGAGGTTATTGTGACTTTGATGTCCAATATAATATTATATACATAGGTATAGAGTTGAGGTGATTTAGAGAAAAATAGATGTGTAAGTCTAATTGATGAACTGGCTGTATTATCATAGTCTATTAGAATTTGTATCATTTTACTTGGGGATAATGATGGACAAAAAGGCATTTAAGGGAGATAAAATGTGAGTTAATGAATCTTTGTTACAGTTGAGCTGTGAAAAGCTTAAAATAGTCAAGTCCCAAGAATTTCTTGAGTATTATATGATTATTGTATATTTTTATATGTAAAGCAAAAAGATGTTATTGTTACATTTTTTGTATAAACTTATTTTTTTAAGTTTGCTATTTTTCACATCTTTCAAGCTTTACAGTCATAAATTAAGTTTACCAAATGCTTTGTGGGTAAATACAGAAGTCTGTATGTTTAATGCTACAGGTGTTTAATTGAATTAAGTTTATTGCGATGACATGATTGAAAAATATGGTTGAATCATCATAAGTTTATGCAATATGTGATTGAAAAAATGGTATGAGTGATTTAAGTGTTTTAATTGATTACAATGACAAAGATGACAGTGAAATGACAGTGTTGAAGTGAAAATGTGAAAAACATGTGTGTTTAACTGTAAATACAATTATCTTTATGCAAAGGAAATAAGACTAAAATCAAACAATCAAAGTAAGTGTTAACCAGACAAAAAGAACTAAAATGAAATGGAAATAAATGGAAGTTTTGTGGTGACATTATATCAGAGAAATAGATTTACATGGAAATTATGAACATAATTATATAAAGATCTCCTATGGTTAATTAAGAATATCAAGACTTTAAAAAGATCATACTATTTCCTATAATTACACTGTTAACTGTGTTGATTGCATAATGATTATATACATTGTATCGCATTTTAAATTGTGTTTTATATACTTTGAAACATTGAAGTTTTCCAGTCCACCTTATCCGTATATTTATATGTAAATTGCTTAGTAGTGATTTTAATTTGTTTTCTACTTGTCTTATTGTTAAATGTTCATTGATATGTTTATATGTTTATGTATAAAGTTTGACGGAGCAAACTTAGCTGGGTGGCGAGATAATGTAGCCAGGCAGTATTTTGTTTTATGTTTATGATCAACCTAATATGCTAATATGTGATCTAATAACATATTTTGGTTCTTTGGAAAGCTGAGGGGGATAGACTGAAATTAGTTTTGGTCTGCTTCCTTCAGCTTCTCAAAGCAATATCACTTAGGTGTGAAATCCTTTGATGTAAAAGATTAGAAGATGGTCAAATGCACATGTGATAATGTTTTATTAATTATGATAGACAGATTAAAGATAAGAAATATATTATTTGATTGGATAAATTCAAAAAGGGGGCAGATACTTTGTTTTGGATAGAATTTTGGACATACAGATTGGGGGGGAAAGTTAAGTCAGTTGAGGTTTAAGTCTATGTTAAGAAGGTTAGGATAAGAAAAGAAAATACATTGAGTAGAAAGATTAGAAGTGAATAAAAGGATTTAATTTGATATTGTAATAGATAATTGTTAGTTAATAATAAGGTGGACTGGTGTAAAAGATTTAGCAAATCATATGGAATAAAAGAAACTGAATGTGGACATTAAAGTTTGTTGTTATATAAATTTCAAAAGCAATTGTGAAGTTAAGATTTAAAGCTAATTCCCCGAGTGGTCAGACCTAGAAAAGGGCGTCTGGCCACAATATTTTTAAGTAGGGTAGGGTTAGGCTAACAAATCTTAATTTTTTTAGGCCTCACATTTTTTTTTTATAAGCCGACTGCTTACCTTGAAAATTAAAGTCCAACCAAAATGAAACATAAAAAAGGTTTGTTGTGCACCATGTTTTTTCACTTGGGATTATAATAAAACTAGAAATGTGTCATCATGCCACGGATGCCCCCGCATGCAGCCAAAATTTCAGATGGTGCATTAATTTTTTTTTTCATTTTAAGTTCAAAGCCCTTAAAACTTTTCAATGTTAACACAAACCATTTCCATACAATGTTCAAAGCACTGAAATTATTCAGTCTTAACCTTTTAGAAATAGCATATTGCATATTTGTAGCCAAAATAATGGCTAAAAGAATGAGTGGTGAAACTGAAAGTTCAAAATTTTTCCAACATTCAGGAAAGATAAGTTTGTCTAAAATCATTGAACCATGACCAAATTCAAACTTAAACTGCTTATTCCTAAGATGTATCTATATTATTTTCAAAGTGAAAGAGACATAACTCTGCCAAAAAATCATCAAACCATGACCAAATTCCAACTTGACCTGCCCATTCCTTTGACATATCCATATGTCAAATTAAAGTTGAATATGTGACACTGTCGGGTAGATAAGGAACAGAAACTGTAAATTTCATATTATTTTCAAAGTGAAAGGGGCATTACTCTACCAAAAATCATTGAACCATGACCAAATTTGAACTTGACCTGTATTTTTTCATGACATATCAATATGTCAAGTTTGAGTTGATTGTGTTGTACCATTGGGGAGATAATGAACGGAAACTGAAAATTTCATATTATTTTCAAAGTAAAAGGGGCATAACTCTCCCAAAAATCATCGAACCATGACCAAATTCGAACTTGACCTGTATTTTTTCATGACATATCAATATGTCAAGTTTGAGTTGATTGTGTTGTACCATTGGGGAGATAATGAACGGAAGCTGAAAATTTCATATTTTTTTCAAAGTAAAAGGGGCATAACTCTGCCAAAAATTATCGAACCATAACAAAATTCGAACTTGACCTGTATTTTCTCATGACATATCCATATGTCAAGTTTGAATTGAATGTGTCCAACCGTTCTTAAGATAATGAACGGAAACTGAAATTTCATATTATTTTCAAAGTAAAAGGGGCATAACTCTGCCAAAAATCATTGAACCATAACCAAATTCGAACTTGACCTGTATTTTCTCATGACATATCCATATGTCAAATTTGAGTTGAATATGTCCAACCGTTCTTAAGATAATGAACGGAAACTGATGATGACGGAATGACAGAATGACGGAAGGACGGAAGGACGAAAGGACGGAATGACGGAACAGGGTAACACTATATGCCCCGGCCATTACATGGCGGGGGCATAAAAAAGCATATCCATCAACAAGTATGTACTAATTACTACTAAGGATTTAATAGAATTTGCTTTATAATTGTCAAAGACGTGTGTTTTCTTTTCCAGAGTGAATTACAGCTATCAACAACGTCAAAGACAAGCTTTAAACCTATAGAGGAGTTTGATATTGTTGAAGGAGATGACAGTGTTGACAACGTCATCAAGTCTGTAGGCACTGTTATTTTCTTGTGCTTTAAAAATTATTTCAAAGTGTGTCGGTTGCAATAAATCTTTGGACACTGACACAAGCAGTGCTATTGTTAGATGTCTGCATTGTTCTGCAAAACAGAAAGTTTTCTCAAACAAGATTGACGAGACAACTAAACTTGCAGCTCGATTCAAATCAGAAAGTTCAGAAATTTGTAGTGTTCAACGAAGTCTTAAACACATTCATATTGAAATACAGTTTAAAGACATTTAACAATGATGAACTAGAGAATTACATCCTTAATGCTAATGAACTAGAACTAAACACAATAGTAATTCTGATGTAGTTTTAAACTTGGATGTAAATGACAAGCTGACAGTGCAAACACAGGAATGTATACAATAATCTCATCAGCTTATGGGTAAGAAAACCCAGGAGTTTTCAGAATGTGTAAAGTGACACTCATGCTCCTATTTAGTCTTCGCCTTAATATTTATCTAGCACTAGCCAAGCCGAACTAGCAACTAACAATTTTTTATAACATGGAACCAATTTTCACTAGCCCGCACCCAAATGATACAATTTGCATAAAAAATACACTTTGCATGTTTTTATAGACCATAAAAACAAATACACCATTTATTCACATGGAAAATACAAGGTCCTCTGTCATTTCTATGTCGTCATCATCACTTTATGCATCGTCATCACGATCTGTGTCTCTTACTCATGGACAAGGTAGATTTCTTCAAAGAGGCAGCATGAAGTACCAAAATATACCCAAATATACAAATTTACCCAAGTTGACTAATATATATACTATAAGTAATATATTTTTTCACTAAAAATGAATACAATATATATTTTCACTAGGATAATACCCAAACATACACAAATAAACATTATTTTCCGTAAAGCCTTCGGCTTTCGCATGTATAACAATAGCATGTCTGTCAGACACTCTACTCACTAGTCGCGTATTTAAAGGACCGTAAAAAAGTAGTCCGCGTCGCTATATAAACCGTGTAAACCCCGTCTAATCATAGTCTTTCCGGCGCTCTATAGTCGCGTACACATGTGTTTGAAAGCTGCTAATTTTACTTTATTTTTACTTTATTTGGTAAGTTTTTTCGTCGTTTTTTCTTGTGGCTCAATCTAGGACGTAGTCCAGATCTGTTTTTCATTTTGTATTGTCGTTTTTTATTGTAATAATGAGCCAAAGTGATGTTGAGAACGATGTTCTCAATTATTCAAGTTCCATGGAAAATGAATTTTCGGGGTTTGAGGAGGACGAGGTCCCCGAAATAAATAAGAAAAATAAAGAGGAAAGACCTTCTACAGAAGGTAGAATAAAATCTTTGGTTGTCAAACCAGGGCAATCTCGTCAAAAAGAGAACACAAATAAAAAGGTTAAATCTACAAAAAAGGGAAATAAAGCTTCTACTTCTAGTAAAGCCCCGAATAAGGGTAGTAAATTTGATTTGAATAGTTTATCAAATGATGATTTAGAGATTCTGAAAGCTAAACTTGGTATTTCGCAGTGTAATACCAATTCTTTGGTTGATAATCTTGATGACATTGAAAATGAGCATGTTGATTTGAACTCTGCCCCTAACATGCATATTGAACTATCTAATGACTCTGAGTATGAATCTGTGGATTCAATTGGTATTAATAGAGTTTCTAAATCGAAGCAAAAAGATTTATCCAAGAGATTGATAAACTCCCTGTTTGGAGAAGCAAGTGATCTTTCAGAAGACGAGAATGAATGGTTGTTGCAGAAAATTAAAACAAAGAATAAGGGAGATCCTGTTGCTAGTTCTTTGGCTAAAGCAATAAATGTTGCATGTACTAACCAGTGTGACACAGATTCTTTATGTGACAAATATGTTGTACCAGAAAATTGCGAGATGTTAAATCCGCCATCAGTGAATAATGAGATTTGGAAGGTTTTAGACAAAAGGGCAAGATCATATGATAGATTGTTTCAGGAAATTCAGGCTTTGTTGGCCGCAGGATTAGTTCCTATTTTACAGTTAGCCAAAATTCTTAAACCTGCTATTCTTGCCAATCAGGAAGCAAAACATTTAATTTCTGATTCTTTGACCTTGCTTGGTCAAGTTCAGTATAACCTCAGCATACGTAGACGTTATCTCATCAGACCAAATATTAACAAGAAGTATAAAAATCTTTGTAGCATCTCATCACCTCTGTCAACTATGCTTTTTGGAGATGACCTGTCAAAGGAGATTAAGAATTGTGATGCTGGTCTTAATTTAGGAAAAGAAAGATCTTTTCAGACCTATGGAAAAAACAATTTTAGAGGTCGTTACGCAAGACAGAATATCTATCGAGGACGCGGAAGATCTGTTCCTTACATGGTACCTCAAGGTTCCTACCAAAATTATAATAACCGTGGAGGTTACAATTCAATGAGGGGTCCTAAGCCATCTGCAACAGTAACCTCAGGTTCTGCCCCAAACGAGGGAAACTAAATCTGGTAGGTAATTTAAAGAATTTTATTAATGTATGGAAAAAGTTCACAAATGATCCTTGGGTTTTGAATTCAGTGGAAGGTTATTCTCTAGAATTTGAATCTAAACCTTTTCAAGTGTCTGTACCAAATCAGATAAATTTTAGTGAAGAAGAAATTAAAATTATTGATAATGCTGTTGATGAGTTGCTGGAGAAAGGTGCCATTGTGCAATCTCAACACGAGCCAAATCAATTTTTGTCTAATATTTTTGTGGTCAAAAAACCAAATAATAAATACCGACCAATTATTAACTTGAAACATTTGAACAAATTTGTGCATTATGAACATTTTAAACAGGAACATTTTAAAATAGTTTTAGATTTAGTTCAAGAGAAAGATTTTTTCTGTTCAGTAGATCTAAAGGATGCATATTTCTCTGTTCCTATCCATCAAGATTTTTATAAATATTTAAAATTTCAATGGAAAAATTGTTTATTTTCATTTGTTGGTTTACCTTTTGGATATAGTGCAGCTCCAAGGGTATTTACAAAGTTATTGAAACCTATATATTCTTGGTTCAGATCTCAAGGTATACGGTGTTCATATTACATAGATGACTCCCTAAATATGAACAATAACCAAGATGTGTGTTTAAATCATTCCCAGGTCATTTGTGATACATTATTATCTTTGGGATATGTTATTAATTATGATAAGTCTGTTTTGATTCCAACCCAGAAAATTGTTTTCTTTGGGTTTATAATAGATTCTGTTCAGTTCAAGGTTTTCTTGCCAAAAGAAATCAAAGTGCTGCAGCACTGAATGCGACGGACATGCAACCGGAGAGACATTAATTAAGGCTTCTTTTAGAAAAAAAAAACAAAAAAAAACAAAAAAAAAAACACAAAATATATAACAGAGAAAATTTATTCCATACAAGTTCGAGATTTGTAGAGCAATATATTTTGTGTCCCAAATTGATATAATTCAGATTTTCTACTTTCAAGCACTTAAATACAGAATGAAATTTATGCCTAAAAACTCTGGTCAAACTTGTAAATCAGTGTCCTTATCGATTTATTCTAAGAAATGATATGTAAATAGAAAAAAAACTATCAACGAAATATTTCTAGAATAAATCCAGGCAAATAAACTTCAAACATAATACATTATAAATTTGAGAATGCCTTTTAGAATTGATTCGTGTTATATCATAGTGGGCATACAGACAATAAAATATAAGTCATTTGTATTTTTATTTCTCTTGGATATGTCTCATTAAAAAAAATTGGTTAAAATCATCAGCAATTAATAGTGTATTTCTAGGTAAAGATGTAGAGGCCAGAGCACATCGTTTTTATTTTAATTTAAATGTCACTTAAGCACTACAGTGTTTAGTTGTCCTTTTCAACTTCACACTAAATTCCATTTTCAACTTGTTTGCTTCTTACAATTGTATAGCATTTTTAAAAGTATTGGTTTATTAATTACATGTTTAATGTGTACTTCCTAATCGCCTGTCCAAAAATCAGAACAGGTGAAGCAGAATCTATTTTTAGAATAGCGAAGGTTAACTCATATCATGACCTAGTAAAATATGTAAACAAACCACAAGAATCGGAAGTAGAACTGATATTATAACTTCCTTACCATGAAAGACTACATGGCGGTAAAGTGTCTTACATGCATTTTCAAAAATAGATATTTATACTAGCCATTGTACTGTATCTAATAAATTAAATAACTGATGAATATTCAGCTAAACCCGCGGTATGAGTCACGAAAATAGTTCTTCTTTTATTAATGCGCGAGTTATCCTAGAGTCACGAAAAACTTTTGATTTGTTAATAATAATGTTTTGTATAATGTAGAAATATTTATTTCCTACTAATAATGTCTTGGAACTCAGAGGTTACACCTTTATTGGAGTATAATTTGCTGTCCTACTTTTTCGACAGCGGTAAATCGTTTCAGCAGTAATTTGCATATTGCGCAATAATACTACGGGACTACAACGTTTTTATCAATAATATACGTTCATATTTTAACTTGGATAACTTAATTTGAAATTGAAAAGGCTAAATATGGAAGACATTAAGATATCCAGACAAAGTATGGGAGTTTTGAAGGATCAAATTCATGTACTATTTCTTGGGCTGTTAATTGGTTTAGGACACATTGCGCGAGTGTAGCCAACGAAATCCCATGTGTAGATGACTTAGCTCTGAACGCGCCTGAGGGCGCGTCCGTCGCAAAAATAGAGAAGATTATTCTAAAGGCAGAGTCTTTGCTTAAAGATGGTATAGTTATTGTAAGAGATTTAGCCTCTTTTATTGGTCTTATTATTAACTCATTTTATGCTGTTCTTGAAGCTCCTCTCCATTATAGAGATTTAGAAAGATGTAAAATTCAAGGTTTGGGAAATAATTCCAATTTTGATAATAAAATCAGTTTGAACAAAAACTGTGTTGCAGAATTACAATGGTGGATTGACAATGTTAATACAAAAAATGGCAAAAGGATAAGGCCACAAAAAGTGTCTTTCTTTTGCCAGTCCGATGCAAGTCTTTTAGGATGGGGTTGTGTTGATGTTAATTCTAATTCTCATGCTAAAGGTCGTTGGTCGGTTGATGAATCTGCATATGCAATAAATTACCTAGAACTTTTAGCTATTTTTTATGGGATTCAATCTCTGTATGAAAGTTCAAGTAATTGTCATATTAAAGTTTTCTCTGATAATGTAACTGCAGTAAGTTATATTAATGAGATGGGAGGTATGAATTCATTAAAGTTAAATAAATTGGCAGTTAAAATATGGAATTGGTGTTTAGATAAAAATATTTTCTTGTCAGCAAGTTATATTAAAGGTTCAGAAAATATACATGCAGATTTTTATTCTAGGCATTTTACAGATTCATCAGAATGGATGTTAAAAAAGACAATTTTTAAGAGAATTTGTTCTCATTTATTCATGCCAGATGTTGATATGTTTGCATCACGTCTCAATTCTCAATTACCCAAGTTTGTATCTTGGTTCCCTGAGCCAGGGTCTTTTAGAAATGACGCTTTTTCTTTTTCATGGAATTTATATGAACCTTATTTGTTTCCTCCTTTTATTTTAATAGGAAAAGTGGTAAATAAAATTATTGAAGATAAGGTTCCACGGGCAATTATGATAATTCCTTTTTGGAAGTCACAATTTTGGTTTCCTCTAATATTTGACCTGTTGATCTCTGTTCCTATCAGATTGCCGCGTCACAAGGATTTACTGACTTTACCGCATTGTGGGACAACTCATCCTTTTTCAAGATCAATGACCTTGGTCGCAGTGGAGTTATCAGCAAACATTTGCAAAGTGAGGGAGTTTTACCAGAAGTTGTATCCATTATCTTGCAATCTTGGAAAGCTGGAACAAGAAAACAGTATTCTTTGGCCTGGGGAAAATGGTGTGTTTGGTGTGAAAGGTATAGTAAAAATCCCATTAAGCCCACTGAAATAGAGGTAATGTCATATTTATATTCTTTACATTTATGTGGAAAATCCTATTCCGTGTTGAACACTCATAAATCAACTTTATTACAAACTCTTAATATCATTGGAATTAAATGGTGCAGATCTCCTAGACTTATTAGTCGTTTCATGAGAGGAATTTTTAATGTGAAACCTAGTGTACCTAGATACAAGTTTACTTGGGATGTGGGCAAAGTTTTAAATTTATTGTCTTCTTGGTATCCACTGGATTCTTTGTGTATTAAAAAGTTAACTTTAAAGTTAACAGCTTTGATAGCTCTTGCTTGTGCCACAAGAGCACAGACGCTTATCTCTTTGAATTTAGATTATATGAAAGTGTTTAGAAAAGATAAATATGCAGTGTTTTATTTTCCTGGTTTACTTAAAACTTCAACAGTTGGAAAAGGAAACAATTTTTGTTTGAAGGTAGAACATTTTGAAACAGAAAGTTTGTGTGTTTATCATACTTTGCTTCATTATATGAATATTACTAAGAACGTGCGGCAATCCAGGCAGTTGCTTGTTTCTTTTGTCACGCATAAAGCAATAACATCAAGTACTGTAGCCAGATGGTTAAAAAGTGTGTTATATTTTTCTGGTATTGATATCACTTTATTTAAAGCGCATTCTTTCCGATCAGCAGCAGTTTCAGCAGCTTACAGTGGTAAATGCTCAGTGAAATCTATCTTAAAGACTGCTGATTGGAAATCAGATTGTAATTTCTATAAATTTTATTGTAGACAATCACTTAATAATGAGGATGTTCCTTTTGTCAAGGCAATTTTTTCTAGAAAGTGACTTTACTTTAGAGGGTATATGTTGTTTATTGAAAAATTTTCATTTTCTGTTGTACTAGAGGTTTTTCCTCTTGAGTGGGTTCAAATATACTGGTTGTTCTGATTAGTATGTTGTTGTTATCTTTATAAGAATTTTGTTGCCGTCACTTTGAATATGCTATTGTTATACATGCGAAAGCCGAAGGCTTTACGGAAAATAATGTGCCCCTCATCCAATCTTTAGTGATGGATGAGGGACATTATTGGAGTAAAGCCGGAGGCTGAGCATGTATGAACCCACCTCTATATTTGCTTTGAAAAGAATTTTTTCTTTGGATAAAATATTGTTTTTACCCTCCCTTGTGTTTTTGTCCGGCAACAAAACTTTTTGCTTTGAAATATGATTAGACGGGGTTTACACGGTTTATATAGCGACGCGGACTACTTTTTTACGGTCCTTTAAATACGCGACTAGTGAGTAGAGTGTCTGACAGACATGCTATTGTTATACATGCTCAGCCTCCGGCTTTACTCCAATAATGTCCCTCATCCGTCACTAAAGATTGGATGAGGGGCACATTTTCCATCACTGTGTTTTGATAAAAGAAATCCATTCTTATTTTCTTAAGCTATTTAGTTACAAAAATATATTTTCAATATGGTCATCTGATATCAAATCAATTTGGCATCCGAAATTTCAGTCAGGGTTCAAATTTCACATCCAAGCATTGACTTAGACAAGCATTCTGACAAAGTTTGATGATGATTGGGTCAAAAATGTGACCACTAGACTGTTCGCAAGGTTTTTCTATTTTTAGCTCCTGTGACCTAGTTTTCCACCCAAGATGACCCATGTTTGAACTCATCCAAACAATTGACTAAACAAGCATCCTGACAAGGTTTCTTAATAATTGGGTCAAAAATGTGACCACTAGAGTGTTCACAAGGTTTTTCTATTCATAGCTCCTGTGACCTAGTTTTTCATCGGAGATAAACCATGTGCAAACTCATCTAAGCAATTATCTAAACAAGCATCCTGACAAAGTTTGATCATGATTAGGTAAAAAATGTGACCACTAGAGTGTTCAAAAGGTTTTTCTATTTTTACCTCCTGTGACCTAGTTTTTCATCAGAGATGACCCATATTCAAACTCATCTGAGCAATTGACTAGACAAGCATCCACACTAAGTTTGATGATGATTGGGTAAAAAATGTGACCACTAGAGTGTTCACAAGGTTTTTCTATTTATAGCTCCTGTGACCTTGTTTTTTATCAGAGATGACCCATATTCGAACTCATCTGCGCAATTATCTAAACAAGCATTCTGACAAAGTTTGATGATGATTGGGTCAAAAATGTGACCACTAGAGTGTTCACAAGGTTTTCCATTTTTAGCTCCTGTGACCTAGTTTTCCATCCGAGATAAATCATGTTCAAACTTATCCAAGCATCGACTAGACAAGCATTCCGACCAAGTTTGATGATGATTGGTTCAAAAATGTGACCACTAGAGTGTTCACAAGGTTTTTCTATTTATAGCTCCTGTGACCTAGATTTTCATCGGAGATGACCCATGTTCGAACTCATCCAAGCAATAATCTAAACAAGCATTCTGACAAAAGGTTGATGATGATTGGGTCAAAAATGTGACCACTAGAGTGTTCACAAGGTTTTTCTATTTTTAGCTCCTTTGACCTAGTTTTCCATCCGAAATGACCCAGTTTCGAACTCATCCGAGCAATTGACTAAACAAGCATCCTGACAAAGTTTGATGATGATTGAGTCATAAGTGTGACCACTAGTGTGTTCACAAGCAACGGACATTCACCGATCCTAATAGCTCACCCCGAGCTCTTACAGTCCGTGAGACAAGAGGTATAAAGAGGACCCTTGAAAAATAACAATACACATACTGCTGATGGTAAGACCTGTTTTAATTATAACATACCTAAATCTTTACTAATTCAGCATGTGCAAATTTTTTTAAACATCTAGGCAGTTGTATTTAGTATTTTAATATATATCTTTTGCAAAACAGTCTGAACAAAGCCTTAGTAGCTATCTTTTGTTCTTCATCATTCTTCTTTCCTGACTCCAATAAATTATACATAATACCCTTTTTTAATATGATAATTAATTATTTCAAGTTACAGAGCAATCTAGAAAAAAAGTCTTAGTTATTTTTTTCCCATTAATTTAGGTGACCAATTACAAGGTGTTGTGTTTGTTTGCCTACAATTGTGCTGTAACAGTCCCATAGAGCTTATCACTATCTTACTATTCTGCTGCAGCTAAAGCAGTTGCTCGCCTGGACATATGAGCTGTGTCATGACAAAACCAACATAATGGGTTTGCAACCAGCATGAATCTAGGCCAGCCTGCGCATCCAAGCAGTCTGATCAGGATCCATGCTGTTCGCTTACAAACCCTGTAACATGTAGACAAACTGATATCGAACAGCATGGATCCTGAACAGACTGCCGGGATCAAAGGCTATGTTGGCTTTGTCATGATGCAGCTCAATTATGTTGTTACTGTACTGAAGTTGGTGTGAGAGATGGAAACTCTTTAAAGTCATTTAGAGTTGTCTTACCATTATGTGACAATTGCAGAAACAGTGGAAAGAAAATAATTAAAAGATTACAAAAATATTGAAATATGCCATGGATAGTTGCCCTAAAGGTATGAACTTTGAAGAAATGATTGACATATTATATTTCTCATTGTTTGAAAATATTTAAAACAGTTTATGAGGGATAATCATATTCATTTTAATATGTGAACATGTGAAAGTTTTTAAAATCATATATTCATTATGGATAAAAAGCTGAGAAATAGAAGAAATAAAATGGAGTTCTTATTAAATTAGCATTCAGTTATTAATTTATTAATGGTTACCAAATACTTAAAGTATATGTGTCGAGCATTTTAAGATGTCATGTCTAGTTGTGTATACAGTTTAATAAACAAGAGGGCCATGATGGCCCTGAAATCGCTCACCTGTATATAGGCCCCCAGGGCGGGCCAATTTTAACCCAAGGGCTTTTATTTGAACAAACTTGGTAGACAGCCATTAGAAGATGTTCCATGATAAATATCTAAGCTCTAGCTCTCTGTGGTTTTTCTAAAGAAGATTTTTTAAGTTTTTACTTTATACACATATTATGAAAATCAATGACTCCCGTGGCGGGCCATTTTTAACCCCAGGGCCCTTTTTTGAACAAACTTGGTAGACACCCATTAGAAGATGTTTCATGCTAAATATCTTAGCTCTAGCTCTTTGAGTTTTTTAAAAGAAGGTTTTTTTAAGTTTTTACTATATACATAAAGGGAAAAACGACGCCCTGGGGCAAACCAAATATTGACCCCAGGGCTTTTATTTGAACAAAGTTGGTAGACACCCATTAGAAGATGTTTCTGTTGATATATGTCTTATTTAGTGGTGTGTAACCTTGTAAGCATCTGTATGAATGGAATAAAGTTAACGTTCTGAAAACATATTTTCTTAATTGCATATTATAGAACCCTATCAACATGGTGGCATCAGAGGGATATGCAATTATTTGTTGCGCACCTGCAGTGTATAGTATTTCTGCCACTTGAGTGAAATATAGCGCCCAAAAGCAATTTTGGGGAAGGGGAAGATTCATACTCAATATTATTCAAACTATTAAAGGATTCATACTCAATATTATTCGAACGTATTATTCAAACTGACAATCATGGCAGATTCATTAAGACCCCCTGGACACTTAGATGTTGAAAATGGTAACATATCACAGAACTTTATCAAATGGAAGAGCCAAATGGAAATTTATTTGACTGCCAGTGGAAATGCTGAGAAAGATGAAAAGATACAAGTAAATATCCTATTACACTGTGCTGGACCTAAAGTTACAGAGATTTATGATCAATTTACATGGGCAGATGCAGAACATAAACTGAAAGTGGACAAAATATTTGACAAAATAGAAAGCAATTGCAATCGTAGAAAAAATGATTTGCTAGAATCACAAAGATTTTGGGCAACAAATCCAGATGAATATAGGGTTAACGCACGTTTTTCCGTGTTATAACGTCTGCAGAGTCCCGAGGAAAGGTTGTTGCCCGAGCCCGGTAGGGCGAGGGCTCCAACAGTTCCGAGGGACTCTGCAGACTTTATAACACGAAATAAACGTGCGTTGACGCTATTATAGCATAAAATTCAAACAGATTCGTGATGTATAGTTTATACAAAACACAATTACATTAAATTCTTGTGTTTGGACGGTATTTATCAAATTTTTTTTTTACGTATGCGTTTCATTTTTCCGGGGCCAACAACTTGGAAAATTCTCGGAACCGATCGAAATTTTGAATTTTAATTGATTTAACAAAGCTTGGCCTTTGGAGATTTATTATCTCAAGAAAAAAAAACGTTACATTACTCTACCCTCTACCCAAGACAAAACATGACCCTCAGAAATTCTTAGAGTGATTTCAGATTGACGGTAGAAAAAAGATCAGTGACATCAGAATCGGTTTTTTTTTCAAGCAAACAAGTTTATTAAAAAAATCAGGCACTAAGCATTATTCTCTCAAAGAAATATAAAGAGCATTTATCAACATTAACATAAATAAAAAACATTTTCTCGTATTAATTTTGTGTTATCTAGTTTTGTAAGTTAATCGGAGTGTTAAACTGAATGATAGGTAGATTCTACTGTATTTGTTTACATTGACAACTGTCCGTTTCTTAGAAAGGGCGACAACCAAGATTAGCACCGATGTCTATACGCCGTTTTTCCGGCATAGTTACTGGAATATGCGACTGAGGCCCTCGAATCAATAAATTTCAATATAACAAGAGCGCATGACTCTTCAGCAAACAGGCCAAATCGTCATTTTTTGTTTGTTTGTTTACTGGGCCCTGTATGTATTGCGCATAGGTGAAACCGGGCTATAACAAGAGCGCGTGACTATGTTAACACATGGTTTTGGTCCCGTTATAACATGGGCAAAAGAGGGAAAAATAGCCGATTTTATGCTATAATATACATCATTTGACAGTTTTGTGAAAGAGTTATGAAAGGGTGTTGAGTCTTGTAATTATGATACACAGAAAGAAAGAATGCTTATAGAGATAAAATTGTGTTTAGTAGCACCGGAAAACAACAAGAACTGCTGTTTAGAAAAGAAAATCTGGCCTTTGAAAAGGCAATCAAAATATGCCGAGCTTACGAACAATCAAACAAGCATGTGAAAGAAGTTTGCAATACAAATGATCGTTTTTCTCGTTTTTGTAATTAATATATGTATGCTACAATATTGGTAAAAAAGTCCACTAGTAAGTCCTAAATAACTATGCTTAGTTAATATAAGCTTTGAATAGATTTCAGGTGAGGAACTCAAAGATGAGGTTTCTCTTCCAAAAAGAAAACTAAGAGTGCTCATAACACTCAGATGAGCCTGTAGGTACATGACTTGAAGTAGAGTCAACTCTCATCACACTCATCACACTGATTGGTTAGTACAGAATACTCACTTAATGATATACATTAAATGAGAACGAATCTTTACCTTGTCTCATAAACACTATTGCAACTTTATTCACCGACTTTTAGTAATTTGATCTCATTAGGATACAAATAACAGCTTATTATTATTAATTTATGTTCAGAGTAATAGATTCTCACAAATGGCAATTATGGTTACTTGTCTTTCTTGTTAAGAAAATTACTCTCTTTTCTTGTTTTAACTGTTTCATTGTTAATGTTTTGCAGACCTGTTTACCTCTACAGATTGTCGGTATTTCCTACGGATTCACCGCATAAACTACACAGTACAAATTAACAACGAAAATTCTACAGAAATTGGTCATAATTGGAAAATTTTACTCTTTCCTTTAATTGAGCACTTTCTGATAAATTAAGCACTTTGCGCTGAATAGTGTCATTCTGGGTGATCTGGACGCTTATAAAAGCGTACAACAATTCAAGGGTCTCTCCTCGTGTTTAATTGGCATTCTGAATACTCGGCATTTTACGTTGGAAACTGAAAGGAACAAGAGCCCGGTTTGAGCCGGGTGATGCTCCCCGAATAGGTTTTGGACACAGGAAAGTACACCTCTTGTAGTTTCAGAGTTATGTCCCTGGAAAAAGTTCAAAGTGCAATAATTCCAAAATTAGGAAAGGCAGAGTAACTGTTCTTTCCACTGCACTTCTAATCACTGTTATCTATCAACTTACAAAGTTTCTTGTTGATATCTCTTATGGTTTCCGAGTTATGTTGCCGACAAATTCAAAAAGTAAAAATAAACAAATGGCAATAACTCCAGAATTAGGCAAGGCAGAGTTATGATTCTCTTGCACTGCATATCTACCCATTGAGATACATCTACCTACAAAGTTTCATGTTGATATCTCTTATAGTTTTATAGCTATGTCCAGTACAAGATTTTTCTAAAAGGGGAGATAATTCAAAAATGAGGCTTAACAGAGTTATTTTTTTTTTTGCAATGCACTTCTACTCAATGAGATCTATCTACCTACAATGTTTCATCTTGATATCTCTTATAATTTTAGAGTTATGTTCCGGACAAAGTTCAGTGTTAAAATTAACAAAGGGCAATAACTCCAAAATTAGGACAAAAAGAGTTATTGTTCTTATGCACTGCACATCGACCCATTGAGATCTATTCACCTACAAAGTTTCATGTTGATATCTCTTATAGTTTTAGAGTTATGCCCCGGACAAGATTTTTCTATAAGGGGAGATAATTCAAAAATGAGGCTTAACAGAGTTATGGTTCTTTTGCACTGCACTTCTACTCAATGAGATCTATCTACCTACAATGTTTCATCTTGATATCTCTTATAGTTTTAGAGTTATGTTCCGGACAAAATTCAAAGTGTTGAAATTAACAAAGGGCAATAACTCCAAAATTAGGACAAAAAGAGTTATTGGTCTTATGCACTGCACATCTACCCATTGAGATCTATTCACCTACAACGTTTCATGTTGATATCTCTTATAGTTTTAGAGTTATGCCCCGGACAAGATTTTTCTATAAGGGGAGATAATTCAAAAACCGGGCAAAATAGAGTTATGGTTCTTTGACACTGCACTCCCCCTCAATGCCCTCTACCACTGTATGAAGTTTAAACAAATTATCTCCAAGGGTTTTCAAGTTATGCTCCGGACAAGAAAACGGACGGACGGACAGACGGACAAGGCGCCGACTATATGCTCCCCCGAAATTTTTCGGGGAGCATAAAAATGTTAAAATGGGGAAACAAAAATTGAACGGCCCGGCAGACGAGGAATCGCCGGTAAAACGCAAGAAATCATCGCAAAAGTTCCTAGATTCTTACAGAGAACTGTGGCCCTGTCTCTTACCATCTTGTAAAGGTGCCCATTTTTTACACTGCTCGGTGTGTGTTAAGTTGCATGCATGTGGGGAGAAATTATTGCAAGAGACATTTTAACAGTAAACAGCATAAGGACTATGAATATCAAGTGTGGTTATAAATCTAGGGCCTAAAAACTACTGACAAGTGTCTAAAACTACTGATAAACCACTTTCCGACTACTGACAGGGCATTAATGGGGTAAACAGGTCTGGTTTTGGTTTGGATTTGGTCTGTCTGGACTAAATTGAAAGGAGTGCCATGCAGATGGCCTGCACCGGTTATTTCAGAAGAAGTATGGGGTGCTAAAATGCAAATCTACATTAAGTCAAACAATGCGCTGTGTTTTTTGTACAATATTATTCTTATCAAATCCTTCTGATGGTGAATGCACCAAGCTTTCTATTTAAACAATTTCTTAAGTCTTTTTATACGATATGTCTTGGCATTATTAAGTCTTGGCATTTTTAACGACACAATGCAAATTAACTTAAAGCTTGAGAGGTAGAAAAGTGGTTTAAGAATACATTCCTGATGACACAAAACACAATACAGTAGACATTCAAAGGATAGTTTGTACAGTTCAGTTCAAAGCCACTTATCATCTGCTTAACTTAAAGAATCTATGAGAAAGGCAGAATTGCTGACAATGAGCTTGAAGCCAAAAGACTAAGATTGAAACAAGCGGAAGAAAAGTTAAAGATCAGAACTGAGTTAAAAATTAGTGACACTAAGTCAAGAGTTATGGAAGATTTATTAAAGAAGGTAGACAGCACTAATTCAAACTACTGTATGTAGTTTTTGGCTAATTGGTTCCATTGAAAGTGAAAAAGAAGAATGAAATAAAGAGACTTCTATTTAATTCCCAAAATCTAGTTATCAACAGTACCGAAGAGACAATGAGAACAGTGATAAGATCAACTGTATTGAATTGAAAGAATGTGGAACTTCAAACAAAAACTGCTTTGTCAGGATTACCAGAAAGTGTATTGAAAAAATTGTTGAAAACCTAAGAAACAGATTTCTTGATATTGGCATATTTGAAATGTTGAGTATATTTGATCCAAATGTTATCCAATCAAATGTGTCATGTCAGTCAGGATTTGGTAAAGAAAAGGTGTTTGAAGTATCAAAACAATTTGGTTTAGACCCTATCACATTATAATCAGAAAATCAGACTAACAAAAGACTAGTTGTGGATAGTTATAAAGGCTTAAATACCGGTATGTCTAAAACTTACCAAAGACCATTTATCTATGTTACCATCTTACCTACTGTGTGTGAATGTCTGAAAATATGCTGTGTTATCCCAGTAAGCAGTGTTGCTTGTGAGCGAGGGTTTTCAACCCAGAACAGGATCACATCAAGACTGAGAACGAACCTCAATAACGTAACTCTCAACAACTATATAAGAATATCTGAGGATGGACTAGCCCTAAAAGATTTCCATATTAAAAAGGCTGTCATTGTCTGTAGAAAAAAAGTAAGAAAATCTTGAGCATAATTGACTATTTGTCACTTTTTGGAAAAAAAGTAGTAATTGGCCATAGAAAATCATTCTATTAAATTTAACCAATAAAAGACTGTTCTCTTATTATTTATAGGTACAGACAATGTTGTCCCCCTAGCCTATCACAACACATACAAACCTTTGAACCAAAAATCATGGAGAAAAATAAAAGTAACACCAACTTCTTATAAAGATTTACCGGAGATCTCTGTGTAACATAATTTCATTTCATAAACCGTAATGTCCTATTTAAAATCGCAAATCATAACATAATTATCATGTGTATAAAGTTATACAATTCAATTTTCAATTGCACCATTGGTAATTAAATGCAATTACATAAAAAATTAACATAAATCCCGCAACTTAAATTATCCTACAAGGATGGCCACAATAGCACTACGTCACTTGAGTGTTGTGACAGTCACAAATAAAATTATAATTGCTCTGGCAAGTTAAGAACACTTGTATTCTAACACACTTGACACTATCTCTCAAACAGATAGGACAATTAAATGCATTAATACATGATATATGCACAGCATAAAAAACAAGCATTTGATAGTATTGCGGGCAATACAGTAGTCCCCTACCGGTCCCTCAAAAAGTTCTTTAATTGTCATACACTCCTGTGTATTGCCATTTATAATGAATTTGAGGATGAAGTCTGTATTTGAAAATATCAACCACAAAACATAATAAAATAAGTTTGTCTATATCACAGTAATGTGTTAAGTTTCCATGCTTAGTAAGGAAATTATATTTATACAACCTTGTCATATTATTACGATGTGGGATTTTAAAGTAAATCCTATAAGGAATGAAGAAGTTGGAGTGAAAATACCAGTTTCTCGAAAAAAATCTAAGTTCAAGGGGGACATAATTCTGGAAATAGTCTTGCTAGAGTATTTAACCTTCTCAAAAATATCGAGTGATAATAAGAAACATATATATGAAGTTTGAAGTAGATACATTAGGAAATAAAGAAGTTATTTAAAAAAGACAACATTTTTTCCCCTAAAAAATCTAAGTTCAAGGGAGGTAATACTGATATTTTTTGTGCTAGAGTTATAAACCTTGTCACATATTATGTGGTTGATGACCAGAAACTTATATTTAAAGTTTGAAGTAAACACCTTAAGAAATAAAGAACATATAGTGAAAAAGCTGAAAAATTTAAATCAGAAATCTTGAAATTCAGACTATTTGTTGCCATAGCAACCAGAATTTTCAACATAGGAAGAAAAGAAAAAGATGTGCATAATCTCCAGACTGCCATCTACACATATTTCAAGTTTCATAAAAATATTTTCAGTACTTTTTGAGTTATCACTGGATCCAGTTTATGTGTTAAATTTGCCATATTTTCAGACTATTTGTTGCCATAGCAACCAGAATTTTCAACATAGGAAGAAAAAAAAAAGACGTGCATAATCTCCATACTGCCATCTATCCATATATCAAGTTTCATAAAAATATTTTCAGTACTTTTTGCGTTATCGCGGGATCCAGTTTTGTGGACGGACGGACTGACGGACTGACAGACAGACAGACGGACAGACAGACAGACAGACGGACAGACGGACGGAGGGTAAACCTAAAGTCCCCTCCGGTTAAACCGGTAGGGGACTAATAAATGCTTACATGTCATATGACTTAAGATATATGATGTCAATAAACCAAATGTCAGGAAAATAACTTCTACACTCAATGTAGTTCAACATATTTTTAACAATTCTCCTTTTTATTGACATATTAGAATGCAAATAGATATTAATTTCTCTTTCATTATAGTATAATAATGTATGGTTTATCGTTCAAATGCTTTGTAACATACATGTGAACTTTTTTTGATGATCAAGTGGGAAATTTTTCTTCAATTAGAATTTACATTAAACAAAGAAGGAAATTCTGACATCAAAAATAGGGAGATTTCTTTAATTTGTGAAAAAAATGCCCCTTATTGTAAGATAAATCTTTGAAAATATGGCTGCAGAAAGTGGGAGTTTCCCGCTAAAAGTGGGAGAGTTCATATGTATGTTGTAATTTATCACTCAGGCCTATCTTCCTTTGTGATTATATTCCTGTGTATTTGAACTCAAACCTTGCATAATTCTACAACTACAACAATGCAGTTATTGCACCTTTCATAATTCAGGATTCAATGATTTGACGTGAATTTTTATATTATTGCTTTCTTATGACTATCTAACACTTGAGTAATATATGCTTCGGCGGGAATTTCATACATGTATATAAATTACAGATAGAATTAAGACTAGGTGAGAATTATTTACAAAAATTTTTATCGAAAAAGTGATATTCAATCAGTATCATTCATATATTAAAAGAAGTGCAATGCAGATAAACTTTCTGTTTTTGCATAAAAGAATTTTCATATTTCAAATCCCCACACAGATTATATTATATGTTGCAAATAAAAATGTGATTTATGTGATGAGAGATTATGAATACTAAAAACCAACATTGTTGAGGTTCAAATAAAACAGTAATGGGAAGATGATTTTCAAATATTTCTTTCTCCGTTCTTTTTTGTTATACATTTACTGATTCATGAAATGTTGTTGTTGTTTAACTTTATTTCTAGTAGACAAAATTCAGTTGCTTCAGAGGAATTAATCAATGTTTGACAAATATTAAAACAAAACTTTCCAGGTTTGCCGACAATCATCTCAAGACCATCCGCCATATCCTAATTGAGGTCATACAAATATTCGGTATATATTTCTGATGAGCTTACAATACAAAATCAGACCAGTGATTATATAATTATATAAATAAATTAAGCACCTTTAAATCAGCAACAGACAGTATCCCTATGTTAACAATAAAATATAGATTAACAACAATTATTTAACATATTAAATTTGTATCACAGTTGGAATATTTTATCAATTTTGTCCACGGCCATATTAGCTATAGATAACGACGATGTAGCGGCCGGTGACGGTGAGTTTCGGATGTGTAATATTCTACTGCCTATATCTCCCTCGCCCTGATCAAACACAAAATCATCAACAAGGGCACCTTCCCGGTTCAACGCCTGCGCTCGAACACCAGCCGGTCCCCTGTACAGAATAATTATATAAATTGTTCGAAAGATAGTGTTGCCTTACTTAAAAGTGATGAAACGTTTTTTTAATGTTTTACAATAAATAATTACAATTTTGTGTTATCCTGTTTTCAAGTTCTCAACAAAATAATGTTTAACATGCTCATGGAGTAATTTATATAATTATTCAATGTAATTCAACATTTTATTTCTTATAACATGTTAGAATGGAGATTCTAATTTTAAGTGTATAGCAGTATGACAACGTTCCAATTGACATTGTATATTTCTGATACAGGTATGCAGCTATTTAGAATACAACATGCATCATAATTCCAAATAGGGCACTGAGAAGTTAATACACTTAAAATTAATGTCTCCTTTATAAACTAGAACTATCACTAAATGTGATTAATACCCCCACAAGTCTGCTTTGGAAATGAGTATGTTACTAGTAACAGAATATCTTGAATTCAATCCAGTACGCTTTAAGTTATGCTCCGGACAAGGAAAAGTATCAAAGGGTAGTAACTCTGTATTTTGTCAAAATGGAGTTATGGCTCTTGTGCACTGCACTTCCTTTTAATGTCCTTGACAACTGTGTGAAGTTATACTGAATTCCAAACAGTAGTTTTCAAGTTATGCCCTGGACAAGGAAAAGTAACAAAGGGCAATAACTCTATAATTAGTCAAGATGGAGTTATGGTTCTTGTGCACTGCACTTCCCCTTATTGTGCTTGACCATTGTATGAAGTTGTTTTGAATTCCAACCAGTAGTTTTCAAGTCATGCTCTGGACAAGGAAAAGTAACAAAGGGCAGTAACTCTGTAATTAGTCAAGATGGAGTTATGGTTCTTATGCACTGCACTTCCTCTCAATGTGCTTGACCATTGTATGAAGTTATAATGAATTCCAACAATTAGTCTTCAATTTATGGTCCAGACAAAAGAAAGCAATGGAAAAGTAACAAAGGGCAATAACTCTGTAATTAGTCAAGATGAAGTTATGGTTCTTGTGCACTGCACTTCCCCTTATTGTGCTTGACCATTGAATGAAGTTGTTTTGAATTCGAACCAGTAGTTTTCAAGTCATGCTCTGGACAAGGAAAAGTAACAAAGGGCAGTAACTCTGTAATTAGTCAAGATGGAGTTATAGTTCTTATGCACTGCACTTCCTCTCAATGTGCTGGACCATTGTATGAAGTTTTAATGAATTCCAACAATAAGTTTTCCAGTTATGGTCCGCACAAAAGAAAGCAATGAAAAAGTAACAAAGGGCAATAACTCTGTAATTACTTTAGATAGAATTATGGTTCTTATGCACTGCACTTCCTCTCAATGTGCTTGACCATTGTATGTAGTTATTTTGAATTCCAACCATTAGTCTTCAAGTTATGGTCCGGACAAAAAAAAAGGCAATGGGAAAGCAACAAAGGGCAATAACTCTGTAATTACTTTAGATAGAGTTATGGTTCTTGTGCACTGCACTTCCCCTTATTGTGTTTGACAATTGTATGAAGTTGTTTTGAATTCAAACCAGTAGTTTTCAAGTTATGCCCCGGACAAGGAAAAGTAACAAAGGGCAATAACTCTGTAATTAGTCAAGATAGAGTTAGGTTTCTTATGCACTGCACTTCCTCTCAATGTGCTTGACCATTGTATGTAGTTATATTGAATTCCAACCATTAGTCTTCAAGTTATGCTCCGGACAAGGAAAATGCAACGGACAAAAAAAAAGCAATGGAAAAGCATCAAAGGGCAATAACTCTGTAATTACTTTAGATAGAGTTATGGTTCTTGTGCACTGCACTTCCCCTTATTGTGTTTGACAATTGTATGAAGTTGTTTTGAATTCCAACCAGTAGTTTTCAAGTAATGCCCCGGACAAGGAAAAGTAACAAAGGGCAATAACTCTGTAATAAGTCAAGATAGAGTTATGGTTCTTGTGCACTGCACTTCCTCTCAATGTGCTTGACCATTGTATGTAGTTATATTGAATTCCAACCATTAGTTTTCAAGTTATGCTCCGGACAAGGAAAATGCAACAGACGTCTGGACCGACCGACCGACCGACCAACCGACCGACCACCGGGTGACTCCTATATACCCCCCCAAACTTCGTTTTTGGGGGTATAATAACGAAACTGAACATGCTTAAATCAACAATGTAAACAATTAAATCATTAACCTGCTAGAACCAACAGTCATCAGCATTTACAGCCAGTATAAAGCCAGGCCAACCTGCACTTGTCTGGAATCTGACCTGACTCTATACAATTGGAAGCTAATTTTTCGTAATAGAGTAATTTTCAAATAGACTGATCAAATTGTATGCAGGGCAAATCTGCATGTGCGATTTCAGCAGGTTAACATTTATATAACATAACTGACCTGATGACGTCTTCACGTTTTAATGTTGGTATAAACCTCTGTAGTTGTTTAACTTGTGCCGATATAAAAAATGCCCTCCACATCTCACTCATACCAAATGTTAAATGTTTCAATGCCAGCTTTCTGGTCCCTCTAAAGATAAAAAATTTCAATATTTGTAACATAAGATCTGTATATCATATTTAAACAATCAGTAAAACTATGGTAAATCTCTATTATAAATCTCTAATCATTTGTATGTAAAGACACATACTTGTGCAGCAATATGTTATTTTAAAACATTATTTGATGACTAAAATGAAAAAGATGAAAAGGCAACACAACAATGATTCCCTATAATTTTAGTTTAAACATAATAAAAATAAAGGACCTATATTTTCTAAGTTATTACAGTGTGGGGCAGTTGAATGACAGACTAGGAATGTGATGCCCCCACATTGCATTGTTTTGTAAGTGGAACACCAAACAGAATGACAGCACAGCAGACAAAGGCAAATCAATATACCCTCCTTAACTAATCGGGGAATAAAAAGGTATCTAAAAAGACCAGCACATTTTGGCAACACATGAGGCATTTTTTCCCAATTAAACAAGACCCCTTCCAAAAAATCCCCCCCACCCCCCCCCCCCCCAAAAAAAAAACAATGTTTACTTTGACAATTGTTGTGAATTGTGTAAGAAAAATCTTCACTGACAATCACTCTATTCATCATATAGATGCACTGCAAATTATTAACATTGTAAATTGACCTGATCTGTATTCTGTTTTACCTGAATTTCAGAGCATCTACTGTATCCCTCACATTAAAGTCTAACAGATTATATCCCTCCCTCTTGAACGCCAGCACAGCTGTAGGTCCAAGCCATACACTACCATCCATCCTGGGTGTGAAGTGTACCCCAAGAAAAGGTAAAGCTGGATTTGGAACCTAAAATGAATCACATACACAAATACACTCAGGTTTATTTAATTTGACAATAAACATGGCTTTAGAGTTTTAGTCATTAGTGTAACTGAAAAGTAACATTCATTAGAGTTTACTCTTTTAAGAAAAATATGTCTAATAATCCTTGTTTTCATAGCCTGCATGAGAAAAACTAGTTTGTTAAAATAGCACAATAAAAACAAAACAGGTAATCTGTAAACACATCTAAGGAGCTTGGTAACTGTTGACTTACCTTTATTCTTGTAAACAAAAGGAAACTTTTAAATATCACCGCAATGTATGCCTTATTTTCTAATGGAACTTAATTTCAATAGCTGACTCTCAAATATTCTAGAACTCAGTCAAAGACAACATATACTTACTGGATATATATTGCCTCTAACCATATCACTTTTTTCAGGTTTAAGGAGTAGGTAGTCTCCCCTGAATGGAACAATTCTAGGTTCTCTGTTACAGCCGGATAACTCTGCTATACGATCAGACTGTAAACCACAACATGTCACGACATATCTACACTGTAATACTTGATTCTGAAATAAATATATTATAGTCCCAAGTCAATACATCTACAATAAACAAAAACCTTGTTAACAAGATATAAATATGGTGCAAGAAAATTAATTGTCAATTGATATAAATATGGCGCAAGATAATTAAATCTTCCATAATTTTGAAAATATCATGATAATTTTCCAGTTTAGTTGGAGATACTCTCAAATCTGCATCTGTAGAACTATGGACATATTACTATATAATAGAAGTGTTTTAACTGCTCTTGAGATAACTAATGTACAGTCAGGACTCAATACATCGGAATCCATTATACTAACAAATTCAAATAACGACAGTGAATTGGTGGGAACCAAATTTTTTCAACGTTATTATAATCCTTTATAACGGAAAGTTTGTATTCCAACTCCGACACAATAAAATTGGAAACCAAATGTGTTATTTTCTATACAATCAGTACCCGTTAAACTGACACTTGGTAAGTCAAGCGCGCGTATCATTGAGCCATGAACTAAAGCTGCAAGGCGTTAAAACAGGTATTGTAACTTGGTTAGTTGTTTGTTAACTTTTAAAAGTCCTATCATTGTATGTGCTTCTTAGTTTATTAAGTTTTATCATTTTCATATCAATCTTTATCTATTTTAGTTTTTATTATTTTAATAAAGTTGTTGTATTATGTGTATGATATGTAATGTGTATAATAAAGTGAACACATACACACACAAAATCTTTTAATTTTAGATGTTTATTACAGATCTAAATACATAATATTTAGATACCAGTGAATAAGTATCATTACATGATGAATGATGAAAATCAATACACTGACAAATTCGATATAGTGACATATCCTTAAATCCCTAAAGACAGGTAAAATGTTTAAACAAAATAGTTTGTTATTAAAGAGAAAGAGAATAGAAAACCACCCAATACCTAAAACCTTGGGTGAGTAAAATTGTGTGTCAGTGTAAAATAGTCACAATATCTTTCAAAAACCATAGTCTATCTAACATCATAAAGCAGGCCAATATCAATAGCCTCTATCACAAAGCATAAATTTATATATCTGAAAGTTACCTGATTACTATTTCCAACAACTGTAATCGGATATTTGTTGCCATCTAGATCTCCTGACTTGCTTTCTGCTGTAACAGACATTTCAGATACAGGGAAATCTGTGAATATTTGGCCACCCCGTTTCGTAAAGAACTCTCCATATGACCGCGTCACTAAACCATAGTCTATGATACCAGTGTGTGGTGAATGTACAGCCTTCAAACCCTGTTATAACAAATATATGAATAAAAATCATTATGAAAAGTTATGGATCTTACAGCAACTTAACACAAATATCCATTTACAAAAAAGGCATATAATAATTATTGTTTGAATATACACCATGCCCCTAGTGATCACTTTGACCTTTGACCCTATCACCTCCAAGTGGATATGATGGTAGAGCTCATCAAGGTGCATAAATATGTGAAGTTATAATGTTTTTAATGGAAGCCTAATTATTTTATGGCCAAAGTAAATACTAACTTTTTTAAGTCACAGTGACCTTGACATTTGACCTTGTAAAAAGAGAGTTTTGCAGCAAAAGTGCATCAAGGTGAATACATCTGGTAAGTTTTAAGTTTTCAAGTTTAGGGTATGTATCATTGTATGTAAAGACTACTATATTATGGTCACAGTTAATATCATACATGTTAACTTTTTTCGATTATCAAGTGGGAGATTGTTCAGCAAAAAAAGGAAGATTTTAGAATTTGCAATAAACAAAGAAGGAAGTTCTGACATAAACTAGAAATGTGTCCATAGGACACGGGTGCCCCCACCATGCCACTGTTCTGTCAATCGTATGACTCTAGGTCAAATATTTTAAAAACTAAAAATCTTTTACTAAGTAAAGGGCAAGAACTTTACAAATACTGAATAAATTCACAAGCAAACCCCAAGGTGCATAAGTACACATGCTGACCAACATTCTTGTAAACTTTCAGGCCTACAAGTCAAATACTTTTTGAGCTATGCATGAACAATTTGAAAATTGTAAATTTATACTACTGTAAGTCAAGGGCAATAACTCTAACAAAACTGAAAAAAATCCACATGCAAAGTCCAAGTTTCATAGCTTCACAGTGATGTGAATCATTATTCCTGTAATTTAGTGATGTTGATCATTATTCCTGTAAAGTTGGTTGATTCTAACTCAAGCACTCAAGGAACAAATAACAACATAATGAAACAGTTTTTACTAAGTTAAAGGAAATAACTCTACAAATAATGGATAAATCCACAAGCGAAACCCCAGGTGCAAAACTAAATATGCTGAGAAACCTTCCCGTAAGGTTTAATGACTCTATGTCAAATCCTTTTTGACTTACATGCGACACAAGTTGAAAATTGCAAAATTTTACTAAGTCAAGGGCAATTACTCTAAAAATACTAAAAATATCCAGACAAAAATACCCAGGTGCAATGGTGCAACACTACACATGCTGATCAACATTCCTGTGAAGTTTCATGACTCTAGGTCAAATACTTTTTGCGTTACATGCGACACAAGTTGAAAATTGCAAAATTTTACTAAGTCAAAGGCAATAACTCTAAAAATATCCAGACGAAAATACCCAAGTGCACAACTACACATGCTGATCAACATTCCTGTAAAGTTTCATGACTCTAGGTCAAATACTTTTTGTGTTACATGCGACACAAAAGAGAACAGACGGACGGAAGGACGGACGGACGTCCGGACAGACAAGGGTAAATCTAAATGCACGCCACTAAAGTGGGGGCACAAAAATAGGGAGAGTTCTTTAATTTGTGAAAATACCCCTTCTTTTAAGAAAAATCTTTGAAAATATGGCTGCAGAATGTGGGAGTCTCCCGCTAAAAGTGTGAATGTTCACAGTCATGTATGTAATATTTGGCCATGACCCTGTAACATCTGAACAAGTCTTGGGTAAGAGTGAATCTAGGTGCATACATCTATGAAGTTTGAAGGTTGTGAATGGAATTACTTCAATTTTATGGCCAGGGGTAATATTTGATATTTGGAGGTAATGACCTATGACTCTGTGACCTGTAAGTTGGTCTGGCTGGCAGAGCTCTGGAGAATGCATACACAAGTTATTGAGCTCTGGATGGATTAATCTATGACCAAGGTAAATAGTAGCAATTAGGGGTCATGGAAGACTGATTTTGCACACATAACTAAAACCAAATTTTTTCTTATATCACAAAGGGCCATAATAAAATCAAATTAATATCTTTTGGGTCTTGAACAGTGACTTCCAATAATTATGTGAAAGACATGTGTAAAGTTTCAAGCACATATATTTAGTGGTTTAGGATTTAAACAAACAAGTTCGCACAATTTAATCATTTGATCGGTACAACAAATGCAAACGGCATGACAAATGAAGGTAAAGAAACTTCATGCACAGTAATGAATAATGTAAACAGTTTTACTTCAAGTAAAAAACTTACAACACAGTTTGGTTCTATGTCTTTTATCTGATTTCCTTCAATCATACGTAGATCTTTCACACCATTCTCAATTCCTCGCTCTAATAATGCCTCCAGTCTCGGGATTTCCTCAGGTTCTGTTGCAACTATCAACTGTCAAAAAATAATATAACATAACATTAAATTTGTCCCTACTTTTTTTATTAAATGCATGACATACATTTTTCATGAATTCAAAAACTATTTACAAGAAAATTCAATCCTACAAAACAAGTTATAAACCCAAGACAATTTTCAATTATTTTTTTTTCATTTAACTATGACATTCATTCAATAACTATTCTCTTTCTCCTGTCATTTCAAAACAAATCCTTAAATTCAAACTTCTGAATGAAATCAGATTTACATGTTTGCTTAATATTTAAACATTTATCCATATCAAATTCATCAATTTACTCACCTTACCACATTTATTATATGGTACATTATTTTTATCACAGTAATCATATATCATTTCAACACCTTGAACACATAGTTTAGCTTTCAGTGAGCCAGGAGTGTAGTATATCCCTGCATGTATCACCCCACTGTTGTGACCACTCTGGTGAGCAGCTGAAAATATACACAAAGGGAGACAACTTATGTCAGGCATAACTTAAATATATTTCTGTATTATCTTTCCACTCTTTGAAACTTCAAATGAACAAAATTATTAGATATTGTAAATAATTTCGAAACTTCAAAAGTCCTACAAATTTTTGAAAATGAATGCTATGTTGATAAAGGTATGATATAGTTACTGCTATGACAATATTACTTCATTGAATAACACATACATGTAAGCAACAAAAATTTACTCAACAAAAAAGAAATTGTACGCTTTATAATTAGTCATTTTTTTGTGTTTCTGAGTCTACTATCAAGCACTATGCGAGTGAAACTGATGTTAAATCAAAACACAATTATAATATGTATAGAACGTTTGGCTTTCAGGTTTTCAACTCTAAATTCTAAAATAATTTTGTCAAAGTTTGTGTAAGGATTATAAGTCTGTCTTGGTCAGTAAGGGTGTAACGGTTTACCGATAAACCGATTTATTGCAATATGAAAAAATAAATTTCGTACCATGGTACGATTTTTGGAATACCGGTATTTTATAAAAATCATAATTTTCAATTAAATGCCTTCTAATTTCATACAAATTTCGCATAAAATCTTTAATTGGCGAATTTTATTGGCGCCAAAGTAAGAAAAAAATATCCGACAACTTGTACACTTAAAAATAAGCGGCAGCATAATTTACATAAGCAGCCCAGATGTGAAACGTCACATGCTACTAGTTTTGTTTATCAAATTGTGTGACTCTTTACTTTCTATATTAGTCCTTACATTTTTATTAAGTTTCTACTAAGAATATATACATATAATAATAATTTAATAATGTTAATCCATCTTTACATCAAAACATATACACGACAATACGTATTACAATATATTGCAATACACTTCAGTAAAATGGCAATATATTGCAATACTGTTTTTGCCGTATTGTTACACCCCTATTGGTCAGTGACCTCCTTATTATGCTCTCAAGTCAAATACTGTGTGTGAAGTTTCAACGCATTGCCTTCAGTACTTTTGGAGATACAAACTTGCACTCAAAATCTTAAAACTAGAACTATCACTAAATGTGATTAATACCCCCACAAGTCTGCTTCGGAAATGAGGATGTTACTAGTAACAGAATACCTTTTAAAAGAATTGAAACATAGAGTTATGGTTGTGGGCAATTAAAGATAATTGTTGTTCATATATGTTGCATTTCCTTTGAATGTGGTTGGCCATTGATGAAGTTTAATTGAATTACTCTGTAATAAGTCCAGAAAGATAAAGAAAAAGAACAAAGGGCAATAACTCTATAAATACTGAAGATAGAGTTATAGTTCTTGTGCACTGCACTTCCTCTTATTGTGCTTGACCATTGTATGAAGTTGTTTAGAATTCCGGACAAGGAAAAGTATCAAAGGGCAGTAACTCTGTATTTTGTCAAAATGGAGTTATGGCTCTTGTGCACTGCACTTCCTTTTAATGTCCTTGACAACTGTATGAAGTTGTACTGAATTCCAAACAGTAGTTTTCAAGTTATGCTCTGGACAAGGAAAAGTAACAAAGGGCAATAACTCTGTAGTTAGTCAAGATGGAGTTATGGTTCTTGTGCACTGCACTTCCCCTTATTGTGCTTGACCATTGTATGAAGTTGTTTTGAATTCCAACCAGTAGTTTTCAAGTCATGCTGTGGACAAGGAAAAGTAACAAAGGGCAGTAACTCTGTAATAAGTCAAGATGGAGTTATGGTTCATATGCACAGCACTTCCTTCTCAATGTGCTTGACCATTGTATGAAGTTATAATGAATTCCAACAATAAGTCTTCAAGTTATGGTCCGGACAAAAGAAAGCAATGGAAAAGAAACAAAGGGCAATAACTCTGTAATTAGTCAAGATGGAGTTATGGTTCTTGTGCACTGCACTTCCCCTTATTGTGCTTGACCATTGTATGAAGTTGTTTTGAATTCCAACCAGTAGTTTTAAAGTTATGCTCTGGACAAGGAAAAGAAACAAAGGGCAGTAACTCTGTAATAAATCAAGATGGAGTTATTGTTCTTGTGCACTGCACTTCCTCTCAATGTGCTGGACCATTGTATGAAGTTATAATGAATTCCAACAATTAGTCTTGAAGTTATGGTCCGGACAAAAGAAAGCAATGGAAAAGTAATAAAGGGCAATAACTCTGTAATTACTTTAGATAGAGTTATGGTTCTTATGCACTGCACTTCCTCTCAATGTGCTTGACCATTGTATGTAGTTATATTGAATTCCAACCATTAGTCTTCAAGTTATGGTCCGGACAAAAAAAGAAGGCAATGGAAAAGCAACAAAGGGCAATAACTCTGTAATTACTTTGGATAGAGTTATGGTTCTTGTGCACTGCACTTCCCCTTATTGTGTTTGACAAGTGTATGAAGTTATTTTGAATTCCAACCAGTAGTTTTCAAGTTATGCCACGGACAAGGAAAAGTAACAAAGGGCAATAACTCTATAATTAGTCAAGATAGAGTTATGTTTCTTACGCACTGCACTTCCTCTCAATGTGCTTGACCATTGTATGTAGTTATATTGAATTCCAACAATTAGTCTTCAAGTTATGCTCAGGACAAGGAAAATGCAACGGACAAAAAAAAAAGCAATGGAAAAGCAACAAAGGGCAATAACTCTGTAATTACTTTAGATAGAGTTATGGTTCTTGTGCACTGCACTTCCCCTTATTGTGTTTGACAATTGTATGAAGTTGTTTTGAATTCCAACCAGTAGTTTTCAAGTTATGCCCCGGACAAGGAAAAGTAACAAAGGGCAATAACTCTGTAATTAGTCAAGATAGAGTTATGGTTCTTGTGCACTGCACTTCCTCTCAATGTGCTTGACCATTGTATGTAGTTATATTGAATTCCAACTATTAGTTTTCAAGTTATGCTCCGGACAAGGAAAATGCAACGGACGTCTGGACCGACCGACCGACCGACCGACCGCCCGACCGACCAACCGACCGACCGACCACCGAGTGACTCCTATATACCCCCCCAAACTTCGTTTTTGGGGGTATAACAAAGTATGATCAATGCCAATGCCTGGCAGAGTACAATAGCTCTCCCTATTCTTAGAATAGTCCAGCTAAAAACACAAGCAAATAAAAGATTTTAATTATTAGGAACATAAATTTCAAGGACTTCTCCGAAATTTCAGATTTCAAGTGTTACTCATTATAAAAATATTCAGGAAGTAATAACTTATTGTCCTAAAAAATCATTTGGAGCACTGTTGCAGTAACAATAACTCATCTTATACTTATTCTTGAAAATGATAACATTTAACAATTAAGTCAATACTTGAGATTGTTCAAATTCATGTTAAGAAAATGTTATAATTTGAGCCGTGTCACGACAAAACCAACATAGTGCGTTTGCGACCAGCATGGATCCAGACCAACCAAAGTCTGATCAGGATCAATGCTGTTCGCTTTCAAACCCTTTAACAAGTAGAGAAACTGATAGTGAACAGCATGGATCCTGATCAGACTGCGCGGATGCGCAGGCTGGTCTGGATCCATGCTGGTCGCAAACCCATTATGTTGGTTTTGTCATGGCGCGGCTCATTTGATGTCCAACAATTTATTTTACTGCAGTTGTAGCTACTTTCAGAAAAGTTGATAAACTACTAATGAACAATGTCAAGCTACTTGTTTGGTTGAGTATACACATGTATATATCCTACCAAGTTTGTTTTCTTTCTCAACGACAGCAAATGAGAGAGTTGGATGTCTGAGGATAAGTTCCCGGGCAGTTGCCATGCCAACAATACCACCACCAACAATAACAACATCATATTCTTTCCTATCTCCTGTTGAGCTTCAATTAAGAAAAAAAACTTTATTAATAAACAATGAAACTTAAAGAAGTTTTAAATTACATATGAAACATACTTCAAAGTAATTTTTTTTGCCATTTGTTTAAAATTTTGGCATATGGTATTTAAAATAAATAAAGAGTATATAAGTTAAAGACCACACTCGTTCATATCATTTGATATCAAATTGTTTGATATGTTAAGTAATAGTACAATTTATTTGTTGTATTATAAACATTGGGTTGTTAATGCTAGGAGATGGTTAGCGTGCATCTTGTCTGAAGTAGTGGATACATCTTTCTCATAATTTTCTGACCTGACATAAAAAATATAATTACAATAATTACTGTATAGGTAAATAAATGGTTAAATTGCATTTTGAAAAAAAAAATCTGGTATATGGATGGTAAAATCAAATATATGTAGTTGTTTTCACTTCTAAAAATAAATTAAAAGATTGTTTATGGTAATTAAATTTTCATATTTTGGTGACAATCTTGGAATATCTAAGTCCCCCAGCACTTAAGGAAAAAATGAAATTGGATTTTGTCCAAGTATGAAAATAATCCTTTGATTCATTACAAAGTTACAGTCAAGTAATAGTTACCGTACGAGGAATAGGTCTGCATAGTATTTACAGACCCGGGTGGCGATTTGAAGACCGAGAGAGCGTAGCAATCGAGGTTTTTAAAAGGCCACCGGGTCTGTAAATACTATGCAGACCTATTCCGAGTGCGGTAACTATCTTACCTACATGCTCTTTTGTTTTTCTATCAATACATCAGTTTTTAGCTCAGTATTTATTAATATTACTCACAAGAAACATATTACTTATGTACTTTATCATGTTTAAGAAAACATTCCAAAGCCAAGCAAAGGTACCATCCGCTACGCTCTTGTAATTCATTCATTCACAAATCAGGTGTACTTGAATATTCTCGTGTTTTTCGTGGGGTTTCATTAGGTAATGTACTTGTTGAGTTGAGTCACAGAAAATGAAAACAGAACTTGTCGAGTAGGGAAAGGTAAGATCATTATTTTGATATATGAATACATAACATATTAATAATACATTGTATAAACAAACACTGAGGAAGATAAAAATGTTTTCTAATCATAAAAACAAAAACGGAACACTTTATCTTTATATATAATAAATTTCCTGGTAAATAGATGATCAGGCTATTTCTTATATAATTAAAATATACGATTTTTTCAAAGGAAAGTAAAAGACGGGGTTCCATGAATAAATATTAGTAATACATGTAGTTACACCGTTATGTAAGTTGGGTTTTGTTGTTGTTTTTTATGATGGCTGATTTTAAATGTTCTTAGAATTTCATCCATGCATGTTTGGAAGAATTTTCTTTCCGTGTATTCTTAGTTAGCATTATCCGTTATAAGACCGCATGTAAGCATGCGGTCTAGAATGGAAGCGCAAGTCGTATTCTTGGTACTGGTATACAAAATCCAAATTGTAATGTAAAAATAACTGGGAAAAAATGAGAAAAACGGTCTTATACTTAAGATGAACTATACTCTCACTGAAAGTAATATTTTGGGAAAGAAAGATGCAGAAGTTGACTTTGATTCGATATGCACCAATAATATAATCGTCGTATTTATCCTATAATGCAGAATTGTTAAAATAATGCAGGATTGTGCAAATTCAGACATAGTTGTGGAAATAAATACCGAAAACTAGTATCTTAGGAAGCTATATAGTTCGGCAAATGTGTTAGGTATACCGAAAAGCAAACTTTAAAGAAAGGCTTAATGTGCATTGTTATACTCATTAATATCGGCGAAACACAAAACTTCAACGCCAGAACAGTAGCCAGTTCGTTTTTCTCACAAATAATATGGAATATAAGTTATGAGGGTACTTACAGCCGTATGCGCTAAATTATTTCGATTAATCTTTAAAATATATATTGACCCTTTTTCCAATTCAAAGTGGTCATTATCCACCCCCTCCCCCACAATTCAGCGTTATTTTACGGTGAATATTGTGTACTGTAATGCACGAGTTTCTCGACTTCACATATTTTCTATTGTATAGAGAACAATAGAACAATAACCGGTCGGTATCTATTTGCAGACCTGTTAACCGGTCGGTAAGTGATTTACTAGACCACTTTTAACAAAGGAGCCGGTAGGTAATTATAGTAATTATCAGTGAAAATTAAATAATTTTACCTTCAAGGTCAACTGAATACATGAGTCAAGGTCAATTTGAGTTTGATATACATTCAAGTCCTGACCTAAAAGATGTTGTGTCTAAATATGAAGTTAATCCATTTATAAATAACAAAGTTAGATCAAGTTACAGAATAAAAAACATAAGTGAATTTCATCAATTTAACCTTGACAGTCAATGTCAATTTAAGGTCAAGGTCACATCTAAATAATTCAATAATTTGTTTGGTCTTATCCTAAAGAATGTTGTGTTACATCATGAAGTCAATCCATTCATTAATAACAAAGTTATAGCCAGTTACAGCAAAAGAAAAATAATGAAAAATCAAAATTTCATAAATTTGACAAATAGCAAAATCAGCAAAATAACTAGGAAAATTTGACATTTCACCTTGAAGGTATATGTTATTTATGAATGAATGTCAAGGTTTGTCTGGTCTACTTGAAGGTCTTGTCCCAAGGGTTGTTGCGGCCAAGTATGAAGATAATACACCAAGAACTTTAAAAGTTATTACCATTATAGGGCTATCATTGATAGAAATTTTTGTATTGATATATCAAAAGGTAAATATTGACGATACATCGATATATTGGAACAAAATTTAGATATGTTCAAGGTTGATCTCACATATTTCAATGTTGAATGTATAATTATGAAATCAACTTATGTAATTATTTAATCTCTTATTGATGTATTATATTTTATAAATTGTTTTGTATATTGTTGAGGCTCACAGGGAAGACTGGGCTTGCCCAACTGTGTTGCTTCATTAAAAAAGTCGTTACTTACTTACTTACTTACTATATGCAAACACACTGGAATAAATGATTCAAAATGTCTTTTTTTGTTTGTTACGCATGGTTTACATAAAATATACAACAAAACCAGATGAAACCAAGTTCTCTTGTTATTCATAAATTACGTCTACAGATTAAAGCACACTAAATTTCGGAAAGTACACATACTGCACCATGAATCAAGTGTTTATTGACAGAATTTTCAATTCACAAATTTGGTAATTTTTTACCTGATGTCATTAGATTGATGCATGCGCTAACAATGTAAACAATAATGGTTGCTGTTTTGCTTTAGGTCAGAGATTAAAATTTCAAATGCAAATGACAAGGATTTTAATTTGAATTGTTTGTATATTTTATTCATTGCTTTTTTACACTTTTATTTTATTGATTGTCTCGATATTCAAAATTTTGCATCAATATCAAATGGATGATTCATTGATATCGCGATTTCCGCTGACAGCCCTAATTATCAAGATTAAAGTTTGTGGACGGCAACACCAACAATTGTGACAATACTTTTAATTTGTTTATAAAAAAGGTGAGCTAATAAGTTCTGTTTATAAACTAAACACAAACTGAATTGCTCACTCTACAGTATGCTATCAACAAGCACTTGTAGCACTTTGAATACTATGTGGATCAGCTAAAATCCCTAACACTGTCAATCAGTTATATCAAACTAACTTGGCTTAGTCACTTGTGGAATTGTAAAACATTAATGAAGCTCTAAATAGATAAAGAAGCAAAGACGTGGCTTAAAATTATGCAACATTTAAAGTTTAAATTTTCATACAGGCGCTTGAACAAGTATGATTACCTTAGTGGCAACGAAAATCCAAGCGTTTAAAAGATCACTTTCGTTTAGCGAACAAATTACGTATTTGTAGCATTGTTTTCGTTTAACATCTTATTTAAAGTATGCAATAAAGTGTATAATACCTTGCTGAAAAGAATCGACAGGAACATTTGTTCAAACAATTGTTTTGAATACTACTTTTCAGCATAAATTTGCCAACTTTTCCAATAGCTGCACGAGCAGACATTTTTGCCGATAAACTCTCGCGGAGTCACGTTCAGATATCGCTGTGTACATGTCTATCATGTATCGTTTGATGAGACCGCACAGTTCAAAAGAGAGCTGATCGGTAAAGGTGCGAAAATATGGAGGGGGAATTAAAGTGTCCCTCTTGTACAAAATTTTATGTAAAACCTGTTTTATTGTCATGTTCTCATAATTTGTGTTCAGGATGTGCCCATAATTTACAAGATTCTGTGGATAAATTTATACCTCAAACAGAAGAAAATAATTCGGACCAAGGGGACTATCCCGAAATTGACAAATTAAGTATTGTCAGTGAAACTGATTCTGGGGTTGTCTGCAACAGTAGACCAAGTAGTTACATTAGTACACCAAGTATTCATAATCTTTTTTTGTCATCAACTCAATTGTCGCAGGGATGCGTGTATGGAATAAAGTGCCCTGTATGCAAAAAAGTTACTTATTTAGGTGAAACTGGCTTTCAGTCATTGCCTAGAAATCGTGTTTTGGATATAATTGTTGAAAAAATTACAGATTCTAAAACAGAGGAAAGTTTACCACAAAAGTGTGAATTATGTGAAGGTGATAGCCCGAAAGATGCAACAGTGGTTTGTGAGCAATGTGAGGTGTGCTACTGTGACTCGTGCAGGGAACATTGTCATCCTGCACGTGGACCTCTTGCTAAACATAACTTAGTGGACCCGGTCCAGGGTAAATCATTATTACGTGCTAAATTAAAGCAAAAGGACCAAAAGTGTTATGAGCATACAGAGGAAGTTTTAAGTTTATATTGTTTAACATGTAAAATCCCAATGTGCATAATTTGTCATCAAGATGGGCCTCATATCAACCACGAGTCTCAGGCAATAGGTGCTATGTGCAAGTCTCACAAGGTGTGTATCTCAGTGTTCGTGTAGTGCTGGTAGCTATAAATAGTAGGCTCTAAAACATGAATAGGGAATATTTCATCTGTCAATAATTCCTCATATTTTTGTTACAGATAACTCATAAACTTTCAATTGTACTCTTGAGTTTCATTAAAGATTTTTTGATATAGATAACTTATAAACTTTCAATTGTACTCCTGAGTTTCATTAAAGAATAATACTTCCTTTGATTGTGAAAGTTTCAAAGAGATTTTTATTTTGATAAAATAATAAGTGATAACAATACCATATTTTATTCATTGATTCCTGGTTTGTTCATCATACTCATATCATTTGTGAATCTCATAAAAATATTCAAGCTGAAGGTGAAAATTAAATTGTACATGATTAAACCCTTTCATAGATAGAAATAATCAATGTGCTTCAAGCACTGTATGATATTAAGAAGGAAAATGATCTTCATCTTGTCTTATTGAGACAGGAAATAATTTAATTAAATAGTTTTACTGCAAACATTTTTATCCAAGCTAATACAGTACAAGTTTTGTTATGATATATGAACAATGAAATTTAATTACAATTTAATTTCAAATATATAAATTTTCTAGCTTGTGATTTATGCTGTATTATAAATGCCATAAAATTATCATTTAAAGTACATTGTTTAAAGTAGGTTCATTTTCATTTTAAATGCTCAACATTTAGTTTTATGAAAATATTCATTTAATGTATTAATATATATTTTTTTCTTTGCTTCCATGATCTCATCTTAGCAAATCCATTTAAAACAGGCATAAATCGAGTAATTTTGCTATAACCTTAACAATGACCAGCAAATTCTATTGAGGAACTGTAAAAATATTTATTCTATGATTATTATTGAACTTTTATTGAACATCTGTTTGCGTAAAACATTTCTCAAACCAATAATTTTTATGCTCAATAAATGGTTTGTAACAGTTGTACGTTAAATCAAATATTTAGATACAATTTTTACGCTAGTTGACTTTTGGGCATAAAAATATTGATTTTATAAGAATGGCAATATATGATAATGTAGAAGAGTGAGAGAGTAAGTAGATATGAGGTGATTGATGGAGCCATGGCATTGACTTAGATAACAGATCTCACAGGAGAATATGTCCTTAATTAATCGCTGATTTCATGTACCGTTAACAACAAATACCATAAGCTATGTGATTTTAGCCATGCAGATGAAGGCCCAAATTTTGTCCATTCTTTTTTGTTTTAAATTCGTTTAGAAAGTTATATATATTTAAAGGTATTTTGATAAATCTGATATTGGTCCGTTTATTTAATTATTTTATGAAAATGATAGTCAATCATAAGAATATTTGGGAGACAAATTACTGTATACTATATAATATAGTGTCATTTAAGAAAGTAATAAGAAAAGTAATAAATGCCCTCTAACAAGATATCACACTTTACTTCAGCTGTTTCTATGTATCGTTAAACAGTTGACATGACATAATTTCTACATTTATACAAGTTTTTTTTTCTTCTCTAGTCTCTACTAATTAATAACAGATATTTGAACATTGTTACCGAGAACTATATATTTTTTGTGAAATGTTACAAAGATATGGTCATGTATTACATAATAGTATAGTAATTTTTGCAGCTAGAAGTATCCCAGATGTCAATGTAATTGACAGAGGTGTCAGTCAATATTAAGTATTAACATGTTCTCTAAGTATTTAACGGGTTATTCATAATTAAGTTGCCAGGGGTGCTGACTAACATCGGCTGATCCAATGTTACAGCATGAGTAAAAAAACTGGTCATAATTAACAAAACACTATCGCAACATCCAATACTAGTCAAACTATACGAAATTTTTATCAATGAATTTGTTATTATTATTATTATATTTTCACAGTTATTGTATTGTCAATTTTTATGTGCAAGGCAGAAGTTAGCATTATACATGTACTAACATCATAGTTATATACATGTACATGTTTACTACATGTATATGACTCAATATATGTAGTACTTATGTTCAAAATGTTGTTTAAAATGTTCCGTTTAATGATTTGAGAGGAAGTTTAATATTGAAGAAAAGAATCTCCAACTAGAGTTAGTTTTCTCATTCCACAAATTGATGCTGTTGAATATTTGATATATCAGGAGAATATTTTTGTTGCTACCTTGCTATAATGGTTCATTTCCTGGGTTTTGACTTGTGAGTCACATTAGTAATGATTTAAGTGTGAGGTGTATTTACAATAAACATTGATTATAATCTTAACTGATCATAAAGTCAACAACAAGTCATTAACAACAGAAATAGTTTGTAAAACTATTTAAATAACCAAAAAGAAAAAATCAATTTTCTAAAAAAAAATGGAAAAAAAAGATGCTCACAATTGAGGCAAATGTTTCTGTAAGTTTTATCTTATAAAATGAAAATCAAATTTTGCAAATTAATAAATCATGATTGTTTCTCTCAAATACTTTGTATTTAAACAAAAGAAAAAAAAGAAATCAATTTTCCAAAAAAAAAATATTGCATATATTGATAAATGATGGTGGCCTCGCTCATATTAAATCTTAATCATTTCTTATTGCTAGATAAATATACAATTATAATTCCATTTATAACTCTTATAAATTTGTTTGAGTAGATCGCTTTTCTCTTTACATTAATATATATGAATTTCTTATGGTGAAGATTACATTAAGCTAATTGGCTTCTGTTTGATATATCATTAAAATGAATTTCTGAATAATAACAAAATAATTGTTTTCTTACCAAGATAAATTATAACATCAATTGAATTTGAATGTACAGTACAGGGAATATTTACTACTATTTGTATAGAAACAAGTGTGCATCTGTACTAGCAACCCCGATGAGAATCCCTTGTATACAAACCCATGTTTGAACTAACAAACACAAGTCACACAGGGCCGAGTCCGCTTGCATGACTGATACTATTAAAGTATTGAAATTCAATCAATTTGTAACAGTGCTTTACCACATCAAGTGTATTAAATATGCATAATAGAGCAATGTTTTGCATTTCTCACTGCATGAATGGATGATTGTAGCATGAATTAAATGCAGATATTCAAACATGAGTTTTAATGTTAGTATACAATCCGGTACATTGATCTTTAATACCATTAATCCTGCTACCACGGTAACGGTTCACTGACAACTGTATCGACATGTCTCACAGTGTATTATATGCATTATGAAATAATAATATAGTTTTACAGCTAGTCATGCATTCATTTTTCGCATCTGCATCATTTTGTTATGAATGAAAATTTTGATGAGGAAATTAAGACAGAAATAAAATCCAATATTATTTTTGTAAAGGATTTTATGAAGTTTTGAGTCAGATTTATTGGCATTGAAGTGTGAAAAGCATGCAGAATGGGTATAGAATTTAATAAATTATGTTGATGTTTCTCATTCAAATGTCATTACATTAAAGATGTAAGTTTATGTAAGTAATACTGTACTGATTACCCTCTTCAGACTTAAGTGGTTCTATTATAGGTCCAGTTCTTTACATAAATGTTTGTAATTAATAGCCACTTATAACAGTCAACTATTGACAGCCATTGATGTAAAAAGTCTCAAAAACAGTTTAACTGCTCGTAAAATAGTTGGGGTCATCTCTTTAATTTTTAAGGTTAAACGTTTGCTAATGTAGACTTCTGGAGCCAGTATTAGTCACATGAATAGCGTAGGTAAATAGGGGGTGTTCCCAGGTTAGCGCACTTGTCATTAGCTTTTGTTACAGGACGGTTGTGGTTTGTCGTCTGCAACAGTTAAAGTGACATATCACTTTACTGATTTTGTTTGTTTTATTATCAATGACTTCTGAAACTTTTGAATTATGTATTGAGATGATTCACATACTTTTGCATATTTCATAAATCTATAGTAAGTGACTTTTCTTCAAAAGATCTTTTTACAACAACAATCGATAAAAAGTATTATTTCTTCAAGTTGGTCATTTGGTCAGGTATTAAGTTGCTCATAAAACATTTTGTTTTACATCTGAGTTGTGTAGAACATTTTAAAGATTGGATAGCAGTAAATGGTTTTAATATCTCTGATGTGAAAATGCTGATTACAAAATATTGTTAAATTTATGGTGATCAAAGTTAATGAAATACAAAAAAAAACATGCTCCAATTTTCCTTTAATAAGCAAGCAAAAAATATGATTTGCATGCAAGAACTTATTTATAGCATGTAATTTACAAAAGAATATGAAAAACTGATAAATTACTAGAAACAGTGGCTTCTAGTGCAATATAACTGTCAAAAAGAAATGTTTTTCTATCAGATAAAAATGAAAAACATCTCCTGTAGGCAAGTTAACTACATAATTCAGCTGTATATATTCTATTCTTTGATTTATACTGCATAAGGAGACAACAAAAATGCTGAAATGAGTGGAAAATCAGGTCAAATTTATAGCATAAAATTTTTGTAATTTTTCTGCTTTTAAACAAATTAAATCAGCTCTGGAACATACTTGTTTGATTTATGAGATTTTGGATAAGGAAATAATTATCTTTTTTTAAATCTCTGAGATCTTGCTTCTGATAATAGTAATGCAGGTGATGTTAGAGTAATTAATTGAGAACAAGGTATCTGTTATACATTAGAGAAAAAATCACATAAGAAAATTACATTTTGTCCTTTGCCATTCCAACAAATTAGCAAGATTGCTGAAAAGGTTTGTAAAATGTACACCTGTCTTGTAAACCCATGATTAACATGCTATAATTGTAAGATTAGAAACAAATAATCACTACATTATAATATGACAAGATTTAGAATTTCCAATTGCCAAGATGTTTGCAGCAGTTTTAAATACTATGGAATTATGGCGGACATGTGTTTTAAACACCTGCTGGTGAACATGGTGTTTTTTCAACTGCCTTGAATACATTTGTCACACATTACACAAAATAAATGATTACGCAGATGCAACTTTTGTTACGTTTATAAGTCGGAGCATTAGACAAGATGTACACTGTTATCTCAATCAGCGTAACACAACTTTCAAATATTTAACTTATTCACGATATGATAATACTTGCAATGAATCCCAATATTTGCACTTCTCACCTACAAGGTGTATTTATTATTGTCATGCGCAAATATTGACACTTCTAATACCAGTAATCAAACGAATCTTCCTGCTTTATCATAGTTCGACCCTATTAGAATTGCCGTCAAGATGTCTAGAAAATTTCCCTTTGTTATCTGTAGATTTGGCCCAATGGCATTCTTGATTTCCTATTACAGTGAACAAATCTCCGTTGGAATTTTGAGGAAATGTTTGCACCTTCTGTAGAAATGCGTTAGAAATTTGGTGGATATGTGGACCAGGAAGGTTTTCTTCACAATTTTCTCAGATCTCACTGTATACCATGGAAGGGCCCCAGCAGGAGTTCAGAATCGTTTTCATATGTATTAGTAATTAAAATTGAGTTAAAAAATATATTGAAAATTGTATGCATGTGCCATGAAATTGAAAACTTAATTTGATTATTAAAAATCTTTAAAGTTTCAGTTGCAATGTCCTTTATGACTCATGAAGTACGTAGCTCATTATTAGAAATATTTTACATGGACTTTAAACAAAATTATACTGATGCATTAAGTAAAAGTAGATCTTGTATGGTATTGACCTGTATTTATACATGTATTTTAAGTGTATACATGTATAAAGAAAATAAAAGAAGAGCTTTGTTTTGATTCAGAAATTGTTTATACAGTACTTCTCTATTGAGATTTGATAAGATATATATATATGAGATGGGTTTTTTGTGAGGAAAAGTATGACAGGCACACAGGGGCAATTTAAGGTGTCAGATTTTCAAGGTATATATTGGTGTATATATTATTGATTGTGTATGTGTTAGCAATACAGCAGCTGGTAAAGGTGTGTGCCATGATTACCCCAGGGGGTGTCAGGGACAGGTACATGAATTAAGGGCCAGGTGAGCTACCTCTCTCCTAGATAAAATTTGATAAGAATAAAGTAATTACTGATAGGCAAACTTTAAATAGGTAATTAATGCCCCAGGTATACCTTTCAAAAGATAAAAAACATTGATTTACAATTTTTGACCATTTTTATCAGTTTCAAAGTCTAACTTTACAACTGTCACCATTTAAAATACGTCATAAAATTGTGATAAAAAATAAATTGAAAATGTTCCATCATTAGTATTGACATTCTTAAGTTAGAAACAGTGTTTCATGTACTGAATCATGAAACTATTGCTGATTTGATTTTCCCTTCCAATTAATAAAACTATTAAAACTATTAATTATAGGCATCAAGGATTGCATTTAAAAATAGAATAGTTAATTTGGAGAGATAATATCATTGTAAATGATTGATAGATTTGAACCTGTAAGAAACAAAGATTTCCATTTAGATTTCATTAAAACCCTGTTTTGTTGGTCCCTGCGCTATGACACCTTACACACTCATGTTACTATATTTGGTTAAGGAGTGATCTTTAGCGTGCTAACAAGAACTTTACAGATTCATTGTTCTTAATTTATTTGTTTTTAGTCCTGTGACATGAACAAAAAATACAGATTCCAGGGCTTTTCTGATTTTCTCAAGAAACTTAAATTTTGCAGATGATCTTTTAAATCATAGTTTTTTGTCTGCTTTGTCTCCTTAATTTGTGAAAGATTAGTATTATTTCTTTTTTTTTTTGCTGCATTGACATTAAAGAAAATCAGTGCAAAACATTAACTTTTCAAAATATCTGCATTGTTGATTTGATTTTTGATGTTTACTTTCATTGTTTGCTTTTTTGATAAGAATGACAATGTTCCCTTTCTCTGTTATCAACATGCGGAAAAGTGTTTAAAATTTACATACATATTTTTCCTTTTGATCTGTATATTTTCTATTTCATATATGATTTTCTCACATCAATGCAATTTGTGCTAATCAATACATTGTATTGATTTGTTAGTTGGTCTGTCTCTTAGTTCTCTATAATAGCAGAGCTACCCCTTTAATATTTTCAAGTGGAAGTCGGAGTAACTCTGCTTGACTTTAATCATTACCTTGGTAAAACAGACATATGTAGCACAGGCGCCTGGAGTGTGAAAATCATTTAGCAAATCGCTTCGAATTTGTTACCTGTGCTTGAGAAGGATCAAAATTATGCCGATTTTGGATTTTAGTGGCGTTAGAAATAAATGGGGATAAACAGTAACTAAATTGATTCCAAATTTATGTGTTTCTTCTTTCAACATGGCATTCATGACAACTTGATCTTCCAGCAAATCATGTCCAATAATGTCTGTCTGCTGGCGAGTTTGGACAGTTAAGTGATATAACTTTGTTTTTTTGACCTTATGTTTTATCATCACTATAGACCTGTGGTTTGATTTATTGCCTATTTTCTATATTCAGGATATTAAAACCTATTTTGTATTGAAGAGATCAAAGCACCACAGAGAAATGTTGGTCAATACTCAGTCCTCTGCATACTGAATGCCAAATAAATCACTAATTTTCCAACACCACAGTTGTATAATTATAGTCTTAATTTATCTACACTATAAATAGCTTACAATTAAATTCTAAAGAATCTAAAAATGGTTCAGCAAACTGTTAAGCAAGTCTGAGTACCCCCTGAACAATGAAAGAGCAAGGCTATAAAATAGTGGAGAAAATTCAATAAGAAAAATTTGATACTAATTCTTTTTAACTGAGAATTCCTCATGGATTTCATCTTATCCAAAAAAAAATCATATTTAAAGTTAATTTTTTTCTTTATTTCTGTATCAGATGGTGATGAGGACCATTTGGACAGGATAAAGGGTGGATGGATGGTCCTGGGAGATCAGTAAATCTTGTCCTTATCAATAATATCAACAAACTATCTGATCTTATTGAGTTATATACAGCTTTGACCAAACGTTTCCTTTCTACTATCTCTTCACAGCCAATTACAAGATGAAATAGAAAAAGAAAATATATCAAAAGATAAAACCTTTTTCCAGAGTCATGTGACCAAGTTAAATAATTGGCGCTTGTGCATTAACAGATGGTTGTAGAGGAGAAGTTACTGCCTTTAATGGGGAGAGATAGTCTATGATGTAAATCTTGATGAATCTCTAACAAAGGGATAAGAAAGAGTTATGCTACACTGCACTCCTAAATCAATATATTGAATGAAATGCAATTAGAATTTATGATTTTCACAGGAATTTGAACAGATGGCTAGAGCAGTTTTTTCTCCCCAGTACCTCAAATGAGGTCTCACCCAATCACACAAGACCTTATCCAGTGTTCAATCAAAGTTTTGTAAATTGTCAAAAATTACACAAAATGACAAATTGGGGAATAGTTGTGGAAAGAAGTCTGAAAGAAACTGGGGGATACGAAAATGAAATATTTCTGTTGCTTTTGACATGTTTTGCCATTTTAAGTGTTTTAGGAGATTAATTTTTGAAAACTCAGATTTATGTATTTTTGGGGGGATGAAAGATTATGAAATGTGCACTTTAATATAAGAGCTATTTTTAACTACAATTGAGCTGTGGTTATTTCCAGCTTCAGACAATCTTTGAAAAGAAAGCAATAAAATGGACAACAATAGAAACATTTGCTTTAACTACCTGTAATTTCACGGCGTCTCAACGCCGTGATATTGTGATGGGTAGTTTTCGGTAGCATGGGCAAAAGTCACGTGACAAAATTCCTTTCGATTTCTACAGCCGACATTTTATTGGCTTTTCACGCAATCATTGTACAGCCCATTTCCATGAAAAGTTACATAGAAACATTTTCCTTTCAAATCATATACATTTGTAGAATCTTAACAGTATTTTTATCAACACGCGATATATTTACACAATTCCGCACATCCTTTCGACACACTTGAGAAATTCGCATACTAAAACCCGGATTTCGAATATCGTTGTGGTCTACATTGATGCCGTTATCCATTCGTTCATTCATTCATATATTTTCAAAATTTTCCTACATGAAGAAAGTTCACCTGCCAATTAGTATAAGGATAGGTAATGGACTGTTATAAACGATTATCCTATTAATTTTATATATTACGTTTATCTGTTGCACAGAATGGTTGTTTTTACAAGGTGTACCAGTATCTGGATGTTGAAAGCTATCCGATTTTCTGCAAAAACTGCTGTCACATGGCCATCTATTTTTTTTATGAATACTTTACCATGAATTTGCATGGTTTAATAAAACTGAGCCTGCAACATTTCTTAATTTTGATGTTTGGGGTGTTCTTTTGGGTTTCAGGTTTTCTCTATTTTAAGGGGAAGTAACTCATGTTTACTAAATTATTTGTTCTTTTCTGTCTATCTTAGGTTGAAGTTAGGTATTACTTACTATTTTTGTTTAATAAAATTTACCAGTTGTAAGGTATTAATCAAAAGCATAGAGGCCATGATGAGTGAATATTGATATATATTTTTTTACTGGCTTTATATACCTTAGACCAGATTTTTCTAGTTTGTTCAGTTAGCACATATACTATAGGTATTCTGCTAGAGGAATATTCTAATCAATATGTGAAATTATTATTTTCTATGTGTTTGTATGTAAATTGCTCATAAAATAACCTTTGGTAAAAATGAAAAGGTAGAATATTTAAGCTATACATATGGGTGCTCATTTTAAACACTTGATATATATATATTTATGTAATGTTCATACAAGTGTATCATAGTTAATATGGATATAATGTGTATTTCTGTATTTAAAGACTTACAGTTATGATGGATGAGACTTGCATTTAAATTTATAAATGATAATACATGATCAGTCTACAGGTTAAAGATGTTTATACCCAGTGTTACTGTGTTAGCTGGCTAATAATAGTATCTATAACAGAGTTTATATATTATAGTTTTCTTTCTAGTAGATTTTGAATTCCATCCATTAGTGTACCAATGTTAATGTTAGGATTTCATATTCATTTAATAGAAACTGGGAATTGGTAATGTTATGTGCATACATGTATATCTTAGTATATTGATATGATGAGATTTATAATATTTCTGAATTTAAAGAGTTACAGTTACAATGTATGTCATTATTATTAAAGGGATGAGACTTTCATTTAAAGTTATAAATGATAATACATGTATTGATTGAAAATGTCCTGAATCATAGATCCAGCAATATAATTGATAAAGTCTCAAAACAAATCATATTCTGAATAGTTACATTCTATTTTTTTCTAACATGTGTATAGTTTGAAATGGACAGCTTCTGCCTTATCTATTTGTAATGGAGGGACACCGGTCTCAATCTCCAGGTCTCCTGAGTCAACCCGACAACATACTTTTCATAGAGTAGATTGTTACTTGCCCTTGTAAAATTTGTACACTAAATTTTATAGTGGGTGATTAAATGTGCCACATGAAAACCAACAAAGTACAAATTTAAGTAACCAGGCGCCAGATGAAAACATGAAAATACAATCTACCACGAAGTGGTTCGTTTGTTGCATAATTTTCATGTTTTCGCCCGGTGCCCTTGATGCAAAATACAAATCAGTCTTCATAAAATTTCTTATCATAGAAAAAAGGTTAGTTTTTTATCTGTACAAAAAATAGATATTGTACATGAATTAGCACAGTTATGTTCACTTTCAAATTGACCTGTTATAAATAATGGCACAACCAATAACTGTCTAAGCCCTTTTTAGTAAAAATAATTATACAATGGTATATACAGTTGAGTTCACACTAAAGGTTACACAAAGTGCACTAGATGTGCACTACTAGTGCACTTCAAAGTGCACTAGTAGTGCACTTCATAAGTGCACTTCGTAGTGCACCAGACCTATTATATGTAGCAGTTACCTTTTATTTCAATGAATAGCAATTTGAATTTTACAAAAAGATAGATAAATATAGATATCTGTATAATAGTTTTTCATAATAGATTTGAAGTTGTGAATATTGGATTTTGTAAAATATGGCGTAAAATATTAGAACAATAATTTTTCAAAGTCATTAATTTTACTGATTTTAAAACTTAATTGTTAGAATAAGTAAATATAAATAATTATAACTTTAATGTTGATAAGTGCATAAATAAATAAAATTAATTGATATTTAATATAATTCTATTTTATTATAATCTGGTAATGAAATATGAAACATTGAAATGCTAATTTTTTGGAAGGTGGGGGTGCAAATTATACAAATTATAGTTATACCAATTAGTATAAACTGTTATTATAAAATGCAAAAATATTTCATTTTTCTTTTTTCTTTTTTGTACTACTTGTAATGAAATTTATTTGCACCAACATCCAGAGAATACAGAATTTACATTGCCTACTTATATTTATCATCTGCCTTTTGTTATTTACCCTGAGGGGCTCTCTTATCAGCAGGGTACTATATTAAAACACCAATACACAGCATGACTTTTGACACTTCAATCTTCTGTAACGGTTTTATGCTCATGTATGGTAATTTATTAAAAGAAAAAAAAACCAGATCCGCATTAAAGTGAAAAGGAAGTTGCAAAAGTTTTATAATCATTTTTTAAATATTTTCTTTAAAATATATTATCTTCTAAATGTGTTAAAACTGACAAGGTAAATTTGTCAAATCTATAATAAAAAAAATTTAACATTTCCCAGCTCAGAATCTAAAAGATGATTTTAATGTGGAATTGCAAGAAATGTGGATAAATATTGATATGAGGTCATTCCAGAATAGCTAAAACTGATATTGATTTTAAACGATGAGATTAGAAAATTCCACTTCAAACACAATAATGACAATAATATTTAACATGCATATTTTATGCCATTATTATTATTTTTTACATTAAATTTTGATTATACAAAAATTATAGTCATTTATCTTAGATGTCTTACATGTATTTTGGGGGAAAAAAACTGGAAATTCTAAATAAATATTGCATACACCTGCTTTTTTGTTATTTACCCTGAGGCCCCATTATCAGCAGGAGACCAGTGTAATGTCAGAAAAATACCAATACACAGCATGACTTGAGACTGTCCTCTTGTATAAAAGCATTCCCTTTATACGTTAAGTTTTTAATATAGAAATCTTAAATAAAGTTATCAATTGTATTTATTTCATGCACAGATATATAAACTTATATTTAGCTCCATGATTTCATGAAAAAAAATTAATTATTTATATCTTTAAAAAGTATGCAAGCATTTCATGGTTGAAAACATAATATCACAGTGTATGGATTGTTTTAAAATCAATGACTTAATATTCTCTTTCAATCTTGAAAATGAGGAATTGCCTCTTAAGTTATATATTATTATACAGAGTGACAAGAAATGTGGATAAATGGATAAAATATACAAAATTCCGCTTTAGAGACAATAATATCTAATATGCATTTATGCCATTATGATTTTTTTTGTATATTTGATTAAACAAAAATTATAGTTATTTATCTATATGACTAACTAGCCTGAGTGCCAACGGCTGATGAGTCTAACATGCATTTTGCGAAAACCAGGGAATTTCAATGCATACTTATAATCCGCAAAATTGACTGTTCTTTGTTATTTACCCTGAGTCTCTTATCAGCAGGAGTGGTATAATGAAAACAATCCATCTCAGTAAAATACCAATACACAGCATGACTTGAGATTTTCTTCTTCAATAAAAGTATTCCCTTTATACATAAAATTTTTAATATTGAAATCATGAATAAAGTTATTAAATTTTTTTTTTTTATGGATAATATTTTAATTATTTATATCTTTAAAACATATGCAAGCATTACACAATTGAATACTAAATTATAACAGTATATTGATTGTTTAAAAACCAATGTATTAATATTCTCTTTCAATATTGAACATGAGGAATTGTCTCTAAGTTATATATTATAGAAATAATATTTTATTTTAGCTTAGATATAAACCTTTCCTTGATTTGATTGAGCTTATGAAAAAAAAAGTTTATGTTGTTACAAACTAAATTAATTGGGCCAGAATTATCACATTGATTTTCCCATTTGTACATTAGAAAAATTGAAATACACGGCCATTAAAAAAAGCTTTAAAAAACACTTTTACACAATTTATCCATTACGGAGCATATTTAAATTAAACCTTATTAATTCTATAAATTTGATTTTAAGGGGTATTATTTTACACTTACAATTAAATACTGGTTAATAAAAATATGATTACAATAAATAATTTTTTTTTTAATTTTAAGCTTTAACATGTTATCACCTAAAATGTTAAAATTTACTTATTTATATTCATGAATAGGCCATATATTCCCAAAGTTTTTTTTTCTTACAACAGGTTAACAATAGATGCCCTATGTCAGTTGATATACAATTATCCAATAAACCATTTAGGTGTCACCTTCCCTGGCCAGCCTGGTCATATGGTCTAGTGCACTAGAAGTGCACACGGTGTGCACTTCTAGTTCAGCTCTAGTGCACTAGAAGTGCACAAGGGTGGGAAGTTTAGTGTGAACTCAACTGTAAATTGTTATCTTAATTAAGACTATATGAGTATGTAAGTTTTTTTTTCTTATTTATTAATTAAGAATTATTTATCTGATAATTTAAAAATCTAAATATCTGACATGGTTTAGAACTGTTCACTATTTAGGGGAGAAAATGTGTCAGTGGCCAGATAGCTCAATCGCTACAGCCGCGGTACATTATTCTGTGGGTCACAGGTTTGAGTTATGGTGAAGCTGAAAGTTTTTCTCATCCTGTGACTGCATATAACCATGAGTTTAATTCACTATGCTCTGTAAATTTATATCAGAAATTCAAGGACATTAATCAATATAGTGGAGAAATATGTTGTGGTTTAGAACTGTTTCATTATTTAAGAGAAAATGTGTAGCCGGGCGGATAGCTCAGTAATGGTCTTCTGAAAGTCATGTGTTCGAGTCATGGTCAGGCAGTTTCAGTCAGGGTTTAGAAGTGGTTTTGCGACTGGCACATGTTTTATTCATTTAATAAAGTGCATTTAATTTGAAATGGACAAAGGCAGTATTGCATGATACTGTAAAAGCATTTGATACAGTTGATCACACTATACTGCACATGAAGAAGTTCTTTTTCTTCTTCTTCATGAAACTTCAAGCATCTTCCATATGTAATGACATTCTTTCATGGTTCAAGTTTTATCTCTGATAGCAGCTGGTTGATGTGGCTGGTACTTCTTCTACTTCTGCTCTGAGTACCTATGGTGTCCCCCTGATGTTCATTTTAGGTCCTCTTTATGTCTAATATATGTCAATGACATGTCTGCAACCCTAAGCAATAAGCTTTATTATATGCACAGGTACAAGTATCAGACCTGGGAAGAAAAAATATGACTAGATTTTCTTCCCAGGTTCGATACTCGTGCATGTGATTATATGATGATGACTCAGGTATCCTTGTATCTGGTAAAATAAATCTTAAGATTGGTTAATTGACTATAAATTGTCTTTGCATCTTGGCAAGACAGTGTCTATTCTTTTTGGTTTAAGTTTCAACTTAAACTGGGCCTAGCCTCCAGGTCACATGAAATGGTACAGCTATAAAGTACACATCTTTTGTTAAGTATTTAGGTCAAATTCTTTTGGCGTCGCCCTTTTGATGCTTTGCATCAATGCTTTTCTTCTTGTCTTTTTTTAATAATTTCATTTTCTTGCGCAATAAAACATTTTTTCCCTAAAATGAGACTTGGTTTTCCATATGCGTTTCACAGTAAGCATTTACCATACCAGGTTGTACAATAACTTAATTGGGTCCGTAAATCAGTCTTTTACACAAAGTCTTCTGAACTTCTGTATAATAATTCAGAATTCCTGTCTCATTATTGTGAGCAAAATTCTGATGTTTTCTTTAGCTATAAGCTGGAAAATGTTTAATTATCCCCCGCGAAAAGGCGGTTGGGGATATAAAATTAGTTTCCGTACGTCCGCCTGTCCTTCCTTCAGTCTGTCCTTCCGTCCTCATTTTAGTCCGGACCATATCTTAAAAAGTATTTGAGGTATCAACTTGAAACTTCATAGGTGGATAAATCATATTTAGGAGAAGTGCAGTGCACAACAATGATGATTCTACCCTACATAATTTTTCAGTTATTGCCCTTTGTTATTTTTCAAACTTAATTTTTGTCCAGAGCATAACTCAAAAAGCCTTTAAGATGGATAGATCTAACTTAGGAGGTGTGCAGTGCAAAAAAGTGATAACTCTACCCCTTCATAGTTTTTGAGTAATTGCCCTTTGTAATTTTGCATACTTTATTTTTCACCTGAGACTGGAGCATAACTAAAAAAAATCTTTGAGATGTCAACATGAACTTCATTGGTGGATTGATCTTTAATTGAGGAGGAATGTTGTGCGAAAGAATGATAACTGTACCGATTATAATTTTTTAGTTATTAGCTCGACTATACGAAGTATATGGAGAGCTGTCCTTATCGCCCCGGCGTCGGCGTCCGCGTCCAGATTTTAGATTAAAGTTTTGGTGCAGTAAAATATTTTTCACTATAACTTTGTCATTTCTTAAGGTATCAACTTCAAACTTCAAATATATGTTCCTTATCATCAACCACATCTTATGTGACAAGGTTCATAACTCTAGCACCAATATTTACAGATTTATCTCCCCTTGAACTTAGAATTTTCCTTAAAAAATACTATTTCTTACTGTTTCTTCTTTATTTCTTAAGGGATCAACCTCATACTTCAAATATATTTACCTTATCATCATCCCCATCTTATGTGACAAGGTTCATAACTCTAGCACCAATATTTTCAGATTTATCTCCCCTTGAACTTAGAATTTTCCTCAAAAAATGCTATTTCTTACTGTTTCTTCTTTATTTCTTAAGGGATCAACCTAATACTTCAAATATATTTACGTTATCATCATCCCCATCTTATGTGACAAGGTTCATAACTCTAGCACCAATATTTTGAGATTTATCTCCCTTTGAACTTAGAATTTTCCATAAAAAATATTATTTTTTACTGTTACTTATTTATTTCTAAAGGGATCAACTTCATACTTCAAATATATTTACGTAATCATCATCCACATCTTATGTGACAAGGTTCATAACTCTAGCACCAATATTGCAAGAATTATCTCCCCATAAACTTAGATTTTTTACTAGAAAAATGTTATTTTTTATTATAACTTTTTTATTTTTAAAGGTATCTACCTCAAACTTCAAATACTTATTCCTTATCATCAATTACATTTTATGTGACAATGTTCATAACTCTTAAAGCAATATTTACAGATTTATCTCTCTTTGAACTTAGGATTTTCTTTAAGAAATATGATAACTTCTTTACTTTTTAAGGTATCTACTTCAAACTTCAAATACATATGTATATATTTCTTATCATTACACAAATGTTGTGTGAAAAGGTCCATAACTCTAGCATGACTATTTCTAGAATTATTCCCCTTGATCTTGGAATTTATGTTAACAAATGTTATTTTTTTTACTATAACTTAATACATAATTATACATAGTTGATTTTTCTTTCATAGTTTTGTCCTCCTTACTGCGTCCAGTATTTTATTAGTCGAGCTTCGCTGTCTCCTGTGACAGCTCTTGTTGACATTTGTTATTTTTCATACTTTTTGTCCGGAGCATATCTCAAAAAGTGTTAGAGGTAGATCTTACTCAGGAGGTGATAACTCTACCCTTCATATTTTACTCTACCCTTTTTATTGCCCTTTGTTATTTTTCATACTAAATTTTTCACCTGAGTGGTCCAGCATATCTCAAAAAGTGTAAGAGGTAACACCTTGAAACTTCATAGGTGGATAGACCTCATAGGAGGAGTGCTGCACACAAGAGTGATAACTGAGCGTGCATTATTTTTCAGTTATTGCCCTTTGTTATTTTTCATACTAAATTTTTGCAGAGTATAACTACAAAGGCCTTTGAGATATCAACATGAAACTTCATATAAAGAAAGATCTCACTCAGGAGGTGTTCAGTGCATAAGGGTGATAACTCTACCCTTCATAATTTTTTATTTTTCATACTAAATTTTTCACCTGAGTGGAGCATATCTCTAAAAAAGCTTTTGAAATCAATATGAAACTTTATAGGTGGATATATCTTATTAAGGAGGAATGTTGTGCACAAGAATGTTAACTCTACCCTTTATAATTTTTGAGTTATTGACATTTTTTATTAGTCCCCTACCGGTTTAACCGGAGGGGACTTTAGGTTTACCCTCCGTCCGTCTGTCTGTCTGTCAGTCCGTAAGTCCGTCCGTCCACAAAACTGGATCCCGCGATAACGCAAAAAGTACTGAAAATATTTTTATGAAACTTGATATATGGATAGATGGCAGTATGGAGATTATGCACGTCTTTTTTTTTTCTTCCTATGTTGAAAATTCTGGTTGCTATGGCAACAAATAGCCTGAATTTCAAGATTTCTGATTTAAATTTTTCAGCTTTTTCACTATATGTTCTTTATTTCTTAAGGTGTTTACTTCAAACTTTAAATATAAGTTTCTGGTCATCAACCACATCATATGTGACAAGGTTTATAACTCTAGCACAAAAAATATCAGTATTACCTCCCTTGAACTTAGATTTTTTTAGGGGAAAAAATGTTGTCTTTTTTAAATAACTTCTTTATTTCCTAATGTATCTACTTCAAACTTCATATATATGTTTCTTATTATCACTCGACATTTTTGAGAAGGTTAAATACTCTAGCAAGACTATTTCCAGAATTATGTCCCCCTTGAACTTAGATTTTTTTCGAGAAACTGGTATTTTCACTCCAACTTCTTCATTCCTTATAGGATTTACTTTAAAATCCCACATCGTAATAATATGACAAGGTTGTATAAACATAATTTCCTTACTAAGCATGGAAACTTAACACATTACTGTGATATAGACAAACTTATTTTATTATGTTTTGTGGTTGATATTTTCAAATACAGACTTCATCCTCAAATTCATTATAAATGGCAATACACAGGAGTGTATGACAATTAAAGAACTTTTTGAGGGACCGGTAGGGGACTACTGTATTGCCCGCAATACTATCAAATGCTTGTTTTTCATACTTTTTGTCCGGAGCTTATCTCAAAAGTGTTAGAGGGAATAACTTGAAACTTCATAGGTGGATAGATCTCATTGAGGAGGATTGCAGCACGCAAGAATGATAACCTACCGTGCATTGTTTTTCAGTTATTGCCCTTTGTTATTTTTCATACTTAATTTTTGTTCCAGAGTATAACTACAAAGGCCTTTGAGATATAACATGAACCATCAAAGGTGGATAGATCTTACTCAGGAGGTGATAACTCTACCCTTCATATTTTTTGAGTTATTGCCCTTTGTTATTTTTCATACTAAATTTTTCACCTGAGTGGAGTATATTTCTAAAAAAGCTTGTGAAATGTCAACATGAAACTTCATAGGTGGATAGATCTTATTAAGGAGGAATGTTGTGCACAAAAATGATAACTTTACCCATTATAATTTTTGAGTTTATAGCCCTCTGTTATTTTTCATACTTTTTGTCCGGAGCTTATTTCAAAAATTGTTATAGGTTACAACTTCATAACTACAAAAGCCATTGAAATATCAACATGAAACTTCATAGGTAGATAGATCTCACTCGGGAGGTGTGCAGTGCAAAAGAGTGATGACTCTATCCTTCATAGTTTTTGAGTAATTGCCCTTTGTACTTTTTATGCCCCCCTTCGAAGAAGAGGGGGTATATCAATGTTTTGCTAATGTCGGTCTGTCTGTCGGTCGGTCTGTCTGTCTGTCGGTTTGTCGGTCTGTCCGTCGGTAGACCACATGGTTTCCGCTGATAATCTTGAAAAGTATTTATCACAAAGTCTTCATATTTCACATAGTGATTGGTCTTAACTAGTAGATGACCCCTATTGATTTTGGGGTCACTAGGTCAAAGGTCAAGGTCACAGGGGCCTTAATGTTAAAATGGTTTCCGCTGATTATCTTGAAAAGTATGTATCACAAAGTCTTCATATTTCACATAGTGATTGGTCATCACAAGTAGATGACCGCTATTGATTTTGGGATCACTAGGTCAAAGGTCAAGGTCACAGGGGCCTTAAATGTCAAAATGATTTCCGCTGATTATCTTGAAAAGTATGTATCACAAAGTCTTCATATTTCACACAAAGATTGGTCATTACTAGTAGATGACCCCTTTTGATTTTGGGTGTCACTAGGTCAAAGGTTAAGGTCACATGGGCCTTAAATGTCAAAATGGTTTCCGCTGATTATCTTGAAAAGTATGTATCACAAAGTCTTCATATTTCACATAGTGATTGGTCATCACAAGTAGATGACCCCTATTGATTTTGGGATCACTAGGTCAAAGGTCAAGGTCACAGGGGCCTTAAATGTCAAAATGATTTCCGCTGATTATCTTGAAAAGTATGTATCACAAAGTCTTCATATTTCACACAAAGATTGGTCATCACTACTAGATGACCCCTATTGATTTTGGGTGTCACTAGGTCAAAGGTCAAGGTCACATGGGCCTTAAATGTCAAAATGGTTTCCTCTGATTATCTTGAAAAGTATGTTTCACAAAGTCTTCATATTTCACATAGTGATTGGTCATCGCTAGTAGATGACCCTTATTGATTTTGGGGTCAATAGGTGAAAGGTCAAGGTCACAGGGGCCTTAAATGTCAAAATGGTTTCCGCTGATTATCTTGAAAAGTTCGTATCACAAAGTCTTCATATTTCACATAGTGATTGGTCATAACTAGTAGATGACCCCTATTGATTTTGGGGTCACTAGGTCAAAGGTCAAGGCCACAGGGGCCTTTAATGTCAAAATGGCTTTCGTTGATTTTTCCATAATTGAACACTTCCATGTACCCATTTTTGGCAAGTTTCTGTAATAAAATTACCAATTATGTGAGTCAATGGCTAGAAAGGGGGGTATATGTGTCGTTTGACATTCTTGTTCATACTTAATTTTTCACCTAAGTGGAGCATAACTCAAAAGGTCTTTGAGATGTCAACATGAAATTTCATTGGTGGATTGATCTTATTGAGGAGGAATGTTGTGCGCAAGAATGATACCCTTTATAATTTTTGAGTTATTGCCCTTTGTTATTTTTCAAACTTTTTGTCCGGAGCTTATCTCAAACAGTGTTAGAGGTATTAACGTGAAACTTCATAGGTGGATAAATCTCATTGAGGAGGAGTGCGGCACACACCTACCGTGCATTATTTGTCAGGTATTGCCCTTTGTTACTTTTCATACTTAATTTCGTCCAGAGCATAACTACAAAAGCCTTTGAGATATCAACATGAAACTTCATATGTGGATAGATCTCACTCAAGAGGTATGCAGTACACAAGAATGATAAATTATTTTGCTCAACATATGCATGGCTCTTGTAACAAGTTACATTACACTACTTAAAAACCTTCTTAACAAGTTAACCTGTCAATTAAACTCAATGCTATTTGGAGATACCTTAACATTATACTTAACTGTGTTTTTTTGTATTTTTTCTTTTTTTTCGCCGTGACAATCACATTGCTGCATTTCCCAGCAATTTTTTACTTGTTTACCCTTTTATTACAGCAGTAATTTTCTGATCAATTGAAGTTAATCAGATTGAGGCTGTTAGGACAGTACTAACTTCTATGTACTGTTTGAATTGTATTCTGTTTTGACAGAAACGTTTTAATGCTCCATTAATTTTGTGGTTTGTTATAGCATGATGTTGGTCAAGTTAACATGATTACCTCGGTTAACTCCAGGTATTCTTGTCCTCCTTGTTAATGGTGACATTGGACATTGGATTAGAGCTACCAGCACAAGCCATTTAAACCTTAGCTGTGAACAAAAAGAAAAAAGAAATCTTAGCCATTGGTCAGTTTGGGCAATTAGATGCACCATAGATGGAGTACTGAAATGTTTTGTTTTTCAAAGCAGCGCACAAGCAATAATCTTTTTGGGTGCACTCATTGTATAAATATTGAATGAATGTAAATAGATCAGGAAGCCCTAATACAACAGCAATTTACCTACATTAGAGAAAAAAAAATCTAATTTACGTTTAATTTCCTGTCACTTGGAAGATTAAATAAACTAAGTTTCTGCCGTTAGAGGGATTGTTTAAGTAACATTTGAAAGTGAAGATTTTTGGTACACATTTCGCCTTGTTTTTCTCAATTTTACACCTTTTCTATATTCATGAATCATTTCCTCTATTTTGATACACTTCTGTAGTGTTTCTTAAGAATTTTGTATATATTTACATTTGAGATTATTGTCAGGGGCAGGCGTCCCTAGTCTAATCCGATTTGTAAGTTTACTTGGTGCAGATAAAATCTTTGTCAACTAAAGGATGTGATTTAGGTTTACAAAAGTCATGCAATGATAACACAGGACATGTCCTTAACTGCAGCTAACCTCTTCTTTATATTGTGTTATATTATCTTTTTTTAGTGTAAATGCTTTTTTGTCTTGGTTACAACCCTTCAGATTTGTTATTTTTAAAGTATAATCTATAAGGAGAAACTTTATTAAGGTAAAGATGGACATGAAATATTTGCTGCAGAAGTGACTGTAGTTGTTATCTACAAACAAACAAATTGTCAAGTATTGAATTAATGACTGAGATATATGCCTCAACATAACTATGTTACTTTCTTCCTCATACACTTTATCATAAAGAATGTGCTATTAAAAAAGTACTTTCTTAGACAGTCCTGATTTTGTTTTAATATTAAAGGGTATTAAAACTCTTACTGGCAAAATATATAATTATAGATTTAAGGGGGGAAAAACTGTATGATTATGTTGTTTTTCATATTTTAAGGATCTGAGGAGAGTTTTATTAACAGACTAAAATATTCCCTAACAAAATTTTATTAAATTGATTTTTATTCAACTCACTTTATTAATAATTTAGAGACTTTGCTCTTTCAATTTTGGTAGGTTCTTTTGATCAAGATGGAAAGAAAAATGCAACCAATTACTATTCAACCAATTACAGACAACTAATTATAACATTAGAATATACTCCTCAAAATCACTTGTCAAAAATTCTTATACAAAACTTCTATTCAACATCATAACTTTTGTCATTTAATATTGAAAATGAAATCTTGAATGACTTTATATGCTAATATGATGCATGAGAATTTTTTGAAAATGAAGGAAGATTTCATTCCTATACACATTTGACAAACATAATCTTTTATGTGTGATCATGTATTTCGTATAGTGATTGATAACAAAACCTTTTCATGACCACAATAATACTTCATTATCTAACATTGTGTCAGTGTCACCTCGTTTCTACTACCGTTCATTTATATGTGTCGAATTTCAGTTTGTCTTCTCTTAAATTTTCCCATTCCTCTATTATTATTGGCTGCTTGAATAAATACGATGTTATTTAAATACTAGTCATTCAAAATTTACCTGAATGAATGCTACAATTTAAAAAACTGAAGTTAGTTAATTAAATGGTTTTATGTTTCTTTTGTTGCCATAGAAGTATGAATGTGTGCCTTACAGTTTTCCCTATGAATCTGTTTTTGTCAAGTAATTGAACTTTATATAGAAATATTTATTTTCATCTAGACTTGTTCTAGTATCACGTTCAATCAATTTATTATAACGATCAAATTTTGTAGGAGTACCGCTACAATGAGCATACAGACCCTGTGTCTATCATTAAAGCTACAATGGTGTAAGCAGGCTTAAATCTGGTCTAGAAGTAGCTTATAAAGGCGTCAATTTGTTACAACTTCTCTAAAATAACTCGTCTATAAAATTTCAATTTCTTTATTAAGAGTCATGCTGTCAATATAAATGGTTGCATGTTGAAAAAATTCTACAAAATAAATTTTTATTACATAAAGTGGTTTAAAACAGCACCAGGCATCATAAAAACACATTACCCCAGGCTTAAACTGGCACCAGAGTAAGGCAAGCATACCAAATTTAAAGCGTCATTCTCGCCCTCCAAACATTACACAATATCACTGCTTTACTTAGATAGAAATTGGTTTACAATTAACAACAACAGATTTATGTGGAAGAATTAAGTGATTTAATGATTTATCCCTCACTTTCACATGTTTCAAATTAAAAACGAGAAAGCAATATGTTGACAATCATGTTTGTTGGGTATAAAAAGAAAGTTTAGTGCATGTTGCCTGTCAGGGGTTAATTGGTTCCATTAACTTATTGTAATGAATTACATGAGGCCATCTGATGTGCTGCTAGACTGAAACCCTATCCCCATAAACTCTTACAAATGTCTGAAAACTTGAAATGAAACTTTAATAAGATCTGGTAGAACTTCTCTAAGGTTTCTGCTATTTCTAACAGAATTTAGAGAAAGAAAGCATTCAGTGGGTGTTCCCTGAGGAGATTTCTGGGTAAAACAAAATGACTGACTGATTTGTAATCCCATGATACTTTAAATAGTTCCATGTCTCGAGGTCACATGACTTCTCGAGGTCACATGACTTCTCGTGAAGTTGACACATCTTCATTAAATGTCATTTTAACTAATCCAACATAAATCTATGACAGTTCTACAAGAAGCTGTAAACTTTATTTGCTACATTTTGATTATAATCACTATAGAAATAAATTTCTCCTGCAAAAACAGGCATAAAATTGAAGTTTTGTTCCATGCTGTCTGAAAGAGAAAATTAATTTTAATGGTATCCATCCTCATTTGCCTTTTTTCACTTGACAACCATTATAAACCTTTCTGTAGAAATGTTCCATTGATGTTAAGTAAATGTTTAATGGACTGAATCTGTGGATAATGGGACGCAGAGACAGTGTTTAATTACATTATTTCAAAATGTTACATTATCTCAGATAGCAAAATAAATAGATGGCTTCATACTGTAGGAGATACAGAAAATTTCCTTTTCATGTCAAGGGCGGAGGCACTTTCTAAGGTACACAGTGTGAACATTGGTGTTTGTATAGTGGTGTTTTATCAATTATATAGAAAAAAATCATTTGTTGAAAACATCTTTGCAGTTGTAACCCATGTAATAAATAGGCAACTCTTATTAACTTTGTTTATGTTAGGTAAAATCAGTTTTCTGTAAGCTGGAATTTGGTGATTACATCTGAGCATTTGATAATTCCAGTAGGCTGTTCAATTTATTTCTAAACATCTCGCCCTTTCTGCCTAACTTAACCTCAGAGGCCAAACTTATGTGAAGCAATTCTAATTCCAGACTAAACACTGAATAACTTCCTAAATCTAGACTTATACCAAATAATCTGTCCCCTATCAATTTCAAGCATTGGCCAATAGTTGTTCAGACTAGATAGATTTTCATTTTGCACTATTCTTTAATGTTCTTGCAGATCCCCTTGCACGTTATTTTCTCTGTTTATTCTCAATATAATATGTATGTATAATGCTAAATGAATGGTTATCAAAGAGTAGGAAAGTTGGCTGAGAACTGTATCAATATCCAAAATATTTCACTAATTAACAAAGTGAAAACTATTTCATTACTTTTCATGAAGAGTTTTTGATGTCTTTGAAGTTTTGGGTATCAAGATGTTTTAATGATTTACAGGTTTCTGAATCACGCCTCCTACATGCCACATGAAAGGTTGAGAGGGGTGGGGGTAGTAACCATGTGTTATAAGAGAATTCCATGTATCCAGTGTTATGTTAAAATTTCAACAGATTTGTTCTTCTTTCATAGTTGTTTTACAGTGACTGCACTTCCCCCTGTAACATACTATCATTGTTGTTGTACATTCTCCTGATAATGACATTTTTGTCTCTTATATTATGTAAAAAAGAGTATAATCAGCTTATTTCACAACATTACACTTATATATTCTTATATTTCAACTTTGTGTACTGAATCACTGAGTGATAAAAAAATATTCAAAGAAACAGATTTAAATCATGTTTAAAGACTAGCAATTACTTGTCTATCACACCAACCATGGGTAAATGTCTGCTAAATTTGAATTAATCAAGAACTTTGGATTATTTTGTTTAAAGAAAGCTATCCAACAAGCTTATGGAAGGTCAGTGGTATATTTAGGTACCATAACTGATTACAAGGTGGCACTTGAGGTCTTGATGCAACAGATGAACATTAATGTGCAGCAGTTTTACCAGACCAATAACAATCATTCAATTTGCTGCTCAGTTTTAATATCAAAATCTCCAGCATTTAGACTGTATCAGAGGCCCAAAGTCAACTGTAATAGGGCAAGTCTGGTACGCAAACATAGCAAGGTCAAATTTCATATAATCAGATATTCAAATTGATGCATGAAATAAGCAGTTGAAGGCCCAATATAAGAACCTAATATGTCCTTTAATTTGCTTACAAAAGTTACTTGCATAAAAAACCCATCTTGGAACAAATCTACATGTGAATCAGAATAAGTGATTCAATTTACTGTGAACAGAAATGCTCTACTCTGCAAAGAGCGGAAAAATATCTGCAAATGCCTATACTTTTCTAATACATCAATTCTTAACAGAATAAAAAAGCACTGGTCCTGACTGGACATTTGCATATTCTCTCTTCAAAGAGTAGAACTGATTACATTTTGATATAGTCTGCAAGACATCGCTTTTCACATCCTGGCGGCCATGTTAACTCCTGCTCTGCCTCAATCAGGAGCCTAGACAAGCTTCTGCCTGACATGAAATATAAACAAATGCTTTGATTGTAATTTCATTTCAATGAATATTCAATTGATAGTTACAGCAATATATTCAATTTGCTTTAGGATGAGCAGATCACCAGATAGTCAAGTATTTGAGAGAGAAAACCTTGAGAGCAGTTTGTTTGTGGTTTAATAGCATACAAGAATGCAGTGCTACACTATATACTTTGTTGTTAAGCTTTTAAATATAAATATTCATTAAAAAAACTCTCATTTTTAATGGTCATATAGAAAATTAAATTAAAATGAAGCATTTCTGAAGAAAGTTTTTGAAATATTTTGAATTTGTGACACAAACTTTAATTTATTAGATTTTTCAAGTTTTAAGTTAAACTTTGTTGTCATACATTGTAGCTATTTGGATAAAAGATTCAGCTTTGAGGCCAAGCTAGCTAACTTTATTCAAAGATCTGTGAAATTTATCTAATTTGTATTATTTGTTCTGCATTTTTCTAAGAATCGTATTTTATTTCACAGACTAAGCTTAATATAATAAATGTATTTGCTGTGCGGATGGAATAATGTATGATTAGATAATGGGGTCTGAAAATGGCAAATAGGTATTAGAGAGCTATTTGTAATTTAGACTCGGAATCCCGGAAAAAATAGCCCGTAGGTCGAAATCTAATTGTTGCCATATCAGGGAATCGATTAAATCAAAATGTTTCGGCTGAACAAGAAATTACCTAATGAGGATAAAGGGATAGTTTTGTTTGGAATTAGGTTAACCATTATTTTCTTGGATAGAATGACAGTAAATTAGATGAAATCAAATGAGTTTTCTGGGAGATAAAGTTTAGTTGTAAAAAATGTCAATTCTGCACGATACTTTTGTTGTTTTATTGAAATAAGGTAGACGGCAGAACAATGTTCAATAGCGAATACGGTATTTATTCAGTAAATGGCATCTTTGTTATATGTTTTCCTTTAACAAACACTGCAATACAACTTAATGTTTATACTTTGAACAAATACACACATGCAGTAGCAGCAGTAGATTATTATCATTCACTAATGGAGGACCTATATAAGGTGTTAATTGAAATACTTTAACTGCAGCTACTACTATTACAGGAACAGATGGTAGCTAATTGGTTAGAATCTATTAGTGTTATTTTGTCTCCACGTATAAACTGTCCCTTGACAATTGAAGTTTCTACAAAAGTGGTGGAACTCCTCATCCCTGTAAACAAGTTCATTGATGATTGGTGGATACAGATCATGTGACTTTATGCATCTTATGATAAATGCTAGCCAAGGGTCATGTTTCTGCGGTGATTAAGAACTTTTCATTTTCTTTCAAGAACATAAAAAAGTTTTATTAGTATGGTTTTTGATGTTTTCCGCAAACTGAGGTCATGTTTTATCATGTTCTATACACCTGTATTGAAATAGATAAAAACAGAATCCCTAAAGAAAGCTCAACACGGCAAAATTGTAAAATGTTGCAGGCTCGGTTTGATTGAGCCTGTTCATGGACGGTACTGGAAAGTGCAAGTTATGGTGTCATTCCCATTTCTGTTGCCATTGCTGTCCTCAAACTTGAGCATTGTTTAACACTTGTGACCAAACCCAAATGTTGAATGATTTAAGCTTGACTTTCAAATGACCTTGAACGTCAAGGTCACATGGTTGACTTTAGCTTTTATTGTCATACATAGATATTTATTGGCAGATTTGATTCATACTTGGACACTTTTGACCAAAAACAAACAACATGTTAAATTATTCAAATACGACCTTGATATTTAAATGACCTTGGCTGTCAAGGTGTTGAACTCCAATGTTTTTGCCTTTAGAAATGAGCAAGTTTAGCATATTCTGCATTTGGCTCTTGTTACCATAATGCATTGTAAACTATTTTTTTTTATAAATATTCTAATAGTTTAGAATTATGAGCAGGCATAACCATTGATATGAAATTTGAAAATATAAGATAGTTGTCATTGTTGTGTTTGCATTGATCATGTTACTCTCTGTTAACTTGATTTATAATTGTGGCATTGATTGAAAGTGTCATTGCATGTATGGTTAGACTTTCTAACAAAACACATCTATTGAGAAGACACTGGGATTTCCCTAGAGGAATTTATATCTTAGACAAGCTGACCTTTGACAAATGTCTCAGCTATTGTACTGTTTAAAATGACACATGACCAAGTATTGCAGAATTTCTCTCCCTAGATGCCAGACACTTTGTAATTAGGTGTTACTGGGCAACGATAACTGAACAAAGTACAGACTTTAGCCTGATTCTTGGAGCCTCTTACTTTCACATTTTAATCTTAAAGATAGCTTTAAGCTTGCAGAGATCTCCACTAATCTCTGTCTGTCTCAAATGTCTCAACTTTAAACACACCAGACATATTAAATACATCAACTTCTATAAAGTACTTTACATTAATGCAGAATTTATACCTTTTTGCTGATGTGACAGTTATTTTGATAATTATATTGTTTGATAATGATTGAAAACATTTTAACTTTTTACAATGTTTGTTTAATTTTGTTTAGCTTACTGAGAGCTTGCAAAGACAATGGTAAATCATTCTTAAACTAAGACCAAGTTAGCCAGTATATGTCTTGCAATCTGTCCAGAATATTTTTTGTCATATTTTTGATTGCTGACCAGTAAATAATGGGTCACAATGCCAAATTTAAAGCAGGAATAGTGTATCGCATACATTCTGTTTCTGATGATGTTTCTCTATTCCCATTGAGATAATCCAGCTTGGTGTACAAATTTCATGTGTGTTCATAAAGCACTGTTCCTGAAGACAGTAAGTAACAGAAGTTTCTAGAACTTGCCACAGAGTGACACTTGTCCGTCTGACAGTAGATAATCCTATAATGATGACAACCATGGCTAGTTTTCTTTATCCCCTTGTACAAACTGACCATCTGACCTATGATAGAGAGCAAGTCAATCTGCACCATTCAGCAGTACTCTATGGTAGATAATCCTCTCTCTACTGAGATCTAATCAGAATATTTTTCAGCAAACTAAGGTTGTTTTTCTAACCTTTCAAGAACTTGTGACAGACTTTGTTCATTTAGCTGACCAGCTTTATGCTTTCAACTGTGCACCTGCTTGCCTGGCAACATACATGTGGATAATTAGCAATAATGTTGGTGTGTGATGTTTTATTTTCTGAAACACTATAAATTATATCAACTGTACTAAAGTATTCTTTTATAAAGTCAGGGTGGCAATTGTGTGTTTTGTCTTGATTGTCAAAGTTTTATCATGGTTTGATGAGTTTACCTTTTAATCAAAGAGAAAACTAGCAAAGCGAGTTCCATCATAAACATGATGTATATCTAAAATAAACCTTGTATTGATGTTGTTTTGCAATGAATAACTGTATGATTGTCTTTTTCTCTCTTTATCAGTAAGGGAACAGTGAGATGTCAACTGTAAAGCTGTTTGATAATCAATTATAATGGATGTATTATTTCACTTCTTTCACAGTGAGGGAACAGAAAGCTGAGTTAATGACCCATGTTATTGTACAGTGGTATAATTTACACTAGTATAGAATGTTATTTGTTGTTTTAGAGAATGTTTCCCTGGAGTAACTCTGTCATGGTCAAGAAGCAACAGCAAGGCAGCAAAGTGAGAGAGGATCAGATAATTGCTTAACCACCCTGTCTAAGACTATTGTTGTAATAAGTTTATTTTATGTCTGTAGTTTTACTTATCTTGTTTTATCTTAGACAGAAAGTACAAAAATAGGCTTAAAAGGGCACACAGACCAAAGATTAGACTATCCTACACTGCCCATGATTAATTGGTCATGGTTCAATTAATTTTAAGCACATTGCAGAGTTAACTTTTTTAGTGACTGTAATATTGTCATGGGGAAAAAATCTTTTAACAATGTTTAATGAATCAAGTTGGCGACTGATTGGGAAACGTTGTTTCATTAAGGTCTAAAAAGATGACATGTGCCGACTTTTAGCCCTATGTCATTACCACAGTGCTTCTGATGACAGAGATCAGTTGAAATTACAGCAAGCTTCTGATGAATTTGATGAAAATAAGATCCTTTGCAAATTATAGGGCAATTGTTCTGCAGGAAATACGGCATGGCAGAGAGGAAATGTGGTATTGGCGAAATAGTTCTGATTGATTCTTATATAGCCCCAAAGCATGCAATGTCTCAGTTTTAAAGTCCAAGACAAATGCTATTAATTTTTATAAATTTGCACTGGAATGATTGCAAAACATTTATTTGAAACATCTTTGTTGAGATAATGGTTGGTTTGGGAAGTCTAAGAACCAGACAAGTTGGCTCATGTATAATATTTTTATATCATTCTAGGATATTCAAAATATCTGTATTATTATAACAATGTTACTTTTGCTTTCAAGTTTAACTCTGAGAAAGATACTTCAGTCATATGATGAAAACCTCGAGCGTTCTAATGATTTCACAATTAAGCTCTAACTAATTGAATCTCCAGAATCAATGACCATATTACACAGCTAATAAACAAAACTGTTCTTCTAATTACTGTTTTCTAAGACAACAATTCTCATGGAAACTGAATAGTTTCATGGTTTTGTTGACCTGAAGAAAGCTGTATGCTTAGAGAGCAAGTAATCTATTTTTCTTTGAACAAGTGTTTGACCATTATGTAGTAATTGTTTTATTTTCTTTTAGACTCCAGTCATAATTACAGCTGAAGACAATGTTGATTAGACCTTAAATGGAATTTCTCTCTCAGATAAAACTTCTGCAACTCCATTAGAAGTATTCATTTGGAAAACGTGCTTGCTAATGTTGCCAATTAGTTGAAATCGCAAAAGTCGTATTCATGAGTCATTAGTAATTAACTGCTCCCTGAGTAAAAAGGCAAAAAATAGGTCCACAAGTCTTCATCTTGTTTTAAGACTGTTTCACAGTGAAAGTGATGTACATTTTTTGTTTGTTTTCTAAATTGGGACTGTTTGAATGAGTTAACCGTGTGAATTTGTCCATCATTCTCATTCACTCATGTATATTGCCTTAAACTTATATTTTCAAATAATTTTAAGATAATTATATTTTGCTGCAAATAAAAAGGTTTGATAGGTTTGTTCTCTGTTAACTGCGATATATTTTAATATAGACTATTACAACTTCTGCCTGTAAACGTTTTACCTCTTGCTTAAAGACTATCATATATAGCTTTGTCCTTTTTATCACACTTCTTCGTCTTTACTGGACTGCTAGATATAGGTACAGACTTGCTGTTCAAAAACAGTTTAAGAAACCAAAGGGGTAATGTGAACCAAAAGGGTAATGTGCTCATGACCTTTCATGTGGCTTAAAGTAATTTTCACCATTAAACATATAGGAAGTACCAGGTATGATAATTAACGGTGCATGATGGTTTACATATTTTCACTGTTCTTGTTTTGATTTGAGGGCAAGCAAAAAATGCCAGTAACTTACTTTGCAGAGGTATTTTGAAACTTGACACTTGAGCAAGATAAAAACAAAAGCCTAAGATAAACTTGTATTTTGAGCACACTCTTTAGTATGCATTTCTAATCATAGGTTAAAAAGATGGGGAATGATAAATAACATTTTTTGTTGTATTTCTGTTTTTAACCAATTTTGTGATAAGATAATATTGATGTTTTGGAGGCATGAAGTCTGCTGTTCATATTTATATCAAATATTTTATAATTTGATGAAGGTAGGAAGGTGGAAAAAAGATAAACTATGATTGTTGTGACGGTACTTACCATTTCCAGTCAATTAAAAACCAATTTAGCATGTAAAACCACCAGCTTTGTTGGAGAAGTAGACCTGTTTTGATATCATCTAATATATTCTATTGTTGTAGGCCTATTGGAATTTTGGAACACATTCCTGAATCAACACCAGAAACAGTTTCAAATAAATAAATAATGACTAGAGTTTACATGGTAGGGGTATCCAGTGAATATTTATTGGAAGGTTGGAGTAGGACTGGAGACATCAGTCCAGTGTTGGCTACTTGAGTTAAAGTACCGTACCTGTAATTTCCGTTTTAACGAGGGTAATAACCTCCTCACCTGTATGCTAATGTCCACATTATTGTAAATGTTTAGTACAGCCTGTTGATTTTATTGAATATAATTTCAACATTTGAGGTGATTTTATGATTGATTGATAGGAAGTGGGTCCAAAATGAATGATTTATGTTAAATAAAATCTGACCACTTGAAGTAGGTTTATTTCTGGGAAGGGAAATATATCTGATATTGATATCATGGTATGACAGGCTGAAAACTTAAGTCTAAGTGTTCAAATTAACCTTTCTCTGTTCAATGAATTTGCTGTTACTTGACTTTGTAAATTATTCATCATCAATTTAAAGGGACTTTATGGACAAGCAGCAAACAGTTAGATTATTTAGTTTATTCAAATTTATTTAAGTTTGATTATGTTGGAAGCTAAAGCTTATTGAAACACTCTCGAATCCATTCCTGGAAGCAACCAGTACTTAAACAATAAGTGTTATGTTTCTTGCTCAAGGAAACAACGGCTTGCCACTTACAGGGTTTGAACTCAGCAATCCTAAGATTACTAGTCTGACATGTTAACCACTTGGCTATACCGCCACTCTGTAGAGGCTTGTTACACTAAGTGGTGCTGGCTGGTTAGACCTTGTCACACTATGTGGTGCAGGCAGCGGCTAGAGACCAATCAGACTTTAATGGTGCTGGCAGGCTAGAATAGGCAGTCAGATCACGATAGAGTTGAAGACAGTTTTATTACATAAGTAAATTATGAATTTGTTTCTTCCGTATGTTATTTTTATAAATCTTATTTTTACTCTTTAAGAAAAGAGACAAAAAAATTATAAAGAACTTTGTATTGTGTACAAACATAGGTTGTATCTATACCCCTTGAATACTTGTGCCTGATGATGAGCAAGTATTTGCAGACCTACTGCATTGAATACAGACATAAAGTTTACATTATCTTTTGTGAGATTACCAGTTTAAACAACAACAAGAACTTGACAACATTAAATTGTAATTTTATATAAACTCTTTATTTTACTAATTGTCAATTAGTAACTGGAAGTGTATAATTTACTGAGGGAGTTATGTCTAGTTGCATAGTGCATTTTGGGTAAATGCAGAATTGTTTTATCAAGAAAATCTTTACTTGATAAAATTCTAAGAATAAAAACAATTAAGCATCATTAAAATTGGCTTACAGGAAAATAAGAGCCATTAGTGCTGTAATTTGGCTAAGAATTGAAGGAGCAATTTGATTTAAAAACAAATTATATCTGATTACCATTTCAAAATGTTCCTCTGAAATAACTTATCCTAGTAAATAATTGATTTTGATTCAGATAGCTTAAAATAGACTGAAGTAAAGTTTATGTCATATAATCAATGTTTTAGAGAATTGTAAATTAGGAAGGGAGTAGACCAATTTGGTAAACTTACCTTCAGCTGCTTGTATATCTCCTACTATATAACATGTATATGGACTGGCAGCAAGGTCTTTTTTCCCTATAAATTTAGCTTTTGGTAAAAGGAGGCATTTCTAAATGCCAAATGTGAATCAATGTTCTTTATGTTTAACATTATTTTTTTAAACTTACAAAAAATCAATAAGCAAAATGTTATTTATCTAAAAAATTCAAGGAATTTATCATAATAATCGTTCTCTTATATTCTATTATTCCCATTATTTTTTCCAATTTATGTAGTAGTATGAAAATGTTTAAAAAAAATCATCTCTAAATTTATCATTAAAGTTACAATTCAATGTATAACATACTATATCCACATGTGTTTTGGCCCTCTACAAAATCTTAAGCTGGGGAAATCCATTACATAAATTCAGAAATGGGTAAATTCTTTGGAACTTAGATAAAAATGTCTGTTTTATTTTGTTTAATTTGTCTCTTGAATTGCACTTATATGACAGTAAGAGATAAGATTTATTTTGGTGCTGCTAAATAATATTATATGTCCTTCCATTTGCCATCCTTACCAACCATTGTATGCAAGCAGACAGACAGTACATCCATCTTCAAGCATGTGTGAAAATAGGGAAGAACTGTTTATAATGGATGATGCATGGTGCGGCTAAACTCCTTTCAGATAATCAGGTTTTTATACAGAAGCTATAACTTGTTTTACAGAAGGCCGATTATTTGCTTAAGAGATCATCATCGAGTCCCTAATGTAACTCTATTGTCTAGAAAAAGTACATCATTTCAAGTGTTTTATACAAATGAGTCAATCATTACAGAATATTTGACTATAAAGCATGACTTAATATTCTATATTCAACAATAAAGAATGGTTTTTAATTAGATTAGGAAATGATGTTCATGCAGCTGCACTTTACAAGACAAATGACGGAGAAATTGACTTTTACAGATCGTTACTATCTCTATAACGCCTCTGTCTATTTGTTTTAGTTCATTATGCAAATTAAATAAGTGGTTACGTGTGGAAGAATGTGTCTTTTCTTCAGTATAAATAGACAAGTAGGAATAGTTGATTACATTCAAATTTGTAATCTGAATTTTGTTGTATTTGTTGCTCAAAGTGATTAAGCTTTAGAATTGTATGCTAATATTAAAAAATCACAGAGAAAAAACTTAAAGTTTTGATATTAAAATCTTCTAAATTAATTGATCATGACAGAAGGATATTTACATATTTTAGCAGTTTAACAAAGAGCTACAATGCAATAAATGGTCTGTATAATAAAACATTATACAACATGTTTAATCTGGAAATAGTGTGATCAAAGTGAGACATGAGAGAATACAGATTCTTTGATGATATCACAATATTGACAAATGTTTGTGTGTATAAATGGTACAAGGTTCTTCAAGGCTGAGTTATGAATAGTTACTTTGTGCATATGTCTTTGTTTTCACTTTCTCTCCTTGCAATATGTTACAATCTTGTTTACATGCTGTTCACTTGATTTTTAATGAATCAAAACTTTGATAGTATTTAAAGCTATTTAAGTGTTGTAAAAGGAGAAAATGTATAATTTAAAAAAAAAAAAACCCTGACATTATAGATTTGCTATCTGTGTGGAGGAGACTTAAAGTCTGTTAAAGAATAATGCCTCAGTGCTTGTGTAACAGCTGTAGAAAGACTGGTGAATTTCTAGAAGAAAAAAAGAGAAAATAAATTAAATGGCTGTTGCAGATTTGAGTCTCAACATTTGTCCTTGCTTATTTCTTGCCATTATGATCTGTTCAGATTTTTTGTCGGATTCTATACACTCATTTCCTATATCTGTCTACGGAATAGATTTTTTTTACTGATTTAATGTCCAAAGTTGTGAGAGTAGTTTGTCTTTTTGCAATGTTTTTCTAAGTATGATGTTTATTGTCTAATGTTTTTTGTGTTTTTGTTTGTCTTCTTTATAACAGACTTATCAGTAAGTTCAACCATTCTTTAGGAATGTTGTCTTCTTTGATTACGTAATCAATATCTGCTATTTTGTGGCAGGAAGTTGTAAAATATTAATCATGCCCTGTAATATATTGATCATAAATTGCTGCATTTTTTTTCCCTCATTTAAGTTTTTTTCATTATTTTGTCAATCAAGTGTAAAACTGGACAAAGCATTTATGTTTTGCGCATCTTGTTCTTATGTTAACAAATACGTTTTTTATGTCCCTGTAATTACTGCCATAACAGATGTCCCTTCATAGAATTTCTACAGGCACCCGTCCAAACTAATCAAGCGGAATGGTTTTTCCAAAAATTGAACAAAAATAATGGAATTTCCTTAATTATTCAGTTTTATAATGACAGATGAAAAATGATTTGAGTTATATTGAAGTTATATTGCAACAAGTGGTTTGTGAAATTTCTTTGAAGAGTAATGCTTGACTGGGTTCCCTAGAGAATTGTCAACATTCAGTGACTAATTTTCAAGTAAAGTAATCCATGTAAAGTCACTTTGCTCAGTCACTTTGGCAAATTATGTCAGAGAAATATCTAGAACTCTGTCGCTCTCTTTATTAATTTGTTTATATACAATGTAGTTTTAATGTAAATTTTAAAAGGAAGCAATGTCTGGCCTTTAAGAAATTAAAAAATACTATTTTTTTGTCATTTTTATATATTTTCACGTGATCCATCAAATGTTAATTAATTCTAACAGCAATTGAACAAGAGTTGTTTAAGGTATTGCTTAACTACTTTAGCTGTCAAACTTTCTCAATTTTATCGTAAAACTTATTCAATATTCTCAACAAAAGCTGTAGAAACTCCTTACAAAATTTAATCATTTTATCGCATTTACTTTTTCCAATTGAGATAACAGTTGAAGGAGATTAGGCAGTTTGACTCCATTTTAGATGACACGGTGTCAATGTTGACACGAAGCATTTTAAAGGTGTAAATATAACTGAAGTTACAGATAACCAACTATTACACATGTTCCGGCTCTTATAGTGTTTGATTAACAAAAGGTTTGCACACTGTTGCAGCCACAGGGCTCAAGGTGAGAAGCCTAATTATCTTTAAAACATTCTCGTGTATTGATAAGTTTGACCAAGTATGAAATTGACCAATGCACAAAAACCAGATATTTTCTAGGACTAAAATGGTTGTATTTAGTGAATAAGAGAAAATCAGTAGAAATGGTCAAGATGGAAATGGTCATGGAAGACTATTAAGACAGACAATTTTATTAATACAAATGACTAAGTGCTCAAGACAGTTTTGTTACCATAGTAACTACTCCTGCTACCCAATACACATCCTATCTTGTTTCGCATCAATAATCATGTTAATTACCAAAATTAGTCGAAAACTAATAATGACAATGAGTCAGACAACATAGCTAATTCATTATGGATTTTTTTTTTTTTCAATTCAAAATTGACTTTGATATTGATAAGGATCTAGAATGGTTTTAAACATGCCATGAATAATTACTTCCCCCTATAATGAGTTGTGGGCCAGAGGGGAAGTAGAAGCTACATTACCTGGTAATGACTCTGATGATTTAGTATGTCATGTTCAATTTATCATATTGTCATCATTGTTCCTGACAGCTGCTGTCCAGCTGGTTGTTATGGTTACATAATATAAGTAGTTGTCATGACACCTTACATTTCTATGCCTAAAGGGACGTAACTGTCAAATTAATTAAGAATTACCTACCCTTTTATTTATTTGTACAAACATTTAGAGCACAGTGTGTGAACAAGATGGATGATGTGATAAGTTAGCAGACTAGCTGGGGATGTAATAATTAAAATCACCTTCTGACATTTGTGATAGATTGGACTTGGCATGAGTTTTCAAGCTTAGAAAAGATTCAATTTCACAAGACGTCATTTTAACAGCTTCTTTTTCTGGTTTTCATGAGAATAACTTTTGTAAATAATAAAAGACTTGCTTCTTTAAGCTATTAACTGTGTAACTTTGATACATAAATTATTGCTCCTAAACTTTCATATTTTATTTTAATTACAGAAAGGGTAATAATTTAAAAGTTTCATTAATTTTGTTTTAGTATGACAGCAGGTATCAAAATGAAAGTAAATACCATTCTTAAAGCTTTTTTTATTAACTCTTCTTTGTGTATGGTTTTAAACAAAGAAATTCTTAGAGAAAGTTGTATCTGTTTCAGATAGAAAATCTTTGTTCAACAATTTATACCCAGTAACTCAGCATCCACTTTATCTCGGCTGTCACAATATGTCATTTCTTGATAATTTTGCAAATAAACAGCTCAACTTATTCTTTCTTTCATTATTAAATAACTTTTAACTCATTCTCCCAAGGGTGAGAAGTTTTACAGTTAAATGAAGTTAATGCTGCTGCAACAGAAGTGAAGAATTTTATCCTTGTTGCTAAATCAATAAAGCAATTGGTAATTTTAAGACCAGGGCTTATCAGCTGGTTTACTATATTATAACTATACTAGCTATATTGTAACTATAAAATTTTAACCCTTAGTCACTGTAACAGTTTTCACTATTCAGTCAGTACTTAATTACATTGAAGTTTTCCTTAATCGTTAGGTTTTGTCTAAATTGAAATGTCTATTTAAGATATCTAGCATGTAACACCAGTGACTATACAGAAGAAAATGGCATATATTGGTCATTTTGTGATTCTATGTATTTATTAAGGTTACATTACTCTACATAAATGACCAGTTTGATAAAACAAAATTGTCTTTAGTTAAATACAAAGATTCCTTATCATTTTCTTAAGGAAATTATAAGGAGAGACGTAAACAAGTAGCTAATAACAGTTATTTTGTTATTAAGCGCTCTAGATTGTTCTATTTAAAGTATATGAAGCTATATTATTGATATAATCTTCATTTCTTTCTTGATCTATAAATTATATAGGTATACATGTATTTAAGTAACATAATTTCTAAATCAAATGTAAATGTCAACATGTATAATATAAGTGGTTTATTTTTTGGGAAGTTTTGTTTATATCAAAGCGCCTTCAATGCCTTCCTCTCTAATTTTCACAAAGGAAGGAAAAAATGATCTTGGCTATTTTTTGTCTGAGAATGAATATAGCTTTACATTTTGACCAAAGTATCTAATGGAAAAACAATTTTGCCTTTAGTGGAATGAGAGAAAAATGATGAAACCCAGACAAGCTTGTCAGTCTGTCCAAATTACACGTGACTGGAAATTACTTTCAGTATTTTTATTCAGATTATATAAGCAGTAAAGCTGTACTAAACAGCACTTGCCTGCAGGAGTACAGTGCCTGTAAGTATTTATCTATGTGCTGTAACAGACGATGTGTCTGATTAATTTCTTGTATCATGCAAATTTTCTGGCTCTTCTTCACCTCTCCCTATCTATTTCCTTGTTCTTATCTTAATTAACTGTACATTTAATGTCCTTATAGAATATTCTATCCGAAATTATCAAGCGTTTTTATTCATTTGTGTTGTATGGAGAGTCGGGTTACAGAACACACAGATTGCAGAATGTTAAGTCAAGATGGACTTCTAGAAATAAGTTGTAGTTCATTGCCTTCATTTCATAGCTCATTTGTAATGACAGTCCATCAGGCATTTTGCTATATCAAATACAAACACTAACATTATGCTATTTTATTGAAGTAAAATTGAATTTAGTAAATTAATGACAGACAATGATTTCAATCTCAACCATCCAAACAGATGATCCATTGTTGTAATTTTTTTCCTGGCTTTTTTTAAGCAAAAAATGGAAGCCCATTAAAAGATGGGGAAAAAAATTAAAGGGAGGCAACTCAACATAATAATTTTAATATTTGTCGCATTTGGTTTGAATCAGTTAACATAAATTATGATTTTTTTTCAAACATGCTAAAGTTACAATAGTTCTTAGACTTTGGGGTCAAATGCTAGACAGAATCAATATTGCATTATGGGATTTTATTATCAATTATTATCTAATATTTGGTTTCAATCAATTGTAATGTAATTTTCAGCAACATTCATTATCATTTAAATCAGAGATTGACTAATGCTGGTAATATAATATTATCAGTAGAGAAATGCAATCTTCATATTTAATCATGATGAAGCATAATATTTTGCTATTTAAGGCCAAAAACTAGTATTTTGTTTTACATCCTTATTGTAAAAAATGCCCGAACTTGAAGTTGTGTTGAAGAAGCTAGTTTAGAAATTACAGTAGATTTGGTGACTTAATGCCAAGAAATATCAAAACTCTTTGGGAGTGTAATAGAATGTTTTGCCTGAAAAGTTAAGAGGGATGGTAGTAACTGAAAATTGAAGTTATATGACCTGATTTTAGGATGTTGTAATAATGGTTTATCTATGTTGTTGCATCAATGTTGATGCCAGTGGTAATAGCCCAGTCTGATGATAAACATATAGATGTATGTACAGATAAATACAGCATAAAATACAACATGAAATATTAGCTGCATGCACCTCATACAAGATAAGTAACATCCCAGTGATGATACAGCCAGTGCAAAATGCTTCAGGTGATCCATTCATATAAATACTTTAATATTCATACATTGATAAATGATATGTAATAAGATTCATTTTTGATAACAATAAAAATAATAATAAAAAATATAAGATAAAAAGTTGAAGATTGCAGACAGGAAATGTAAGAAATCAGAGTTTATATTAAGGATTGGACCAATTATATGTTATATGATAATTAAAGATCAGTGATTATAACTGAACAAATTGATACATTTGGTAACTTTGTGGCTATAATTCTAACTGTTAATGAACTGGTCTAGTTGAGTGTCTGTAGATAATGATGAGGTAAAAATGAGCAGTGCTTTCTTAATTGGCAATACTTACATATAATGATAGCTTAATGATCCACAATAAATAATGATGATACAACAGTTGACTTACAGGCATTGACCCACTTTGTCTGTGAAATATTATAAATGTGGTCATTTCTGTCAGTGAACAGAGGCAATTGTTTCATTTATAATACAGTTAGGTTTGTGCATCTTTTATGCCATGCATCAAGGTGACAGCTACAGCTTTTATAATATAGCATCACATCTTTATGTAATTTACTGAATAAAAGTTAAGTATTATAATTTAAAAAAAAACCTATAATGTATTTTCAGGTAAAACTTTTTTCTTCGTTTTTTTCCTCGAGGTGGAGGCAATATATGTCATACATTATACCTTTTTCTCGAAATTCCTTAATTTTTATCTTAAGGTGGAAATCGTGATGGTATAGATGAATTTCCAGTAATTCCTTTCGTGAGATTTAGTACAGTTTGTCTGTTTTATATCTGATACATGTAGTTATAAAATATTTACATATTACACTTGTGCTTATATACAGTAATATTAGTATCAAACAAAAGAACAAAATTGAGTAAATTATTTTAACATGAAAACTCATCCTAGCGTTTAAGTACAGCTATGGTTAGCTTTAAAGCCTGGGTCTCACTTACTCCCGGCAGAGCCCAGGACCATCCCGGTAAGTTACCGGGATGATCCGGGACGATCCGGGATGAAATTATTGTTGCGGTCACACTTACCCCGGCAGCACTACGGTAGTTCCCTACTAACCACCCAGGATGCGCTCCGGATCATCCAGGCAGAGCCCAGGTGAAACTACGGTTCATGCCGGTGCTTCCCCGGTCGTTCCCGGATGACGCCGGAAGAGCCCCGGTTGACCCAGGCAGAGCCCCGGTCGATCCAGGCAGAGCCCCGGCAGAGCCCAGGACGATCCAGGCAGAGCCCCGGTAGAACCCCGGTGGATTGAAAACGCCCGAAAATGATAACTTTGATACATAATTTTTTATTTAATATAATATCTATTGTTCCAGAATAGTAATTCATGATGATTTTCTGAAAAATCCTTATGCCATACTGGATAGAAGGGAAATGCGAAGGCTTTTAATACAAACAAGTTCAATCATCGCAAATTGTCCTTATTCTTTTGAAATGATCCGGGCTTTGCCGGGGCTCTACCGGGGCTCTACCGGGATCAACCGTAGCTCTACCTTAATCCTCCGGGGCTCTGCCTGTAGTTACCGGGGCTCTGCCGGCATATACCGGGGCTCTACCGTAGCTCTACCGTAGCTCTACCGGCTATATCATACCCCGGATCATCCCCGGTTTGTGCCGGCAGAGCTACGGTGCTTTCCCGGTATAACCCCGGTCGTTCCCGGCAGAGCTAAGGATGAAGCCGGCAAAGCTATACCTTCCCGGATCATCCCGGACCACCCCGGTGATATTAAATATTTTATTCCATCCGGGGTCGAATGCCGGATGTTCCCGGATCATCCCGGATCATCCAGGACGTTGCCGGCAGAGATACGGATGTACACCGGTTGTTCCCGGTCGTACCCCGGTCGTTCCCGGATCACCCCGGACGTCTACCGGGGCTCTGCCGGGGCTCTGCCGGGATGTAAGTGAGACTGTAGCTTAAGACATGGTATTATACATATTATATCTCCTTATTTTCCCTGAAGATCTTTTTGTTAAATTTAGAAAAAAGTTTTATGTCTTGGGAGAGTGTTGCCTTGGAAAAAGAGTGGAAAATTGACATTTAAACTGCGGCTGATTTATATGGTCACAAATGTTACTAGCTAAATATATGACTTTGTGAAAATAACTTGATTTATATGCCTACAAATAGACTGCTTTGTTATGTGAAGGTACATAAAAAAAATGAGCCGCGCCATGACAAAACTAACATAATGGGTTTGCGACCAGCATGGATCCAGACCAGCCTGCGCATCTGTGCAGTCTGATCAGGATCCATGCTGTTTGCTATCAGTTTCTTTACTTGTTATAGGGTCTGGATCCTCAGTTTCTTTACTTGTTATAGGGTCTGGATCATGCTGGTCGCAAACCCATTATGTTGGTTTTGTTGTGACGCGGCTCAAATATTCTAAGGAGACTGACTGAAGATGTAGCACGCAATATTATCAAATATTATCAAAATAGCTCTAGCTTATGATGTTTTTTGTTTCATTACATATTTATGATCTTAATAAGACAACATACAATTGCAGAACTTGATATATTAAAGAATTTTCCAGCCATTGAGATATTTTAGAAATACATAAACTATACAAATGCCTCTTATGATTTAGACTTTATGTTTTTAATTAAATGAGTAGGCTTTTTTTGCTGATATTTTTTAACTTCAATTTGATATATTTTCACCAATGACTATTTTATTAGCATTATCATAGTCTAACTGAATATTTTAAGCAGAATTGAAGTTAACTCTGGAGAAACATATGACAAGTTTGAAGCATGGACTAAAACTTGTATTTTAGTAAAACCATGTTCAATAATATGTGAGATGACTGTTCTATAGTATTATATGTGATAAAGAGATAATTAATATCATAGTTGGTATAATTACTGGTATTACCTCACATACCTGTAATTAATTCAAGTAGCAATGTTATAGAATACCTTAATTGAATCTACTACTGACTTGTTTAATACCTGCATGAGCTTTTAACCTTTCTACTTAACAAGTTTCAACTGACAGGGTTATATTAGAAAGCTTATACCATCAATGGTTTCCTCATGTTTTTATTACAATTTTAGCAATAAGCATCTGTGTTAATTCAATTATTGGCCATTATTACACCAGAATGTAACTACAGTATAGCAAGCTTCTGATCATCATTGCTCATTAAGACTTTTGGGCATTACTTAGTAAGTGCTTCAAGTGCTTAGTCCTTAGTGCTTCATAAATTTTAGTAGCACTTAAGGTTTCAACTCCTTTTCTGCGTAAAAGAAAGGAGGCCATGGCTATCATTGTCCAATGTTTGATAATCTTAAGGATTAAGTTTTGAAAATCTAAAGAATGTTTCTCTTACAAATTAAATTTCTGTCAAGTACACCAATTTTCCCATGTCAATGTACATCATTGCATATTTTATGTCAATTTACAGCAATTATCTAATGTCAATCAATGTACAGCAATTGTCTAATGTCAGTACACCAGTTATTGAATTGTTTCAAAGTCCGAAAGTGTGTTTTCTATTTGGTCACTTACATTTGCATTGATTCAAGAACATTTAACTTCGCAGTGTCTCAAAGGAATGACATACCAATTCTTTGTACGATCAGCCTGTCCTGTCTACAAGAGATATTAAAGTGCTCACTTTTACAACAAAACTTTAAGATATACTCTTTTCTTCCATAAAAAATAGATATTATAACGTTACCATCTTCCCCTGAAATATATTTATTCTTACTTTTTGCTAATGCAGAGTTTACACCATTGAAGAGCTCAATTTGCTCATACATTTATGCACCCTGTGTTGCCCTAAAAGGGGCGGTTTCTGCAGTCTTTATCATATCAACTATAAGATTCCAAAACAAACTATTAAAGTTCATGCCAGCATCCTAGATGACAAGTGATTATGCCCATGAGGTTAATGGATTAATACAGACAGTTGGGAGTTATTTGAAAGCAAATGTTTTCATTATTGACAGGGATGACTGTTTTCTACTTGAAGACCTTTGCTATTCATGATAATTTCATTTTACTGCAGATTATTAAATGCATTAATGCTCCATTACTATTTGTATAATTTTTCATATATAGGGTTTCAAAGGAGAAGAAATGTGATGTTAATAAAGATTTAAGGGGAGTTTTATTGCAGGACACCATATTGTAATGTTGCCTATGTTGCATATGGGAGTATTGTTCAAATAAACAATCTGCTCATATTCCTTTGAAGGCTGTTTATGAAATGTGAGTTATAATGAATTAAATAACAAACATTAAATCTGCACTAATAATTCTGTACAGTTTTTGAGGCATGTTGAGTAATCTGATTGTTTGAACATGAAAATAAGCACTTGAGGGGAATGATTCAATAGAGATAATACATTTTATATATCAGATACAAAATGACATTTAGATTAAATGAGTTTATATGTTAAGAGATGTCATATTTATCTAAGATTTATCTTCTTTTATCTCAGCCATATTTGTACTTTAAACTTTTTATTTTTGGTTTTACAATGGAGGGCAAAAATACTTTTTATTTCCAATTAATATAAATACTAGTTTTATTTATTTGGACATTAAACTCAGTAATGGAAGAGAAATCACAAAGCTTAGCTGTCAATCAAATCTATTAAACAATTTCATTAGGGAAAAGCTGAACTTTTATTTGATTATAAGATTACAGTAATGCTAGAAACTAACTCTGTACAAATATCTTCCTCTAATACTTCCTGTATAATGTAACTAGTATGTCCTTCTCTCAACCAATTTGATTGTAGAGTTACTATATTTTCTATAACATGCAGCACTTAAATAAGAGAGAACAAAGATGACCGACTGGACAGTGCCATCAGGGTTATGGCAATTCCTAGCTAACATTCATGACATTGCTCACACTTGTACTTGAAAGAAAAACATCCATTTACATAGAAACTCCTATTTGGTATTTAATGGACAAGAAGAAAAAAACATGTTGTTTTGATTATTGTTTATTTATGATTAAAATAAATTATAGTAACATTAACCTTCTACCACTTCAATGTGTTCAATATAAAACCCTTAAATTAACCAATTGGAATTGAAATTGATGAGGCTTTGCAAGAGGTATAGAGCTAGGCCAGTCTGCACATCCTTGCAATCTGACCAGGCTGTATACAGTTGGTAGCTCAGGTTTTTTTTAATTATTGATATCTCTTAAGCTGAACAGTTTCCCAAAACTCAAAGCTAAGCAAAAACCATTCTGCAAATGTTAGCAAGTTACAGGATGAGTTTGTTCCATTTTTTGTATGAGATGATAGTACAAGTTGCTCCTGTTTGCACTGTTACATTATTGAAGTGTTAACCATTTATTTCTACAGAGAAATGCAGCAATCATTTGAACATGGTAAGGTAAGAGAACATCCTGCAGAGACAAAAGATTACCAGACTGGTAATCATGTTGTACCATCATCAATACTCCATCATACCTCTGCTGGGGACATCTGAGATACAGTCTAAACTATCATACAATGTTCATCCAAAATTTCCTCAAATATTACATCAAAATTTGTAGACACACCCATTAGCAATGGGAATATGCCATGATAACTTTCAATTGTGATAATCACTTAAGATGTTCGATCATGACTGAAGAATGCTGGGAAAACTGTCATTCCTTCAGCTGTATCTTAACCAAGAAGCATGTCATCAACTCGACACAATACTGATGTATCTTCTTCTAAATTAATTTATAGTTACATCAGTTTACTGTAAACACACAGTTTAGCTTCTGGCAGTCTTGAGAAGAACCCCAGAGCTATTTTAAGGTATCTTTTCTTGTTATCATCAATTCCATATCACTTAATTCCTGAGAGAGAGTGAAGAGTGTCTCTTCTCAGACATTATCAAGAAATCAGCCATGTTTGTAACAAGTGACAGTGTTTTACAAGGCAAAGCATCACTGCCGTATAATCGATACACAGACACCAGCCTGCCAGTGGAGGATAATCAGTGTCTCTGTCATTTTGTCAACACAAGACCTTTAAGTTAGGAGACAATTTCTCCTACATATCCAGGTCATGTGAAAAAGCCTGGAGGTGTTTTTCTTATTTCATGGTGTTGAATTTACTTCCTTTAATTTCCACTACTTTTCTATGTTTTCTCTGTTTAATGAGAGTTCAAACTATAATCATTGAATATCTAAAATTTGCTGAACGAAATGAGTTTGTTTTAAAGATAATAGACCTTAATAGGGTGGCAGCCAGATAACATTGTAGGTGTTTTTTTTAAGTTCCTGCTACATCTAGATTTTAGGTATCATGAAAAGAATGTTAAGAATTCCAGAAACTGGTGAGGAAGATTATAATAAAAATGTAGTAAAATTAGGACTAATCATAGGTTTTGATACAATCAAATTATTTCTTGAGGAAAAAGTGACACAGTATGTTTTTTAGTGTCTTCCAGAGTTGTTATATCAGTAGAGGATCTGGTACTGTATCAAACATTTATGATTACATCATAACAGTAGAGAAGAAAAAGGGAGAACATGTCCAGACAGTTGTCTCCATACCCATTACATTATCAATTTCTGTGAGGAACCTTTCTCATCAAATCTCTTCTATCTCACTATCATACTTTACTTTCATTTCAATTTACTTCCATTTTAATTTACTTTCATTTTAATTACCAACATTCATAGTATACTTTCTGGAATTATTCTTGTTAATGTATGTTCTATTTTGATGTTGAACATTACATTTCTGTGATCTTTTTGGGCATTTGTGGTGATTTACTGTTGTACAATCTGTTTTCAATGAGAAAACTGTCGTAATTAGCACCGTTTTACATTGGCACTATGAATCAGGCTGTGTTTTTTATTCAGTTTGTATCCACTGTAATGTATTCAAAATATCTTCTTGATATGGAAGTAATTTAAGACATATCATACTGCTATCTGAAATTTAAAGCCTGTACCTTTCCTTTTTGTTTGAAATATAAATTTACCAGTCAATTAATTAACTATATATTTTCTCTGTTTAAGTCTTGAAATTTATTGATAGAGATATTTATGGTATTTTTTGTTTTTTGGCCATTTTTTCCCAAACATAGGTATGTCATCAAAGACAGTAAGAATGGTTTTTTGCAGCAGAACTCTCTCCATCTCTAAAGTCTCTAAACTTATCATCATCATCTACAATACCCAGCAGATCAGTTTCTATATCATCAAAATATTCTCTAGTAAAGTTTATATGATGTTGTAACAGCATGCTATCACTTGAAGATGGTAGCTAACTCAGTATGATTACTAAACATATAAAGTCTATGTCTACTATTTTATATGATATGCAGATAATATATTTCTCTTGGGGATAAAAAAATGTCAAAACAAGCTTTTTGTAACCCAAACAAATCTTTTTATTAGACATAATGTTGAGTCTAAATCTTATATAATACTGATAGTAACTTCTAAGAATTTAAAAAATGTAAATGTATGACAACAGATATACATATTATATGAAATAAATCAAAACTGATACATTATTTAAGAACAAATGTGTAACCATGGTGATATATTGGTGATCAATGCAACACTATCATTGCTAAAACTGTCATTCATTAATGTCATTATAATAGACAGAATTGTACTTTGATACAATGTATGACTTAATTGTTTCCTTGGTGTTTCTTGATCACTCTTCATGTTTCCTTGGTGTTTCTTGATCACTCTTCATGTTTCCTTGGTGTTTCTTGACCACTCTTCATGTTTCCTTGGTGTTTCTTGACCACTCTTCATGTTTCCTTGGTGTTTCTTGATCACTCTTCATGTTTCCTTGGTGTTTCTTGATCACTCTTCATGTTTCCTTGGTGTTTCTTGATCACTCTTCATGTTTCCTTGGTGTTTCTTGATCACTCTTCATGTTTCCTTGGTGTTTCTTGATCACTCTTCATGTTTCCTTGGTGTTTCTTGACCACTCTTCATGTTTCCTTGGTGTTTCTTGACCACTCTTCATGTTTCCTTGGTGTTTCTTGATCACTCTTCATGTTTCCTTGGTGTTTCTTGATCACTCTTCATGTTTCCTTGGTGTTTCTTGACCACTCTTCATGTTTCCTTGGTGTTTCTTGACCACTCTTCATGTTTCCTTGGTGTTTCTTGATCACTCTTCATGTTTCCTTGGTGTTTCTTGATCACTCTTCATGTTTCCTTGGTGTTTCTTGACCACTCTTCATGTTTCCTTGGTGTTTCTTGACCACTCTTCATGTTTCCTTGGTGTTTCTTGATCACTCTTCATGTTTCCTTGGTGTTTCTTGATCACTCTTCATGTTTCCTTGGTGTTTCTTGATCACTCTTCATGTTTCCTTGGTGTTTCTTGATCACTCTTCATGTTTCCTTGGTGTTTCTTGATCACTCTTCATGTTTCCTTGGTGTTTCTTGATCACTCTTCATGTTTCCTTGGTGTTTCTTGACCACTCTTCATGTTTCCTTGGTGTTTCTTGACCACTCTTCATGTTTCCTTGGCACTTGTTGGTTACTCTTTAAAGAAAAGGAAAAAAAGTTAATTATTTCAGCAGACTTTAAATACAAAAGAGTTAGTTAATCATAAGTCTTAAATTGTCTGTTTTGTGAATTTGCTGCTATTTTGACTTCAAGTGTTGAAATAATATTATCATAGTAAATGTCAGAAAAAGGTAATAATTTTTGAAAACATATCTTAACTCACAATTCAATGTTTCAAAATCTTGAAAAACCATTTTGCCTTATTATGTAATAATAAACTATTTGATACTGTGAAGTGTGCCTTTCAAATTTCTTTGTAACACTTGAGCATTGTTTTTTGTATTAAATTGCAACTGCTCATCAAATAAAGAACATTAAATTATTCTGTCTTGCTGAAGGAGTCATATCTGGCATTATTATAACAGTGACCTTCATCATTGCAATAAAGAGGTGTTTTGGAAAAAAAAAATTCATAAATTAACATTGGCAACAAAATTGCTCCAGATTTCTGCAATCGTCTGCATTTATAAGTCATTGATCTGCAACAACTAATGACTGTTCAGTAGTGGTGTAAATTACATCATTTCCCTTCCTTCATCTACCATAGATGTGTTTTAGATCATTTTGACCAACCAATTAACGGGGAAATAAGACTATGTTGGCGCCACACTCTGTCATTATTTCCTATCTTCAGACTTGTGGAGCAATCCCCCTTATTCTGATCTGGTCATTTTTCATCATTTTTCCTAGTTATCTTACTCTGACTGAGATTGCCTCACAAAAAAAAAACAATAGACATTTTTAACGTACTGAGAGAGTAATGAGTGTATTTGCAGTTATAGTATTAACAAGGTTTCGGGAACTGTTGAATTATGGGATATTCTTCCCCGGCAGATACATCTTGTTAGGTAGTAAGAACAATTTATAATCTTTTGACTCCCTGTAAATATTTGTGAAAATGAAATTGCCACATATATCTGTCAGTCAAGTGATAGTTAAGTGAGTCTTTCGGGAATTTGTTTGACCGAGAAAGCAAGATAAATATCCCAGAAACTTACACCATATAGACAGGAGGAAATCACTGTTCAATGGCTTCATTAGTAATCAATCGGTTTTGTAAGATTAGATAGTTGAGATGCTTGTTCTATGTTGGTAAACTTAGACAGGAAATAAGATGACTTGAAACATAATCAGTAAAACAAACTTTTTTTTAAAGAATTTTTCAAAAATCAATCTGTAATGAAGATTTTCCAAGTTTTTAGTCTGAACATTTATTTCAATATTTATATTTTATGTGAGAGAACAGATGAGTTGAAAACTAATAGAACTTTTGATATGATATCATAAACATACATTTATTTGCTTATAACTTGTATAGGTTTGGAGTTAGGTTCATGTAAGGGATGTTAATTGACCGTTTTGTTAGCGTTGATTATAGAAGCAGTTATCATACACTATAACATGAAACATTATCTCGGTAATTAGCTAGATAAATCTTAAAACCACAAACATTATACAGAAATGTTGCCTGCAGGTCTGATTAACATGCACCTAGAATTAGTGGCACCAAATGAGGGGGCACCTGATACTTCCCTGTCTCTTACTGCACTGTGTTAATACATCACCATGATTATACTGATTATAGGTACACCATTGGGGGAAATAACTAAAATAATCACTGTTTTCATAACTGTTAACTGTTTCCTTGATATAACACACAGATCAGGCAAGAAACATGGAGCCAAACTGTAACAGCAAAATTATGAAGATTATAAACTATGCAGCTTGTATTATCTCAGATACCTTTAAGATTTTATCTACTTGTATGAATTTTGAAGTATTTTGTAAAGATAGGAATTTTGAGGTATCAGCAAGAAGAAGTCTCCCAGCATGACAAAGCATTATTTAAAGTTATAGTAGAAAGTATTTGAGCAGTGTCATGACAAAACCAACATAGTGCGTTTGCAGGCGCAGGCTGGTCTGGATCCATGCTGTTTACTATTAGTTTCTCTACTAATGTAATAGGGTTGGTAAGCAAACAGCATGGATCGTGATCAGACTTCAGGGATACGCAGGCTGGTCTGGATCCATGCTGGTCGCGAACGCACTATGTTGGTTTTGTCATGACGCGGCTCATTCATTTGTTGAAGGGATCTAATGTCAGTGTAATTTATCTAAATGCTGCACTATTCATATATCATAAATATTACTTCTCTGATCTCCTGTGTTTTCTATACAAGATTCTATTTCATGTTGTATGATGAACATGTTTGATATATGAAACCAGGAGTATAATGAAACTTGTCCTTATGAATTGTTGTGCTCAACTACAAGGTTTTCTTGGCTCAATGTCTAGGAAAGCATTCATATGACACTTTCTGCTATCAAAGGCTCATTATACCTCAGAAATAAGTTTTTATTTTCATTATTTCTCACAAATAATTTTACATTTTCTCTACTTGCTTTAGGTTATGGGCATCTTACATGGTCTTAACCATTAAAACTCATGTTTGCTCTTTCTAAAGAATGAAACATTTATTTGTTTCTAAGACATAATGTTCCTTCTGTGATTTATATTGTCAGAGTTGAAAATGAAACAATCATTCAGTTATTTTTTCCTTTAAAAAAACAATGTCAAATTTGAATTGATGAGAATGTATTGTATTCATTAAAATATCATTTCTCAGGAATTAATTATAATGTCAATGAAGAAAATCATGATTGTGGAAAGATTGGAAAGTATTATCAAATTATCTTGGTTCTAAAACAAGACATCTACATGAAGGGGAGATAAATTATAAATAATTAATGTGTAGATTTGTTAGATATAAGGAATTATATAAGAAATTAGTGTGTCAATGTAAGGTGGCATACTAGAGGTTATAGATAGAGGAAGACAAGGTGATTAGTGCTACCTGACAGTGATAATTAATTGCCAATTATCAGATAACTTATCACTAATTATGATGTCTACCTTGTTACAATCCTACAATCTTACTGATTACTTACTGTTATTCTACTATATTCATAATATTGACTTGAAACCTCCTCAACAAGATTATAATGTCATACAAATTTCTACAATAAACTTTGAGGATTTTAACATTTTCAGTTTTGCCATGTTGGGCTTTCTTTCAGGATTCTGCTATTTCTCTATTTTATTAGGATTCTGACAATTATGGCTAATTTGTAAACTGAAAATCTTCAACTTATTTCATTAATAATTGATGTTGCTTCAGATATTCTTTACAAGTTAATCAAAGCAAAATCTTCTCTAAATATGACTTTAAAAAATGGTTTTGACTGAAAGAGAATTCCATGAGTAAAATGCCTTAAAAGGTAGAAAAAGTTGACTAGATATTGATCCATTGAATTCACTATGCTTCTAGAAAACATTCTGCTTTTAAATGGAAGAAAAAAAGTTAGAGATGAAAGGAGGGGAAAAACTGATTAGAGTGAGATTGTGGCAAGCTTGTTAGTGGTGTTGTATGTTTTTGTTGTTTGATAGGCAGTTGTATTTTGAGAAGTGGAAGGGTTGATTGATGAAGAAGCATGCTAGATTATGATCACTATTTACATGATATCCACACTACATTTACATGCATGAAATCTCACCAATCATTTCAATGATAGCTGAATGCTTTAACAGCACTTATTTCAGTAATAATATCTCACTGTATATGGAATTTCCTGAGGGATACTAGAGTATTTTACATCTTAATGTAAATGAAATTTGAAGAAAAGAGAATTCTGAAAATAAATAAAAGCATTCATTGCAACATTGGCATAATATAATGAGTTTCAGGAACATTATATAATGTTATAATGTAACACTATGGTTATCTTGAGTTGCAGCTTTACCCCAGGCCACTGGGCTGCTGAAAACATCTATCATTCTCATTAAGGAGTTATTTCCTGCACTTGTGGCAGCCCACATTATAGAAGTACATAACTAAACTTAACTCTCTGCAGCTACCCATTTAAACCCAATTGAAGTGAAACAAAAAACAAGTATATTTCTTAATTGAGGATAATTAGAAGTGTCTTTTATAGGAATTGACCCTTGGAGCTCTCCAACCTGAAGCATACACTTGCCTACCACAAGACCACTGCTCTGGAAATCTTTCACTTCAATGAGCATGTCATCATATGATTATAGAAAATACTGTATGTAATTGTGCTTTTATCAGTGTGCAAATGAAGCCATTTGCTGTAAAGTTTGCCACAAAGAGTATCTCTTCATTCATATTATAAATTACACATTTCATACAATTTTCTGTCAAGGAAACAAGTTGCTTGTAAATTACGCTCTGAACCCCATTCCGGTAAATGTCATAATATTAATTTGTGATTTTTTGTTTGCTAGAACAAGAGAGAAAAATGCTGAATATTTAATGAATGGATTTTGGTTGTGATTGTTTATAACTTGGTTAGAATGATGGAGATATATTGTAAGATAAGATTCTCCACACTGGCCATGTTTTTGCTACATGTCATTAATCATTTCTATGTGAGGGAATTATAATGTAGCTGAATGAGAGGAGGAAAATTAAAGACAGATTATGCATCAATTATATGCCTGTTCAGTAATGATGGAATCATATAAAAGCAATTCCGAGCCATGTTATTCTATATAGCTTGTTAATAAATGTAATATAATTTAAATGTTAATTAAGTTTTATCAAGTAGCTATTTAAACATTAGAAACTATACATATTGGTGATTTAAACAACAAAGTTTTACTTACCATTTGGTGATTTGAACAACAAATAATTAAAATTATACTAATTGGTGATTTAAACAGCAAAAGTGTAATACTCATTGGTGATTTAAACAGGAACAAAGTGTTTTACTTATAGTTGATTTGAACAACTTATTGTTCACTCATTGATGATTTGAACATGAAAATCATGAAGTGTGCAGTCAGTGAGATTTTTTTTTTGCAACCATTGTCCAGTATAAATTATAGCCATACTACATAATTATTATTACATGAAAGCTGTGTAAATCATTAATCAGATTAATTAAGTTATATAAATTGACAAGTACTGCATCAATCAGCGTATCCCACACACATAGTTCAACTGTCAATCACCATGTATTGTCCTGTCTCATCAAAGTGTTAATTGTTCCACTTCAATGATCATAATAACATCAATCTCATCAACATGCGGTGCAATACAAGCTTCTACATCACACAGACAAAGGTTACGTTTTCTGCTTCATAATTGTAAAGAACAGCATCCCCAGTAACACGTGCCAGTACCCTATGTGTGCTGGACTTTTTTTTCTAGGGTTTTCTATAATTAATTCAAGTCTTTCTTTGCATTTATCAAAAGCGCTGTTGAGTAAAAATCTTTTATCTTATTGAGTGTTATAAACATCTGCCATTGCAGTGTGCAATTTAATTTTTTCATATAAAGGAAATACATATGTAGCGAATATAAATCTCGTAATAATTCATATCATTTCCGGACTATCATTTCAAAATATGTTTTAGAACACTTCTATAATGAATTTTACCATGTTTTAATAGCAGGATCATGCAAAATGTAAATCATACGTGTTCGTAAAATCTATAAAAATCAGCGTCAATTACTACGACATATGTCTGTCAAGCTTCTAAGTCTTCAGTTTCTGCAATTAAATTTTTTTCAGAGATATGTTCTGAAACAGTTCTTTAATGACATTTTGATGGGTTAAAAACCATCTTATTTCCGTCATGATTTGAGCAAAGCTTGGTGTTTCCAGGGGAGAATTGTGGGAATTTTACATCAGATTATATATTTTTCTCTGTATTTGATTCAAGTGTCAGTTTTCCAATACTGTAATCATCGGACCAAATATTGTGACATAGCATGAGTCTTATTGTTATCATTTTCCTGTATAATCACTCAAATGCTGAGTATCTAATGGACTTTGGGGTGCTATTTTCAATTTAGTTCGAGAAACAAAACAATTAGTCAAGGGATTAGCATTTTTACTGGGTGAGTCGAAGGTCAATCTCATGATGGTAATATCATTGATGAATTTAAAGTGGTCTCAAAAGTAAAATACACTCAATTATCCAGCCACAATGATGCTATATTTGGCAAATTAGCCGGACTCGTATTGCATTATTAGGGATGCACACTGAGTAATGCATGATTTAGTGGTCAGATAATGAGAAAAATGACAGTTACACTCTGATGGTAATTTCCTTCTCTACTTTAGTATCATTTAGTTAATATAGAACCTAAAAAAAAATTAATTAACCTATGTCTGATGGGGGTTAAATTTAATAGGAATTGAAAATGAAATTACCAACATTGGTATATAGTTATTGTCATTTTCTGTATACATTTGTATTAGTATTTTATTGTGCATCATCTTTTATATTTTCAGACTGACCTGTCACAGACGTTACAAGCATTGTCAGAGAAAGCAAAAACAGAAACAGAGTTTATACAGAAATTAAAAGCAATGACTGAAAGAATTCCTGTAAGTTTTATACGGTTTAGTAATAAGTAATAAGTATAAAAGTCAAACAATGGGAACAAGCATATTTGCTCATGTATCATATCACAGCACATATAACATCACAGCACATGTCATATCACATCACATACCATATCACTCAAAATATTATGTCACATGGTATATCATATCACACCACATAATTATGTCATATCACACCATATCACTTATCACTGCACTTATCATATCACTTAATATATCATATCACTACACATATTATTGAATTCTATAAATCATATCACACATACCACATGTCATATCACACATACCAATTGTCATGTCACACCACATATGTCATTTTTCTCATATCACAACACATGTCATATAACACCACATATTTTATCACATTACATAACATGTCACACTACATGTCATATATTACATAACATGTCACAACACATATAACATCTTAACTAATTCATATCATGTCACATCTCACAACATATCATATTACTGAACATATCATATCACTTTATATATCACACTACATGTCACATCACTCTAAATATCATATTGAATCACAGCACATGTCATATCGGAAAATTTCTCCACATTTCATGCCACATATCACATAACTTCACATATCACACCACATATCATAACACAACATAGTACAGTGGTAATTGTTTGATAAATAATCACTTAAGCTTGTACCTTTCTTAATATTATTATCAAGATTAAAATAGCTCAGTTTTGCAATAGTTAAAGGATAAAGTATGTGTAGTGTATTTGCCAAGTTAGCAATAATTCAGGGAAGAATCAACTGTCAGTTTTATAGGTTTATTGTCAGCAACAAGGTCCATGTCTATTCCAGGTAGCCGAAACTGTCAAACGCTGAAAGATATGCATTAAACTTGATGGTATCTGCCATCTAATTATAAAATAAACTTCTTAAAAAAACCCAAGATGCTTCTTCAGATAAAGATAGACACTAAATATTGCCAAAAATCCAAAAAAAAATGTTGTTTTTTTTTTCTTTGACCTCAATGTTAAATGTTGCTTGGCAACAACTTGTTGATGTAGCGCATGTTTCTGTAATGAGAATAATGATTAAAGAATAGTTTTTATCCACCCGTAACTGATATGTGCAGCCAGATATTTACTGCACTTGTTATCTCGGAAACAATCCCCAGTTAAGAGGCTATAGATGAGGAAATAATGACAGAGTTAGATTATGCCTCGTTTAAAACACAATTTATTGTTCTTATTTATGATTCCCACACATCTAACTTTATCTTCTCTGTCGAAGACTTATACTTATTAAATGGAAACTATCTTCACTGCTATAAATACCACCTTCTAATAACATTTACAAATTCCTTTTCAATTTTTTTTTCTTGCAGTTAATTTGTACTTTACCATAGCTTAGAAATTTTTTGTTGAAATATTTCATGCATCAATTTTGAATGAAAGCCTTTCCTTAATTGATTTTATAATTGTTGTTGTCAGAAATAGTAAAGACAGATTTAATTATTTTCATCACCTTTAACAGTATTATTATAGAAAACTGAACTCATTGTGCACTATTTTCATGAATTAATTAATTTGTTTAGATCGTTATCATTATGTAAGGTTAATTGATAATTGGCGAGACATTTTAAATGTTTACTTGTTTAATAAGTACTTAATACATCCTATTACGAATTTGATACCCTGAAGTTTTCAAACTTGACTGCTTTTAATTAAAGCTAAAAAATAGATCTTTGTGGTTTGTATTCTATAACTGGCAACCAGTGTAAATAGATATCATGGCAAAAAACCTGATTGAGTAAGATAGAATCGTTCAATTTATATTGTTGGTAAACAAATGGCGCCAATTACCAGAACACATTTAGAAAAATGAGAAAAATGATGATTGGTTTACAGAATAAATTGATACACAATAACGCCTTGGCATTTTGTAAACAAATCTTGACGTGGGTTCACCAGAGTAAGGAAACAGTAGCAATGGTTTACTTTACGTTACAATTTTGATTGATGAGTAATCAATAACGTAATTTACGATGATTATCATCAATTTATATTCATGATCGATTAAATCTGATACTCTGTTACAATTACATTTCTGCTTACTCGCCATTTATCTGTGAACTTATCTGTCCTGACTGCTGTATGATGCTCCAACTTTTTTTATGAATTTTGTTATGATCACGAATTTTGTTATGATCATGAATTTAACATTATTGAAAAAAAGTACATGTATATAATTTCAGAAGGCTTTCATTATAGCTTGTATTCATATTTAATTGAATTTTACCTCTTAATGTTTTAGATCTAAATTTTATGTTTGCTTTTTCAAAATTTATAATAAACCTAGAACAAAAAGTAATAAATCTAAAATTTAAGAGAACAAAATAAATATAATGTGAATTACAAAAGTTTAACCAACCTTCAGCGTTAATTTGTGAACATCAAATGAGGTTACTGAAATTGAAGGATTATTACCTAATTTTAAATTTAAAGTTTGACGTAATTAAAGAAGATAGGTTTCAGTAGGTTTTATTGTACAGTATAATTAAACAAATCTCTCATTCTTCAGTATAGCAGAGAATAATTATGTAATAAATACTCAATGATTTAGCTGAGATTCTTGAAATACAAGATATATTATTGTATAAAATGCTGACTTCACAGACGAAGCAGATGTTTACTAAGATTTCTGCCGGGACATTTATTTGCCTATTTGAAGAAATCGGGCGTTTTTAGTGTTGAAATGACATTAAATGGCCATACAAGGAAATTTATCACTTTAGATTATTGTTCTGCAAAAAGTAATTCTCATCAGATGATTTAGGTGACACTTCTTAATCAAATTAGAAAGTGGGTGTTTCAAAAGTTACAATTGCAGGAAGACAAGACCTTAGAAAGAGCTCCGTATTTTATTCCCTTTTGCTCATTTTTAATCAAAATGAAGTTAAGATAAAAAAGCCCCACACAATGTTAAGAGAATGCAACCTCTGCATAGTAAAAAGCACAACAAAGTTGACACTAATGGATTTAGTTGTTTTATAAAGCAAGACTGAAGATTTGCTAAATTTATGTAAATTAACTGATTCTTCACTATTTCCGTTTTCTGCATTTCACCCTCCTTATTTAATTATGCCAGAATAAATGCATTTAAATTTCATGGTCTCAGCATTCAAATGAAAAGGCATAGGGTTTTCATAAAGGGTTTAATGGAATAGCTTGAGTCATATACAGTTATACTGGTACTGCATTTAGATTGCTGCACAAACTTGTTTCATCCTTCATAGCACAAAATGATTTTCAAGATCATTTAATGAATTTCATAGATCATGTTTTTATTTTTTTAATTTTCAGGCAAATTGTGTGGAGTTTGAGTCAGTGGTTGTTGCCCAGTGTGATGCTTTAATAGAGGCAATACATCAACGTAAACAAGAGTTACTTGACTTTGTCAGCGTGGAACGTGATATGAAGGTTAAGATATTGAAGGACCAAGCCCACACATGTACCAGTCATCTACAGAAAACCACCAGTCTCCTCTACTTCTGTGTTGAAGTGCTTAAAGAATCAGACCCAGCGTCATTTTTACAGGTAAATTTATATTCTTTGATAAAACAAAAATTAAATTCTACCCCATAGTGTAAACAAATACATTCTGCCAATTCCTTTGGAGCTTTGTTCTTTTATCTTGTCAATATTTAAATGTGCACATTTTCTCGTCTCATTTAAGAAAATTTATTAGGTACCAGTAGGACTTGTTCCAATTTTCATCTCATTTATTTTCTGTCTTCTACTGTATTGATATTGTCAGCTCAAACACAACTTCTAAATTTCTGCTATCGTTCTATCACTGTAATGTCTTCATGCTAAAAACAATAATATTTTCATAACATTTCTTTGATAAACTTGAAATATAGGGCAGCACTGTTTGCTTTAAGAACATTGTATGGAGTTTGAAAGTATTTAAGTTATAATCTCTTCAAAATCACCAGTTGATACAACTGATGGTGCTGTGTAAGAATAGGAAGCTGTGAAATCTGATAAAACAGGTAAGACACTGCTGGTGGTTTTCGAGAATGACCATTGGCTCACTGGAGGTACACCTCAGGTACATGTTATGTACACGCTTTAGCTATGATCTTATCACCAACTTGATAACACCACAAGCTGCCAAACTTCTTCAATTGAAGTGTCTAAAATTCTGTTCTCTGTAAAAACAAAGTGTGCCAAGTTGGTTTTTTTTATCATCATCACTTATCAAAATGCTTAACTAAGTATTCAAATATATCAACCATAAACATTTTAGTGTTCTTATTGATGTACACACTGTGGGAATAACTGACTATTTATTTTGCCAAAGATAGACAGTTAATTGTATTTTATGATAAGGACCTCTCTGTTTTACAAAAAATACAGGGTTCCACCAGGAAGGGTCAGACATAGGGATAGACACATGATATTAAAATTGGATTAAATGTCTGAAGTATCCACCAGTTTTTAACCACCTGTTAATTTAAAATGACATGAAAGGGTCAAATTTAAAAGCTTGAATTTGTTATTGGTATCATTTGATATCTAAACACTTAAAATTAACTGGACCCCTAAGTATTTCAAAGAAATCCCTCTGCCTATTAATAGTAATTTAGATAATTGTTAATGGTGAGGAACTTTTATGGTTCATCTCTTTGCTGAAAATCTCACGTTAACTTTCTTTAAATGAACGGATTTTATGTTCCATGCAGCCTTTATTTACACAAGCTGAATAAAGTTCAGAAAGTTGTAGTTTAATTTCTTTTTTTTTAAATAGGCATTGCTATAATCTTGAAAGAGATGATGCAGAAATGTAAAAAGTGTAAAATTCACTCAGAAAAAAAAGAGATGTCTTTAATGAGTTTGTGAGGCAATTCATCATGTCAGGGCTGACAAATTACATTAACTAGTACATGTATGTTCGGCATGCAGGCAGAGGTCTCCGATCACATGTTTCTCATGTTTATTTTTCTAACATTTCACAGTGAGACTGCATGTTCACCTTGTTGGTGTAACTGATCAATGTATCAGTGGATCTGACAGTTTGGTGGTTCAGTCCTGATAATTAGATACATGGGGAGAAATGAAGCTCATCGGCTGGTGCCTGGCTGTCTACACATATCTCACAATGACTATTGGCTGTTGCTGACAATAGGGGCATGTACGAGGTCTCCAGGGGTTGCAATATATCACAACTATACAATGATTCATGTCAGATGGTTCCACAATGTCTTTTCTGAAAGTCATCTCTTTTCTTACTCTGTGTCTCATTTGTCTTACAGTTTCAATGAGTCAGAAAGTAGATTGTGAACTTACCTGACCTAAAATACCTTAAACATTCAAATCATAATGTCTTGTTTCCCAGTGTGAGCTGTTGATTCCCGGGAATGGTATCACTGTGGTCAGTAACAATGTTGAATCATTAATTGACATACCAGAAAAACATGATTATCTGGTGCCATAGAGTCTACTGTCTCCTGACTGGAGATTGGCATGCAGGTAGTACAAGGTGGCAAAGCCATCTCTCTGGGGTAGGTATGGTAGCAGAGGGATCCCTGGATGTCACACAAAGCTAGGATGAATCATGATCTGCTGCTATGGCAGATTGACAGATATTTAGAGAGGGCAGGGTCTTCGTTCCTCCCTAGGGGTTTTACAATGATTACTTATTTATATGGTCAGTGCAGTTGACCATAAATCATGCATCTGGAAAACCAATTTTGTGAAATACTGAAGTGAATTGAATGAGTGAACCTTTCTACAGAACACAATACATCTGTTTATAATACTGTGATAACAATTGATAGCAATTTTGATGGCAGCAATTACTCCGATTTTACAGCTAATTAGTATCATTTATTATAGCAGTATTTTAATATTTAGATCTATTGTGTAGTGGTTAATTGAGATATTATCGAACTTTATGATTCAGACACATTGCCACTGATCATTCATTAGTTAACTTTCAGAAGGTTGAGTGATAAATATTGTTGATTTCTATCCATATGGCCCTCACTGCTGTAGGTTCGAATCCCACCAGAGAGTTTGGATTCTTTAGTGTGAGGTAGCTATCCGGCTGGCTTAAGGAACATCAGTGGTTCTACTCAGGTGCCAGTTTGTGCCTGAATAAATTCATGTTGTGACACCTTAGGTCTTACTCCACCAGTAAAGCTTGAAAGACACCATTTGACCTTTGCTGTGTAAATTGTGTGACCAAACACAAACAAGACTGACCAGGCTCCATACTAGGTTAAAAAGCCTATCACTTCTGGTTGGTTTAACATTTAGTATTACCGGTATGATTGGTCTATGTAATCAGTCAGTTAAGTAAAAAAAAAAATAAGATGGGTTTACAAACATGTCTATTTTAAGTTTCAGTAAGTGCATGCTATATAGGGTGTTATATTTCACTTAAAAAAGCCTTTTGTGACTTCTGTTCTATCAGACATGAAGGACTGGCACCAAAAAATGTGTGCAATGTGTCATTAAGGGTCTGCTTGTTTTCATGTTAACTTCCATTTTAAAAATAAGGTGCATAATTTAAGAGCTTAAACTGCAGTTTTGTTTCTGGAAGTTGTTTTGTTAGAGATAATTAGATTGAACATGGAGTGCTTTCATTACTGGAGATCTGTTGCATAAGGTGACAATTATTGTTGTTTATTTAGACACAATGCAGCTTTAAACTTAATGAATATTATCATTTGGTTCCAAGCTTTTCACATTATTCTTAAAATATTGAAGATGGAAACCTTAAAGATCAACCAATGTGGCAAGAGGCTCAATGTTTTAGGTCATAGGAATAGATTTATTAAGCCTGTTCATGGAAAACTTCTGATCATCTGTTCTAATAGGTCTTTAATACTGTGAATTGTATTATATCAGTTTCATATTGAATAATAGAAGAAGAAAATATTTGAAAAAAATACAAAAAACAAAAAAACTATTTGTTAAATGTAAGTATAACATCTATCTATAGGTCTAGTTAAAGAAGTAAAGAATATGGTGTGTCTGAGATGCTGTCTCTTCAAGGCAGAAAATTTTATTCATTACTTTACCCACAGGGCAAGTTAACTGTCCAAGTGAATTTGAGAAATAGATTATCTACCGCAGGTTCCTGCGGGGTTATTTTCATAGTTCCTTGCCTGTAAAACAATGCAAACTTGTTTAGCTCAATACCCTCCACTTGTCCTTATCATTACTATATTGATCTTTGATGAAAAATCAGCAAAACATTACCCAAGTGGTTTAGCTAAATCATCAAAAATAAATATAACTAAGTGAGAAGGTCTGTAAGACAGCCTAGAGGAATTTCCCGGTCACATAGGCAATTGATTTTACGTTTTCTCTACAATGATTTCTCAATACCAGTCTATGATGAAAGTAGACCGGTTCCTGTTGGAAATCAATGTGATAATTTCAATTTCCGTTATTTTAGAACCAAATTTACAGAATTAATGGAAAGAAGTTTGTTAAAAAAAATGTTCCATATTTTCATGCTTCGCAGCGCTAAAATGAACATTGACATTAAGGATCTGTAAAGAGGAGATATTCAACTGTTTTGCAAGCTCAGCACATTGATTTTTACTTTACAGTACTGATTTTGTCTTGATGTGTTTTTTGTTCAATTATTTAGAAGAACATAATAAAGAAGAGGATATTTAACGCCCTAGGGTGATGTCTACACACAGTTTAATTATTATATTCTAATCAATTCCAGACAATGAAGTTGAACATGTGTAAATAAGCGCACTTCTCCCCTACCTGTAAAGGCCTCATTTATTATTCAGTATATTTTAATACATACAATAGTGTAAAATGTCAAAGAAACAAAAATTTATGGTATTTAATGATGATTTGAAAGGCTTTCAAATAATGCAGACTTCTATTAAATCTCTTCTTGAATACCATTTTATTTCTACAAGTAGGTACTTGAGTCTAATTGCAATAATTATTGTGGAAAAAAAAATGACCATTGTAAATAATAAATGCCATGCATGCGATGCATTGGTATTCTCGTTTGTTCGCTGTTCTTTGTCTAGCTCTGCTGTTTATAGAATTCCAAATTCTAGCATAGAAAGTTGATCTGCCAGTCCTAGAAGTGGAATGAAACTAAAATCCGAAATAAACAGAAGAATAAAAAGATGTAATCTTAATGAAGTAATGAGAGTTATCACTAGTATAAACAAAATAATTGTATTTTAATTTTGGCAATGAATGCTTCATAAATCTGCACCAATTATTCTGCATTGCACAGTGTTGGCAGGGGTAATGAAGTTTCTGCCAGGTAAAGAACGTTAGGTGTAATAGGGGCTGACATGAAACGTGATGAAACCAAGATTCTGTAGATTAACCAATCAAACTGGCCAATATTTTACCCATGATCAACACTTACTAATTCCAGCTCTGATAATAAGATAATCAGTCTTATCCTAGAAGAGGTGATTTACTGGTTGGCAGGACAACAGCTTCAATTTTCTGCTAGACCCATTTCAATTTAAACAATTGAAGAGATAATTTAGTGTTATCAAGAAAGTAATCAAAAAAGTCTGTCTTAGATATTTGTGATTGCTCAGTTAATTGACTGATTAAGTTTTATGATTATTGATTTAAAGTTTTTTTATTTTCTTTCCAGTCTTTGCGAGATATTTAACACTATATTAAGGAAGTAGTGGGAACAATAATAAAATGGTCGTGAATTTTGTCGCCAGTTAAATGAACTGTTAATTGGTATTCTTTTGTGTTGTTTAATGCCCATGTGATCTTGGAGACTTCCTATGTTATTTGACACAAAGAATTTATAGAAAGAATCATTCAAAGTTACTGTTCAACTTCCGCAATATGTTCCTGATGGCTAATAATGCTATTTTTTTGTGCCGGCTTTTAGCAAGTTTTTTTTCCTTTTGGAAGATTATCTCCGAGCTAATAATGATGTTTTTGTTTTTGTCTGAAACTATAAATGTGTCTTTGATATTGTTTTAAATCATCTTTGTCAGTTTGCAATGTTTTAGTCTGGAATTGTTGTTTTTATAGAGAGTCAGTTTCAGGTACAGTAGAGGCATTATCCCTGTAGCCATTATATGTCTTCCTTCATTATTGCCTTATGGATTCTGTGTCTAAAAATATTCCAAAATTTTTAGAAACTTTGAAACTAAATAACCAGTGTTGAGGCAATATGTTCTTTGAAGGAATAAACCTTTGATTGTTAAAATGTAAGTTAAAAGTGCAAAGTAGTTAAAAAATAGAAACTTCTTAGTCTAGGTAAATAGTTTGGGTGGTCATTTAACTTTGGTGGAGTAAGTGGTCATTTTGATCAAGGTCAAAGTTAACTGATGAAAGATTTTTTTAGACTTTTGTTTATGCAGCCAAATAAGTATTGACTTGTGTTTTTCATATTTGGTAGGTAGATACTTTGGATGATCCTCATGCTTTCGTTAAGTGAAATAAGGGGTCACTGGCTTTAAGGTCAAGGTCACTGGTGCTAAAAATAGATTTTTACACATTTAGTCTTAACCACTTTATTTAAAGATGAATTTGCGTTGAAATAAATACATAGACAAATGTGCAGGTTCATGGAGTATACACTGCCTATAATAGACTATGATACCTTATATGATAGTGATGGAAATCGGATGAAATTTGTCCCAATCGATCATCGGTTAACCGTTAAGTCGGATGGGACATAATCGATAACTTTTTGAATAAAGTCGCGTTAAAAAGAAATAGGGAAGTATCATTTCTTCCCAATCTTCCCAAGGCACTTGATGGTCGCGTTAAAAAGAAATAGGGAAGTATCATTTCTTCCCAATCTTCCCAAGGCACTTGATTATATTCAGTAACATGAACTTCATTTCCACTTTTCAACATAGTTTTACTATTATATAGTCATAATTTTACGAAATAGATTTTATTTTTCAATGGATGTCAAATAATAACATTCAAATCACATAATATTACTATTGATTACATTCACGTATTGATCCAGTTCAACTCCAAATTGTCTCTGAGATGATTTTTTGCGATCGGTGAGGTGTTCTTTAAAGAAAATTAACGTCAGAATTAATTCCCTTTGATACTTTACTGCAGTAAGCATTTTCGACAATTTTTTTGTAAATCGATTAATGTCGCTTTACATAACAGTAACTGATTATTGGCGACTTGCGATAATCGGAACATCACTATTATATGAACAAGAGTTTCATATTAAATTATTTGATATGTTCATTAAACATATTTTAAAGTAGGGTTAGACTGTAGGTCTCCTGTACTGTTACTGATGGCTGTATTTGTTACATTGTAAAACAATAATAATAATTACAACATGAAAATAATTCTCTGTATTTCTGTTTGTTGGAGGATGGTTAAAGAAATAAAGAAAATTTAGACTGTTACAATGTCTAGACGTATTTTAAGATATAATTTCATGATGCAATTACTATTATCTACAAGTACTTGCTGACAAAGCACTAATAAAAGCTTGTCATTTCCAGACCAGTTCTAATCATTGTTTGACTCAGCAGATATTTTATTTACAATATATGAAATAACTGTGAAATAAATGGATTTTTCTGCAGGTTATATTGAAAGGAAATGAAATTTTTATTTCTTAAAACAAGATAAAATGTTACAAAAAACACAATGTATATTGACAATATTAAATATATTTGCTAGATAAAGAAATATAGTTTCCTTCCTTTAACAATAAATCAGAAGCATAATAACTTTTTTTTACTTTCCTGGAAAAACATTTAAAGAAGAAAAGCATTTATAAATCTTAAAATTTTCAACAAACTGTTTGTAACTACTTTAAGTGATATTGTTCTCTGTACAATAACTGCAGTATTGAATTTTCATTTTGTATTATTTCCTTGTTGGCATTAAGATAGCATGTTGTGGTTGATTTACTAGAAACTGCTGCATATTCTCCCATCATGCAGCTTCCAGGGCAGACACAAAACATATGTCTGTAGAATTCCAATCTTGTTAAAATTCAACAAATACTGTAGATAAAATTTCCACCTTTCTGTTTTTAATGTTTTACAAGATTTATTTAGATTTTTATTGATATTTAAAACCTGGTTTTCAAATTTTCACCCGGGGAAGTCTTGCACTTCAAATGCATCAAATTGTAATGAATAATATTGCTGCAGAAAAAAGCGTGAAGATATTTTTATTTGCCACATTATGTGTGTTTTAACAAGCAGTCTATGAGTTTTAATGTGCTATGTTTAAATCTCTAAAGTTCGAGTATTAAACCCAACTGATACATATTGAATAGATCAAGGGGGAAAAAATTATAAAACAAATAAACAACCAGCACCTGCCACTTTTCAAATAAGTCAAACTTTGTTTGCTGAAACTCGAAGGCCTCTACATCTTTGAGAGATTGGTATTGGTCTGGAACCAACCAAGGTTCACAGAAGTATCATTTAAAATACAATTGTACTTTAAGAGGGCATTAGTGGTAAATCATTCTTATAGTCTTATTTCTTCTGGTATGAATATTCAGTAGAAAATAGTCACTGAAATGATGCAATTTATAATTTCTTAGAAATAAGTCCCATATTGAAATATTTAAACATATTTATTGTCATCAACTTATTTAAACCACTATTAAATGGCTATTATTGTTTTCAGTAATATCAGATAGCTCTTCCATATGACAGATTATTCACAAATTATTATGACAGATTCAGAACCATCATATTAGTGACCAAGAAAGTTACTAGTCCTATGTTAAAACATAGTGTGGTTCCTCCATTTATCAACATAAAGTGAACTCTATAACTTCAGCAACTGGGTACTTTAAAATGGAACTATCAAAGCAATGTCTTGATTTGTCAGATATTTTACAATGTTTGCATATTTTAATTTTACGCATGTATATTTTCACTGAGCTGGTGGTACTATATAGAAGATTATGTGTGTTAAAGAGGGTCTTGTCTGACATTATGTGTGACAGTTATGATAGATAAATGTCTACAGATAATCATCTAGCAGATAAAACTAGTGCAGTTGATTACCATCTTATAGATAAAACTGTAGATCTGATTGGAGGGGTATATAATTTTTGCTGATATATATTTTGCAGTGATATATAAGACAATCTAGATTAATACCTACATGCTTGTATGAGATAGTAATCTTATGATCCCATTAGGCTGTCCACACAGTATGAGTTAATACATGAGCTTAAAATACAATATTTCACCATGGTTAAATGTAAAAAAAAAACTGAAAAAAAAGAAATACTGATAAAGTAGGAATATATTGAAATATTTATTGGAATTAATACTGATAAATGTGTCTCTTATTCATAAAAAAAAGAAAAAGGAAAAAAAGAAAAAAAAGCAAGGAAGAAAAATTCTATAAGCTTAACATAGTCATAGAAAAAGTAGAATATTTATTTAGTTTAGAAACATAACATTATAAACTGACTGTGTATCTGTTGCTATAATTCTAAATTTCTTCAGGATTAAAAAAATAAAACACTACATGTACATCCTTTCACTCCTTGTACTAATTGAACAGAGAAATAAGGTCTTCAAATATGAACATCAAATGATTTAGAACACAAAGCAATTTACATTTTCACAAAGCAAAGCATGTCTTCTTTAGTCATGTATCTGAAGGAATTGGATTCCATCAATAAATGATAATTCAAATATTGATGATAAGGTGTCAGAAATAGTTCTTTATGAATTTAAGACTTAAAATGCCAGCTGTCAGTGTTTGAAAACCCTTGTCTATTATGACCTTTTCAATGATTACTTTGCTACACACCAATATTTCTGCTCGGAACTATTTTTTTAGTGCTATAAAAATGTTCTAAAAGCAATGTTAATGATAAAATGCATAAACTTGAGGTTATTGTAATCATTGATGGGATAATATAAATTGATGAGTGAAACAAGTACAACATTAATTACTGCGTGTTAACAGAAGGTGTGTCCTGGTCACGGCAGCCTTCCAGATCCCTGACCTCACATCAGTATATTGCAAGCTTTTTATTCTTAATTACTTTTCCTTTCCTATATAGAAAATTTAATAATTAATGTTGGGGCTGGTTTCAATTTTCATCAGTGTTAATCAAGGTGAAATGTAATCAAAAGTGTATGGATAGCGGCCCAGTCTGTTTGCACTGTTTCCCAGCTGGTTTGTCTTTATAATTGTGTAGCCGGATTCAAAGTGGAACACAAATAGTGCCAGTCTCTTTGATGTCTCTTATAACTCAGTGATGTATGAATCTCATTTTCTTACTGTCAGATAAATGTGCTGATTTTCAAGTTTTATTTTCTGATATGCAGATAAATGCAGGTCTGGCTGTTGCCATCTGCCTATGCTCTACTGGTCAAGCCCTGATTTATTGACCACTAAGACTATAATCAAGAGTCCATAAAATGTAAATGGGCAGTGATTTGAGGATGATCTTAAGACAAAACATAGTCTCAGTGTTTGAATACATGATATGCATTAGACTAATGTTTATAGGACATGATTATAGTCGGCCAATACAAAAATAAGAGGGATCTAACTTATTAGGGACAATTAATACTTCAAGTGTGAGACATTAAGATAACACATTTCCTGTAGAATATCTTTAAAACCAACATTTATTGAACAGTGTAAAATAAAATGTAATTAAAAATATAAGATTATGATTCCTAACATGCATACAATTCATTTAAGCAGGATAGAAATTTTTTCCTGTTTTGAAAACAGATATGAGAGTAGATAAAAAGACTTGATGAAATAGACTGATTAAACACAGAGAAATGATCATCCTGTCACATCAAACATTTATACCAATATTATGCACATGTTTTTTTATTGATGTGATTAAGCTGACTTTGAATAGGAAATCAATGTTTATATGCTTGAATCATGCTGACAAGTTCAGTAAAACAAACATTCTACTTGATATTATCCACGCCAACATCACAGAAATTCCCCAGGGAGTCACTGTACTATGTCTTGTCTTCTGTAATTCTTGAAATAAAAAAATTCTATTGTAATGATAAAGCATTCAAAACTTAAAATTTTCTCGTGTGCACTCTACCTAATTAAATTAGACGGAGAAAGCCGGGATGCATTTAACAATCTTTCGCTTCACTAAATGCAGTTGTTGGCACCAATGTCTTTATTGTCTCCAGCCAGAGTGTTCATTAAAACCATGTGTAAGAATATAACTTCTCAGGCCATTTGGAGAAGTTTTTTTGTCACGAAAGGCGATGTTAAACAATCAAATAACCAATAAAGCAGAAACAAATTGATGAGGCCCAAACCAATAAACTTATACCCAAAGGCCATACAATTTCATTAAAAGGATGTGTTTGTTTTTCTCCATAAGAACATTGATTTGTTTCTGCCATAAAATCTATGTAAGTACATAATACTGCTTAAACTAAACAAAGAGATTGTTCATTTGAAGGGTGGAAAAAGCTCCTACTTAAAGTACATAATTATATCCCGGACAAAATGACAGTCTGTACTTTGCCTCACATCAGTACCAAATATATATATAGTACACATTTTTTCTTTAAAACTACCATTATTTGATCAATTTTGTTGGCAAAGAAACGAAAAACAACACTCCTTTTATAATATTAAATCTCTAAATTTAGAGAAAAAATTCCCAAAGACATGAAACAGCCAGAGAGATTTTATGTTCAGTTAAAAGTTGAGTTTGAGCAAGTTAAAGCATTGATTGAGGTCATTTACTGGGAAAATACTAAACTGTTAGAGAGGATGAAATCTTACACTAGAAGATGTTATTTCCTACACTAATGGATTCTGACTGTATCTTCCTTCAATCTGTACAAGAAAGAACCCACAAATCTGCTGTCTCGGCTCATCTTAAATAACAACAGCACTTTAATAGCTTTTAAAAAACAAAACAACAATGTAAACCAGTGCATTTAGAAAGCATAAGTTATATACATATGTACTGTATATATCATATATTAGATCTGACATGTGAATAAAGTACTTTCATCACATTCTCTGTAGAACCATTATAGTAGAATTTTTTCTTTGCAGATCTTTTTGTTCATGTCTAGAACTGTTATATGTTATAGTAGAATTTTCTTTGCAGATCTTTTTGTTGATGTCTTATTATGCAGTTAAAGAGGCAGTTTAGATTTTACTGAATATTCATTTTTTTATTTTCAATATTTTTGCTATTGTCAAGACAATTACAATAATTGTCACCCACACTTTTAATTGACTATAATCTGAGAGATAGTGCGTTTGCAACCAGCATGGATCCAGACCAGCCTGCGTATCCGCGCAGTCTGATTAGAATGCATGCTGTTCGCTATCAGTTTGTCTACTCGTTGTAGGGTTTGTAAGCAAACAGCATGGATCCGGATGCGCAGGCTGGTCTGGATCCATGCTGGTTGCAAACACATTATGTTGGTTTTGTCATGACACGGCTCATATAGTCTTCATCGCAGACTTGTATACGATCTTACATGGTGTAAGTATGATAACTTTAGTTTACATTTTGTTATTTCTAAACTTACTTGAATTTTACATCTCAATTGTCCCTTTAATTTACATGAATATAATTGTTTCAGATCTCAAGTTCATTATTAAATCGAGTGTCAGCAGTGGATCAAAACTTCTTCAAAGAAATCGAGCTTGTACCGCGAGTGTCACCTGAGTTTGAGCTCACGCTGGACAATACACCTGTGTTACATGCTATACAAACTATGAATTTCTTCCAAATGAAAGGTGAGATATTGACTCTTAAACTATTTCATTGTCTCCTGCTGAAAAGCCAGCTTAATTTTGTCCAGACAACAACTCAAAAGTGTTTGAGACTGGTGGATAGAGACATTGCATTAATAACCCCTTTGTTTCTTGTCTTGCATAATATTTAGTTTATACAAATTTATTTCAGTTTGATTGTGTTGGAAGCTATAAGCTTATTGAAACAGTCTCTAGAATCCGTTCCTGCAACCAACTTGTACTAGGCAATGAATGTAAAGTTTCTAGCTCAAGGAAAAAATGGCTTGCCCCAGACAGGATTTGAACCCACACTGTCAGCAATCCTTAGATTACTATTTGTACTATACATAATATTTGTTCATACTAAATCTAATAAAGTTTTAGAGATATAATAATTTGGCAGTATATGAATGTCATGTGACTGGTTCATGAAGGATAGAAGAACATTGTATTTCAGTACTTTAAATACCAGACAATGTTTATGGCTGTAATGGCAAAATAATCTTTCTGTTCTATTTGAGCTTATCAAAGTAATCAGAAATGTTTTTAGATATTAGAACCATTATGAGATCTACCACTGATTCTCATTTAAGATAATAAGGATTTATTTGAGTCTGAAAGTGTCATAATGGACACTAAGATCATTGCAACCTTGTTTCCCAGCTGAGGAAAACTGTGCCTCAACACTTAACAGGTCAAGTGCTAGAGAACATATTCTGTCATCCTCACAGACCACCACTTGGTTTACAAAATAATCAAGCAGATTACAGGTGGTAGTGGTTGGTTTCATTCAACAATTTGTACCTGGTGGTAGTGAATGGTTTCCATCATTATCTTCTTGAACCTTATTAATAACAAACATAGGATATAAAACATAAACTGGCATCGATACCAGACTTGTTTGGAATTTTAGAATGTGCTGCTAGGAAAGTATGGTAGATATTACTTCCTGCCCAATATTTCTTTTTTGTCAAAACATTGATTGGTTATAGGAGAGATTTACCAGTGGCCAATATTCTAAAAATAGAATTGCTGATAAGCACTGACCATAGCAACCGTTGCTGGTCGTACATCCCCTTTGTACTACCTAGTCATTTTACATAAGAAAACTATGGTGTGTATGTCTATTAAGAAATAAATATGAGCTCTGTTTCAATAAAGTAGAGGTTTTGATGCTAAAGCATCATTAGTCCCCGAATAGAAAAATGATTGTATTATCATAAATTTAAGAAAATATCAGTTAAATGGTTCATGAATAAAGAAAAGATTAACAATATGTTGAGTAACTATTTATTTACAATAAAGACATTATATGTGAAACAAACTTGCTTAGAAATATTGTCAAGAAACTGTTATCATTTTTTAAATCAGCAAAAAATAACGTACACTTAATTCATCGTAAACTTAATTCATCGCGAATAAAACAGGTGATTGAAAATAATTAAAGTAAAGCATTAACATTAAGCTTGCAAAGTGACTGGGAAAATATGTTTAATTATTGTAAGAAACGATGCAATTCTATTGTACTTTTAAAGGTACTGACTACAAAATTATATAAACAAAACAATCTTTCTTATCTCATATTTCCTATTTATTTATTTTTTATTGAAAATAAATAAAACTGTAGGGAAAAGAAATCTTCAAACAATTATAAAAACTGTAGGCAAAAGAAATATTCGAACAATTATAAAGACATTGTTTAGATATTTGTTATAATATGTGGCCTTAAAAAGTTATAATTAGTTAACTACATCAAATATATAATGCCAAGCTTATAAGTATGGTATAGTTTTAGAGGTGTACCAGTATTCTGAAATAAATTCATGGAGGTCATTATCATATCTACCTGATCCCAGATTTTTTTCCAACCACAGATGTGACACATGACTATTTTGAGTAATTATGTTGCCTTTTCTTTTTTATATTGGCTGCTGTAAACATGTTTAACTGGGGATTTTGTCAACTTTTTAAATAAATTAAATTTATCCCAAACATTTTCAAATATCACCTGTTGGTCAAACACCATTTTAACAGTCAATCTTTTGAAATATAAAGTCAATTCAGCTCAAATTGACTATGAAAATATGAGCATAATGTCACTTTAACTTGCTTAATACTTAAAACTGAACATGAACTAAGCATAAAGTTTTAAATTATATTTATGTTAACAACACTCAGTTTTGGGTCTTAAGCATACATTTAACAATGGCTAAAATATAATACCCTTGAATCATAAAACATATTTACATTGACAGGGTGAAAAAAGGGAAAATGAAAATGAAACAAAACTGAGCAATTAGCAGGCATATTTCACATAAAAATGATAATTCATAGAACACATGTAGTGAGTTGTTTCAAGATTGATATAGACATAAAAATTAAAGTACATGTAAATGTTTAGCAAAAATTAAACCCTTTATAACATCACACTTATCTTATATATAAAATATATCAATACTATTTAGAAAATAGTTTTATATTTTTTTTCTTCATTTTGAATATTACAAAAAATATCTGTTCAGATAATTCTGATCTTTAAAACTTTGCCCCAGGAACATCATCTTATGTTAACTTTACAGAAAATGCTATCATTGTTTACATGTTGTTTGTACGACCTTCTAAGATTGTGTGTATACGTAGTCCACACAGCAGTTATCAGTGACGTGGTGGTAAATCTCTCCTATTCGGCTGCGTCTAATCAGCCAGAAAAGATAAGAAAATTATATATTCAAACTTAGACCTGGCATATAGCAATGAAATCATTTCTTGACAATATGTCATAATGATTATGCCAATTTTTTACCCATATTGAATAAAGTATCAGTTTCTAGATTCATGAATTAATCATTGGTTGTCTTTCATAAATCTTTGTACCTATTAATTGTATAATAAAATGTACCTTGAAGAAACCAGGAAGACTTTGTAAGCAAATTATTTACTGAGAACATTTTGTGTACTAATACAATTTTTCTTAGTTTTTCTGTGAAAGTGTACAAATCCCCAAAGACAAAAATATAAATGTTTGTATTATTTTAGAAATATTTGATATGAAAAAACTGCTTGAAGTAATATGATAAAACATGAGGAGAATAATGATAAAAAGTGAGTTGTATATCATATCTGCCTAGATTGTGATGTCATTCTAGTTTCTGTAGACAATCTATAGCACCCAGCGGAGATATAAAGATGTATAATTGTTCTAATGGGCCAGTAGGATTGGTATGATATTGCTCGGAAGCCACTTCCTGTCTACAGTTGGTGTCATAGTTAGATAATCCTGGTGAATTATGTCCTGACAACCAGATCTAGGTGCCATAGTTACATACTTCCAGTGAATTATGTCCTTGCACTATTCTTTAATGATGCTTGTATAACAATAATAGGAAAATACAACATTGCTATTGATATATATTAATATGTACTGAAGTTTCCCCGAGGTCATTCTGAGAAAATTTACAGACTGTATGTAAAGGAGCTTTTAAAGGGAATTGGTCTATAATGGAAGATCTATAATACAATGAATAATTATGTTGATAGTATTAAATATTAGATATAACTAGCCACATGAAGTTGTTGGCAACTGTGAGATACATGATCTGATATTTTTTCAGCAACAATTTAAAAGAATATCCAAATGATCCATTTCTGTTGTTTTTATCAATATTTGAAATAATAATGGAAAACGTTTCCACTGTAGAACTATCCACTTTAAATGTGTAACTTGTTACTTAAAGCTGCATACCTTCAGATGAAATCATATTTGACAAAATGTTCTAAGATTTTAAGAAAACTAAAAATATGCACAATTCAAGAAATAATTTACATGTTATATGTTATTAATGACTGATATTGTGGTATTTATAACCATAGTAATTCTGTAAGTGCTATTTTTACACATTCTTACCTGTTCTTGGTATTTTTTATAGTTTTCAAGAGCCGTTTGCAAAGTGTAAAAAACTTTTTTTGTTAATTAGACAGTACTCTACTGTTTTTAAAATTTTTGAAAATTAGCATGAATCAGAAGACATGCTGCTTTAAATAAAGTTATTAAAATGAAATGTGATAAGTGATAAGTTTCTTACCTGTCCTTTGTATTCAGGTAATACTAAAAGTTCTCTTTTGCCTCAATTTTTTAGCTTTTAAGTACTTTTACTTTTTTAGTACTAGATATTTTTATATATTTTGATTGATTGTATAATGTAAGTGGGTTAATTGCAAAAATTCCGACAAAAAATAGTTAATGATATAGATCAGAGAGAAGTCTCAGAAATGTGTTAGATAACAATGAAAAAAACTTTTGCTATTTTTCATAAAAAAAGAAAGATTTATGTTTGAGAATATATTGGCAGGAATGTGTAAGGTTAACCACCGAAATAAAAGTTAAAATGTTCCACACACAAACATCAAAAATTCTGAAAATAAAGATGAATGTTCCTCTAGAAACCACTTGAAAGAAAATAGCTCACAGTGTGACCAGGTGGATTTTACATTTTATTATATTCTTACACAGGGCTGTTATAACATACTGTCCTATGAGACATACTCTTCTTTTGTAACAGTCACAGAGGCTGGCTCACATTAAAACTAAATCTCTCCCCTTATACTACAAACTTTCTTTTCTTTACTTTTCTTTGAGTTCAAAAGAATATTTTCAGCAGAACGGTGCCATAAATAATGCAACATGAAACAGCTTGATGTAATTCTTAAATCATTTATAGCTGTTGCTGTTATTACAACTTATTACATTTATAACGGTACAATATTTAAGATTTATTGTTTTCTTGCACCACAGATGGTATAATAGGTAAGTGAAAGGTTTGCTGTTAGCTTTAAATGTCATTACTTATAGTGGTGTTCAACCTGTTTATTTTTATAGCTGCTATTATTTTCATGTTATGATTTTTTTACAGTAGTAATTTATTGTTATTAGATTATTTATTTCAATGATTTTGTATGAATGTTAACATAGTGAAAAGCTTTTTTTTGCAAAACAAATTAATATTAAGCACATCATATGACAACTGAAATCTCTAATGATTATATAATGTAGGGAATCTTATTTTATTATATGGAAAATTAATAGTCAATAAATTAAAGACATTTCACATTAAATGTTTTGTTAACGAGTATTTTATCTGAAATAAAGCTGGAGGCTTTAAACAGGCTTTCTTCAAGATGATTTGTGTTTGTGATAAATATATGAGATATTGTTTTCTTGTTGTTTTATTACATGTCTTTTATCAGTATATCAGAATAATGGACTGGTCTTGCTTGGAATTAGGAATGTTCCATTGTTATTTGAAGGGTTTCAATATAAAATATACGTAATCTTAGTATTGTGGGTTCGATTCCTGGGGTGGAGGGGGGGGCAACTAAAATTACTAATCAGTCTTTTGGATGAGACTTTGAATAGAGGTTCTGTGTATGAGTGCTTAAACACTTGGCACGCTAAAGAACCAGGAGAAAGCTTCTGGAATTGGTGTACCTTTCTGTATCTGCATCATGCGCCATCCTCCAAAATATAAAATAACCAACAGTCTTCTGGAGGGCTGGCCCATATGGGCAACCTGTGGGGAGTATAAATAAACTCAAATACCCACTACACATTGCGTATAATACATGCATATGATCATGGCCTAGCTGGCACCATGTTTGTGGTATATATAATATTATTGCAACATTATAACATATATAGTCACTCGGTCATATGTTTTGTCTATAACTTTGAAGTTTTGTAGTTTTTGTTAAATGCTGTATAAGTTGCAATGTTTTCTTGGGGATTTTCTAAACTGTCTTCATATTTCTCAAAATTTCCAGTTTTGAAGCAGACTAAATATTACATTTTTGATGACAAAGTTTACAGATATGCAAAATCTGCATCATATAGCTGATACCATAAAATATTTTTCCTGGATTCTGCAAGAATTCTAGTCTTCAGTAAAAATAATTACTAGAAAATGTATAAGTTTGTTTGATGGTGTCTCCTATAAAATAAAATTAGATACATCATGCCTAAAGATAATATTTCAGTTTTTGATGAAAAATAAGCTCTAACAGTTTATGATCACAACAAAAGATTTGTTGTTTGTGTTGTTTGTGAGGGAGTTAAAGGAAAGATATTTACATAATTTACCTTTTATAATAAAACGATGATCAAGTTTGGTTACCGGCTTTGATGTGTCTCTTTAATGTTTTATAATGAACTTAGTTTGTACTTGATGTTCAGCAATGATTGAGTTAACTCAGTTACTATCCTCAATCAATGCCATCCTTTTTTCATTATGAGTTTTTTGAGGAAATAATTTGTAAGGTTAAATAACAATTTCATAGGTCATAAAGCTAGGAACCAGTAACTTATGTTTTATTTCTGTCCAATATTTGATTGATAATACAAAGCATTTGCTTCAGAAGTTGTAGTAGATTAATATTGAAATTAACCATGAAATATGCCGTTAAATATGTTTAATAGTCATGTCCTGGCTTCTCATTGTTAGTTTAACATATTTAACCACTAACAGATTACCGTATTAGTAAAAATATTACTATACTACATTAAAATGATCAGATCAGAGACCTATTTTATTTATATGTCTCTGTTATGAACATAATTGATAAATATATTTTATTTTTATAAAACAGTAAAATTTTAAGTTTATTATGTTTTTTAGATGTTAGTTACCATAGTTACAGGTCAGAAGACTATTTTTCTAGAATTTTTTTAACGAAACATATAATCTTCTAGCATGACAATCCTGTAGTAAAGTTTGGAAGATGGAGGTGGCATTATTATGGCAAGCAGGAAACCATCAACTGCATTTTATGGCCTCTATTAGTTTTTATTTCTAGATAATCATCATTTATTGTTGGCCCCCAAACATCGCCAGATAGTTTCTTGTCTGACTGCCTGTCAGTTTTCCAAACATTTTGATGGCCGTATCATTTTTTTCTGCTCTTTCTTCAAACAGAAGTTTCTAATCTTTACTTCTTGTTGTTCGGTTTATCAAATATTTTGATGGCTAGTCAAAATATTTTCTGTCAATTTTGTAGAAACTAGTTCACATTTATTATTATGCCCCCATTTCGAAGAAAAGGGGGTATATTGCTTTGCACTTGTCGGTCCGTCGGTCCGTAGACCAAATGGTTTCCGAGTGATAACTAAAGAACCCTTAGGCCTAGGAACATCAAACTTGGTATGGTGATTGGTCATGACCAGTAGATGACCCCTATTGATTTTGGGGTCAAGGGGTCAAAGGTCAAGGTCACATTGACCTTGTAAGCAAAAACGGTTTCCGATCAATAACTAAAGAACCTTAAGGCCTAGGAACTTCAAACTTGATATGGTGATTGGTCATAATCAGTAGATGATCCCTATTGATTTTGGGGTCAAGGGGTCAAAGGTCAAGGTCACATTGACCTTGTAAGCAAAAACGGTTTCCAATCAATAACTAAAAAACCATAAGGCCTAGGAACTTCAAACTTGATATGGTGATTGGTCATGATCAGTAGATGATCCCTATTGATTTTGGGGTCAAGGGGTCAAAGGTCAAGGTCAAATTGACTTTGTAGGTAAAAACGGTTTCCGATCAATAACTAAAGAACTTTAAGGCCTAGGAACTTAAAACTTGGTATGGTGATTGGTCATGATCAGTAGATGACCCCTATTGATTTTGGGGTCAAGGGGTCAAAGGTCAAGGTCACATTGACCTCTTAGGTAAAAACGGTTTCCGATCAATAACTAAAGAACTTTAAGGCCTAGGAACTTCAAACTTGGTATGGTGATTGGTCATGATCAGTAGATGACCCCTATTGATTTTGGGGTCAAGGGGTCAAAGGTCAAGGTCACATTGACCTCTTGGGTAAAAACGGTTTTCTGATCAATAACAAAAGAACCCTTAGGCCTAGGAACTTTAAACTTGGTATGGTGATTGGTCATGACCAGCAGATGACCCCTATTGATTTTGTGTTAAGGGTCAAAGGTCAAGGTCACATTGACCTTGTAGGTAAAAACGATTTCCGATCAATAACGAAAGAACCCTTAGGCCTAGGAACTTCAAACTTGGTATGGTGATTGGTCATGACCAGCAGATGACCCCTATTGATTTTGGGGTTAAGGGGTCAAAGGTCAAGGTCAAATTGACCTTGTAGGTAAAAACGGTTTCCGATCAATAACGAAAGAACCCTTAGGCCTAGGGACTTCAAACTTGATATGGTGATTGGTCATGATCAGTAGATGACCACTATTGATTTTGGGGTCAAGGGGTCAAAGGTCAAGGTCACATTGACCTCTTAGGTAAAAACGGTTTCCGATCAATAACTAAAGAACCCTTAGGCCTAGGAACTTCAAACTTGGTATGATTATTGGTCATGACCAGTAGATGACCCCTATTGATATTGGGGATAAGGGGTCAAAAGGGCAAGGTCACTTTGACCTTGTAGGTAAAAATGCTTTTCAAATCAATAACTTAAGAACCCTTTGGCCTAGGAACTTCAAACATGGTATGGTGATTGGTCATGACCAGCAGATGACCTATTGATTTTGGGGTCAAGGGGTCAAAGGTCTAGGTCACATTGACCTTGTATGTTAAAACGGTTTCCGATCAATTAACTAAAAACGCTTAGGCCTAGGAACTTCAAACTTTGTATGATGATTGGTCGTGACCAGCAGATGACCCCTATTGAGTTTTGGGTCAAGGGGTCAAAGGTTAAGGTAATGACCAGTAGATACTTGATAACCCTTATTAATTGTTTGATCACTGGGTCAGAAGTCATAATAACCTTATCACATGACTAATTGGCTGCTGATAGGGGGCATACATGTTTTACAAACATATCTTGTTATGTTTATTTTGGAATGTCTTTATTTGCTTTATTTTGTAAGTGATGTAATTCTGTCTGTGACATCAAGGCCGTTTTGTCTTTTTGCTCTTTATTTTTCTATGATTTTATTTGGTTGTTTTGTGTTATTAGTATTATTTTTATTTTGTTTTACTGTAGTATGTAATGGTATTTTATTTTGCTGTTGATATGGCATGTTTATAATATACTATTTTGATCTTTACAAGTTCAACAATTAGACTGGTAGATATGATTATGTGTTTCTTTTGCATAGCTCAATAGGGAGAGCATTGCAGGTTAGTAATCCAGGTTCGCTTGTTCAATCCTTTGGTTAGATGAAATTGACTGATTTTGTTTGTTGTTGGTTTTCAATCACATTTGGATTGACCAATGAATAAGCGACAGTAAAGTTGTTATTGGCATAGAACCCAAATGACTTTACCATATTTCAGATACAGGTGAGTACCCTTGGTAGAACAACTTCACCTCCTCTAGCTAGCTGGATAGCCTTCTTTCTTTAAACTGTCAGTGTTCTCCACAGCAATAGGAAACATTATATAAATGGCCACACAGAGATACTGTTTGACTTTTGACACAAGTCACATGACTGGTTGTATACATGTATCACATTGTGTTTAACAAAATATATATGTTAATGATTATGATAGAAAGTCATCAATTAATTAAAAAAAAATTCAAACTGTTTTTGTAAATGATTTTAGATTTTGATTTAGATTTAAATCTTGTGGTTACAGCTCCTGGTCAACCAACAATACTACCTGAAGATTGCAGCGCTGAGAACAACAGTGTGACCATCGCTTGGCAACCGTATCCAGGAAGTGTAGTTGATGCCTATACATTAGAACTAGATGATGGTAATGGTGGGGATTTCAGGGTAAGAATAAAGTACTAAACAAGTGATTGGCAGTTTGAAATTAATTAATTGAAATTTAATTAAGTTTTAAGTTTAACACTTTGCCTGCTGGAAGCAACTGAAAAGATCTAAGCCACTAGTGCAGACCAAGATCAGCCCACACATCTATGCTATCTGATCAAGGTCAGCACTGTTTGCTCTACAGTCAGTTTATGTTTTGCAATTTTCCCAAGGACTGATGATTATTTTTTTTTCTGATTGAAAGATGAACAAGTCCATTTAAGATATTAAGGGAGGCAAGGGTTACTTTAAGGGAGACTTTAATTATTATATATGATAAATTAATTAATTTGATTTCCGGTATTACATACAATCTGATATTTGTAGACTTGGTACATTGTGTCCATCAGGTAATTTAGTTACAAGGAAAGAATAAACTGTCTAGGTATATCATATATATATTGTAAATGTTACCTTTTATAGTGATTCTATGACATTAGATCTTAACAATAGCAGATGTTTTATTCTAATAGTTTTACTATATATAGAATGTTACAGACATTTCTAACATTTTTATGTAATCACTAAGTCCGAGTATACCCATGAAATTGTATTAAAAGCTGTGTAGTTCTATTTTCATTTTATTACTTATTTGAAATTATTATTAGATTATAGTGATATCTATTGGGGAAGTTAAAGGTGCTGACGTAACAATGACGTAACAATGACAGTTACAGGTGATTCAATGAGTGTGTGGGGTCATTGTTATGTTATATTATTGAGCTATTATTATTAGAGATTAACCCTTAACAATCTGAAGGCATGCAGCTTTAATCATCTGGAAATTAAAGTGATTATCATTTGCCACCAGTATAGAGTCCGGCCAGCCTGCATGTTGGGGTACAGTCTGATCAGATTCTACAATGTTTGCAGCTCTCTTTTGGCAATTTAATATTGAAATCCCTTAAAACATTGAATGGACTGTTCTAAATTTGAAGCAGGGCAAATCCATTACAAAAATACAGCAGAGTAAAAGGTTATGTGACCCTGACCAACCTGGTCAATGTAATCTAAAAATGTCCGTCTAAAATTTTTAGAGGAAACAACTTGATTGTATCTGACATTATAAAGAATAGTTCTGCCGAGCCAAATATTGTGTCTGTTAATAGTCTAGCAGTCTAATCTATTTATCGGTGTCCAGATGAAAATCTATTTATATATGGTAATTATCAGCATTTATTGTTAAAGAATTATCCCTTAGGATTTAATCATAGTTAAACCCTCTTTTATAAATGAGTGTTTTTCATCTGACCGTCTGCTTCGATCTAGTACCATGCGTGTACATAATGCAGAAATATGTAATTGTTCATGTTCATTGCTTATGATATGAATAATTTTTCGTAAGTGGCATAATTGTTATAAAATTATTTTATGGAAAAAAAAAGGTATAATTGTCTTTTACTTTATTCATTGTATAAAATCTTATTATTTGCCTGCGGTGTAAAGAAATGTTTCAGAATCGTACTTCCGTCTTGCAAAAATATTGAGAACACTAATGAAATAATCTGTTGGAGGATATGAAAGAAAAACGCATATCAAGAGCTGACTTCTCTCAACATAATGTTATAAATAAGACATCACATAGAAAGACAAATACTTCTGTAATGTATATAGTGGCTATATTCTGTCAGTGGATGTAATTGGTTTTCAGTATTGCCTAGAACGGAGATGTAATGATACGGAGATAGCGGCAAAAATCTGGTTTGATCATGTGACATTTCTCATTGTTACTGACCAGCATCAATCAAGACATTACCACTCGAGAATGAAAATGGACGTTATATCGCAGAATGGTCAGACAATTGGGCGTCTAGTAGACAATCAGTGGCGCTATAGTTGAATCACTGACCGTCAATACCGCGTTACATTCGCTAAAATAATAATTAAAGATACAGACATCTGAGGATATTACCAAATATGGTCTATAAAATATCAGAAAATTGAATTACTCTGATATACTTTGTATATAACAGACTCCATATAAGTAGAAATTAAATCAATGACACCAAGAGAAAATATGTAATTGCGGTTCTTTATTTTTTTATAAAAACTTTCTAATATGTCAAGGGTGTCATAAAATAAAATGATACCTGTAGGCAGTAAAGTATTGATCTATTTAACTTGAGGGAAAAAAAGATCTAATAGAAAATCATTTTAAAGATTAACATTTTAGATTAGTGTTATGGAATGAATGAGCTCATATGTTGTGGCGTAAGCTAGAGGAATTCCATTGGCAGCATTTAACACCAGTTGATCATTACATGGAATATTGTATTAATTTTTCTCAAAAATCCATTAGCCCTAAACCACTGACTCAGTTTTGGGAGTTGACACAAGGCTCCAAACTGTCAGATAATCCATTTTAAATTGGAAGGCAAACACGATTTAGATCCCAGTATCCCAGAGTTCCCTACAATATCAACATTTGTTCCAGACAGAGCGTATGTGATACTGGTTTCCTTGGTGACTTAGATCATACTGGCCCCAAGTTCAATGAACGAAGGAAATGTCACAGGAAATAACGCTGTCATGGTTGCTCAGTATTTCTCAAGAAAACTGTTTGACTAATACATTATCTATAATTCCTCTCTGATGACCGGGCCCTTTGTTTGGTGACAAATTGTTTTTCGAGGATTTGTGAAGTGTTGGGAGAGAGTGAGTCAGACTGTAATGAAATTTCTCCACGCTTCAACCACCTGAAGGACAAATACAAATCTGAATGACTGTCACTCATTCACGTCTATTAGGACATTATCAAAATTTATCACCAATTCTTAAAATCTGTTAGGAGACAAGTCAGTCTATGGATTCCGTTGAAATCTTAAATTTTGTCATCAACAAAATTGAATGCACCGTCTGTACTGCACTAGATAATGTCACTGTCTGCAATGATGCACCAGGAATGTCTCTCTGTTCCCTTGTTTCCTCTGTAAATACGGTCAGTCATTAAAAACAATGTTTTTGATATTATTAAATACAAATTTTGCTTTTTTCTCACTTACTAAGTTTTGGTTATGTAATGGTGACAAACCTGTCAGTGTTTATATGTTTTACTCAATTCTGATCTGTTAATGAAAAAAAAAAATCCAAAGAATTAACAAGACTCTTGTTGCTTCTTCTCATCAATTTTATTGCAGATTTTTATGAATAATTTAAATTTTGAGATAATTAAAGTGAATTTTAATTAGACATCAAAGTGAGGAAATTTTAAACATGATGCATCTAGTTAGGAGTTTTATGCATTGCAATTAACTCACGAAATTAGTTTTAGAAAACTCGATGCAATTTAAGCAGATTCCAATTATTTTTTAGCAATTTTTAATTTTTCAGCATTTTTCTTAAATATCAAAAGGGGAATGACAACATGTCTGTACTTGCTTTATTCACTCTGACTTTGCTGTAATAAACAGCAATAAGCCTTTGCCACCTAAGTATAAAGCCAGGTCAGTCGTCTCAGACCAGGTTCTATTCTGTTTGCTTACTATTTTCATCTTGATATACCCAAAATTTATAATTTACAGTTCCAGAAAAGGAAGCTGGAAAAGTCCATTTAAGAAATTCATCAGGTTACAGGTTAAATGTATTCATTTACTTATTCTGCAAAATGGCTTTGTTGTTTGAATGGTGTTATTTGTCCTGAATTGCTTCGCCCTAAAATTATGTTTATAATTTCAGGCATAATAAGGTTGTCATGTATATTAGTCCTGCAATAGTGTTAATGTTAATTTATATTTCAGGTTGTGTAGATTGGTCCTGAAATAATGTTCATATATATTTCAGGTCATGTATATTGGTCCTGAAATGATGTTCATATATATTTCAAGTTGTGTATATTGGTCCTGAAATAATGTTCATATATATTTCAGGTTGTGTTTATTGGTCCTGAAATGATGTAAATATATATTTCAAGTTGTGTATATTGGTCCTGAAATAATGTTCATATATATTTCAGGTTGTGTTTATTGGTCCTGAAATGATGTAAATATATATTTCAGGTTGTGTATATTGGTCCTGAAATAATGTTGATATATATTTCAAGTTGTGTATATTGGTCCTGAAATAATGTTCATATATATTTCAAGTTGTGTATATTGGTCCTGAAATAATGTTCATATATATTTCAGGTTGTGTTTATTGGTCCTGAAATGATGTAAATATATATTTCAGGTTGTGTATATTGGTCCTGAAATAATGTTCATATATATTTCAGGTTGTGTATATTGGTCCTGAAATGATGTTCATATATACTTCAGGTGGTGTATATTGGTCCTGAAATAATGTTAATTTATATTTCAGGTTGTGTATATTGGTCCTGAAATAATGTAAATATATATTTCAGGTTGTGTATATTGGTCCTGAAATAATGTAAATATATATTTCAGGTTGTGTATATTGGTCCTGAAATAATGTTCATATATATTTCAGGTTGTGTATATTGGTCCTGAAATAATGTTGATATATATTTCAGTTTGTGTATATTTGTCCTGAAATAATGTTGATATATATTTCAGGTTGTGTTTATTGGTCCTGAAATAATATTGATATATATTTCAGGTTGTGTATATTGGTCCTGAAATGATGTGTACAGTTGATGGCCTTCATTTTAACAGTATCTACAACGCACGTGTAAAAAGTCAGAATCATGCGGGTGAAAGCGATTACAGCGATTTAGTCAGCCTACAAACAGCAGAAGGTAATTTCTTCGTGTAATTTATAGATTATATAATTCTTCTATCTCTTTTAATGAGTATGTTAGTTGATATTCAATACTTTTACCTTTCCTTGCTGGGGGCAACTGAATCTACACATGCAATAAGTGCAGACCATGATCAGACAGCACTTTTATGTCATATTTAAATTTTTTCAGTAAAAAAAAGACGACTGGTTTTATCGGGATTGAAAGATGGACAAATCCATTTAAGAAATTAAAGTAAGAGTTAAATAATTGATATGAAGGCCATCATTTTGAATATCAAAAAAAAATTGTCTAAAGTTTATTTTTGGGAAGTGTACTTGATTTTTGACACCTATTTTATATCTTTTTATCTTATCTCAGATGAGTTAAATATTTTTAAAACTCGATTTCAAAAAATTCAAATTTGCATTGCATACTTACATTGTTGTGAAACTGACACTTAAGCTTACTTTTATTTGTTATCTTTTTTCCAAGATATTTTTCTGAATGAAGAATCACATTCAATGTTCTTGCAACATTAAAGTTCAGTACATCACTAGGTCATAAAATGTTTATATGTTGATGTAGTTAAGTCATTATTACACTGAACTCTCAATCTATGATGTTTGAAATTTGAATTTTGTCAAATCGATGCAGGCAGATGTAAGAACAACATAAAATGTTAAATAAGATTAGGAAACAAGCACGAGTTGTGCTATAATCTAGCCTGCATGCAACAATTCCAATCTTATCATTCAATTAATGAAACTTGCAAGTTTTATTGAAGTATCTTTCCTCTGTAATAAAATCTATTGACAATAGCTGTGTGAAAATAAGTTAACTTTGAGCCTGTACAGAAGCAGAAATTGTTTCATCATATAAAGATAAATTCTTGGAATAAATTCAACAAAATTTACATTCTGACTGATACTCAAATGGTCCATGTGTCTTAAAATAAATTAAAAGAAAAAAATTTATTGCACATATTTACATTTTTTGTCATGGCTTGTTCTTTCATGTGATATATTTTACAACTGATGGTTACAAAAGTCATAAATGATTAAAATATCACCTCTTGTTTGTACCGCTGAACTTTGTGCAACTGGCTTTCAAGCTTGCCAGGAACTAGGAAAACTACTGTAAATGTTAAATTATTTTATTCCTTTATAACTTAGCATTTAGGATGATTTGAGTTTGTTGCCTGTGTAAAGAGCCAGGTCACTGGCTATTATAATATTATTATGCTTGCGGTATGGTTAGAGTAAATACTTTTGTCAACTTAGTTTTTGTATTGAATCCCTGAAATAGTCCATAAGTAGGGCAAGATTGTAAATATAATTTTGAAGGTAAAAAGATAAGACGTAATTTCAAATTTTGTTTGTGTAGTTTTGTTGCAATACCTCTTAATTAAAAAAATAAAAAATGTCAAAAAACAAGAATTTTTCACCAAAATTAGGTGTAAAGGCACGTGTTAACATGGAAAAACTAGTCTTTGGGTAATTCCAAGGTTTTTCATCATTTTTTTGTTAATTAAATCTTTACCATAATAAATTTCAAACAAAAACGTTTCATTCTGCTTGAATAAAATGAATTCCTGGCTGAGTTTTTGTTTTTGAAATTTGTATCAATGGTAGACATGTTGTTTGTTTTGTGTTATAGTAAAGCAGACACACTTCTGTCATTAATCAGCTATACAATGATTGCTTGTAAAGAAAGGAAAAGAACTTAAATTTGTTACTGCAAAGTCAGCAGGAATTTCAGGAGAAAAAAATCTTATAAAAACTATAAATTTCAAAGCTGCCTGAAACAAAAACATGCATTCTTAAATAACAATAGGATGGCAGAACAATTGATTTAGTTAGGGTACTTATTTCTCTCAGGAATAAGCAAAATAATTGTTTTGTAGAGTAAACAGAAACAAAAGGATTAGTTAAAAGTTATTTTATAATGCAAGGTTGAAGAAAATTGAGACACATAATCAAATGAAAACATTTTATTAAAAAAAAGATTATGTTGTGTTATTTTGAATTAAAATGTATGGTAAAGATAATTTAATGTTAATTTTGAAAGTTGCTTATGTCAAGCTTAGATTATATTAATATTTTTCATGTTATAATATGGAAAGCTGCCCTATGTCAACGAACCATGAAAACATTTTGTAAATCTTTGTTTATGTCAAGGTCCCATGAAATCACATTAAACATCTTTGTTTATGCCAAGGTCACATAAAATCGTATTATACATCTTTGTTAATGTCAAGGTCACATAAAATTACATGATTCATCTTTGTTAATATCAAGGTCACATGAAAACACATTAAACATCTTTGTTTATGCCATGGTCACATGAAATCACATTAACATCTTTGTTAATGCCAAGGTCACATGAAATCACATTAACATCTTTGTTAATGCCAAGGTCACATGAAATCACATTAAACATCCTTGTTAATGCCATGGTCACATGAAATCACATTAACATCTTTGTTAATGCCAAGGTCACATGAAATCACTTAGTACATCTTTGTTAATGTCAAGGTCACATGAAATCACATTAAACATCCTTGTTAATGCCATGGTCACATAAAATCACATTAAACATCCTTGTTTATGCCATGGTCACATGAAATCACATTAACATCTTTGTTAATGCCAAGGTCACATGAAATCACATAGTACATCTTTGTTAATGCCAAGGTCACATGAAATCACATTAAACATCTTTGTTAATGTCAAGGTCACATGAAATCACATTAAACATCCTTGTTAATGTCAAGGTCACATGAAATCACATTAAACATCTTTGTTAATGTCAAGGTCACATGAAATCACATTATACATCTTTGTTAATGTCAAGGTCACATGAAATCACATTATACATCCTTGTTAATGTCAAGGTCACATAAATCACATTATACATCTTTGTTAATGTCAAGGTCACATGAAATCACATTAAACATTGTTAATGACAAGGTCACATAAAATCACATTATACATCTTTATTAATGTCAAGGTCACATGAAATCACATTATAACATCCCTGTTTATGTCAAGGTCACATGAAATCAAGTTAAACATCTTTGTTTATGCCAAGGTCACATATAGTCACATTTTCTAAGTAATAATATTGAAATGTTCCTAATGTTAAGATCACATTTTTTTAATGTCAAGGTCACATGAAACCATGAAATGTATATAAACAGTTTTATGATTTTGAGAAGGTTTGCTTGTACCATGGAAACTGAATGGTTCATAATCAAATCAATTTTTTAAAAGAAAATGTTTTTTAAAAGTTTTCTTTATTGTAAATTAAAGATCAAACCATTATTAAGTTATTCCTTATAATCTAGCTATGTAGTTTAGATGTATATTAAATGACAGTGATGAAACATATAAGCATAAGTAAGTATTTGACTGTGGTGACATACAGCCGGGGTAGGAGGAGAAATTCATTCCTATTTAATTACTTACCTCCTTTACCATAGGCTTATGTAGCATTTTGTAATTATGATAATGTACACAGTTTACATACCTCTACTGATCACATCAGCCTGTTTTATTATCAACATATAATATAAGTGTGATTATGATACCTATTATTGTACATCATTATGTATATTCATCATTACTCGACACTGTTAGGCCTACACATGTCATTATCTCTACACTCTAATTGACTAAATTATGAGAATGTTATTTCTAGATAGGTAAGTTATGTCCCTTTTATTTCACAGAAAATGCATTCATGTAATGAAAAAATAAAAACGATATGATTGTAATATTATACAGCTGTAGATTTAGTGATGTCATCCTATTATTTCATTACATCAATAAGCCGCTTTTATTCTTATTGTGTACATATATTAGACATTAATCAAAGGTTTTACAGTAAAATCCAATTTCTAAATTGAAAATGAATCATAACAGTAAAGAATTAGATATTTTAACAGAGGCATATCTCACTGCCAATAATGATTGTATCTTTTATATTGTATTACCTGAAAACTACTTACATTCACTTATATTTTAATGTGATTAAAATTTTCCAGTAAGATTAAATAGTTACGGTGTGATATACTAAAGTACAAACGTTCAAGCTTGTCAGGAGGGAGTGTTTAACTTTTTTAAAATTCAATTTATGTGCAATTATTTTCTTTTAATTTAAAATATTTTAAGGTTATTAAATGTTAGCATTTAGCGATTTAGTCCTAGATATTTAGGGATTTTTTATGTTCTGTGCCATATAACCAGTTAGTTATGATTTGTTCCATATAACTAGCTGGTTATTATCTGTACCATATAACCAGTTGGTTATTATATGTGCCATATAACAAGTAAGTAATACTCTGTGCCAAATAACCACTTGGTTATTGGTCCATGCCATATGATATATGGTTATGGTTTTTTGCCACATAACATGTTATTTATTATCTGTATTATATAACCAGTTGGCTGTCTTAACCATATAACCAAGTTATATATAACTAAATAAGTTGGTTAAGTCTGTGTCATATATAACTATGCAAAACTTTCATTGTTTGACTCAAGTCTGGAGGCAGCAGTGTCATGCCACAATGTGAACAGCGCACGGCTCAAAGGATGAGACTTGTTCTTGGTTTAATGGTTTTCTTTCAGGTCAGACTGTTACACAGGTTTCACTGTACTGTACTTAATGTCATACAACAAATTTAAATACAAGAATGATATATATGTAATAAAAGGGTTATCAGATGAATAAATAGCTAGGCCATAAAGATTAAATGAAACATTTCCAAGATCAGCAAAATAAATGTACTCACTTGTGTTTTTTCCTCAGTTTAATTACACATAATAGGTTTCGGAGAAAAGTGTGTTGAAGTAATGAAGATATTTGGATAGTTGTGATAAGAGAGGTATGACAATTACACAATCACAAGATACCATTGAAATATCTCCTTACAGTCTCGAAAACTCATTAATATTCTGCTAAGTTAATGAGTCTCTCTGTACTAATTGAGATTTGATATTACATAAAAACAAGAGGTACTTGACAGTTGTAATATTTGCCACCATGAGCTGGCAGTTGTACAAGATTCAGCAGTTATAAAGTGTGCTGAATTGTTAATTAATTGTTGCAGTTTGTGTACAGAAATGTAACAATTTGAGTGTTTTGTAAGATATATAACACATCAATGTAATTAGGTGCTGTGAAATTTCAGCTATAGACATTTACATCATTATAAAATAATGCAGAGATGCAAGCTGGAATCATTGTATCTATTGTGGCACTCTTTTATTTTATATTGTCAGTTCATATTCAGAACAAGGTAATCACTCATATAGTGATGATAGTGTTATTTTGGTCTGTAAGATTTATAAATACTTCTTAACTGTGCTTTTGCAGGAAAAAAAAACAAGAGAAATAACACAATTGTAATCAGAAAAGACTTTCAATATATGGAATTTACATCAAATGTTGATGCTTTCATTTGAACATTTATTTCATTTCAACATTTTATTAACAATTATTTCTGACAAGATAGTGTCTTGTTGTCACTGGTTAGATGAAAAAAAAGAGGGCCTACTATCATAGATGTGCCTCTGAAATTAATGAGGAAATTTAACAAAAATTCTTAAGCATATTTTTAAAAATTGATGGTTTTGATCATTCCAAGAATTCTTGTGTATAAATGAAGAGAAGAGACAGGATTTGACATGATGTCTGTTATACATGCAAACAAAGGCTAGCGACAAACATTGCAGCAGTCAAGTAATTCACTAGACAACTTTTTCTAATTTTTTTTTAGGGTTGTGAACCATGATTGATAAACATTGACAAGACTAGATGAGAATGCAAGATTAAACAACACCCTGATTTAATCTTGTCTGCAGTAAAACTACTCTTCTCTCTGAATTATGCATTGAATTTTAAATCTCATCCCTACAAATATTGTTCAGCTCAAATGGAATTAATTGCTGTTTTTACAGTTGTAGTGCACAAAAATTTATATGGCATCCGCATCTAATTATATTGGTTTCTTGAAGGAATCCTGTAGAAGGAAGAGGAAAAACAAGTATAACTTTATTATCATAGTTGAGTAAAAAATATTTGAAATGGGGAAAAAGTGAGAATAAAATTTTACGTAACATAATTATGATGGAAATGTGAACATTTCCGTGGAGGAATTATTAAGGACTAAAGTACAAATAGTCTGATCTGATTTTTCCTTATAATCTGACAAATTTTTGTAATGGATTACCCCAATTTTTTTTAGCAGTCCATTCAAAGTTTAAGGGATTTTAAATTTTTTATAAATAAATTGAGCTAGAACTTCACCAGACTGCATAAATGTACAGGCATGTGCCTGGCTCTATACTAGTGGCTGTGTACTACTGGGGTTCTGTACTAGAGGTTCTTAAAAACACGTACTCTGGGGCTCTCTGTAAGATATCTTACAATTTTCACAATGTATAGAATACTTTTATAAAGTAACTTCATTAAAAACAAGATTTATTCTTAGTGATTGTAATTCTGGTAAATAGATCATTTTTTTCCATTTAAAAAAATTAATTGCAACAGGTGCCCTCATTTTCCTATAATTGTACCTAATAACCATTCGTTAAACGAATCCTTTAATACATATATGCATGATATTATCATCATGCTTATAATAAGGATATTTTGTTGAGAATTATACCAATTTTTCATTAGAACATTTTGACACTATTGACATGAAATAATGGTTACTTGGTATATGAATTGGTTACCATAAATTCATTACTGTCATAGAAGCTAGTCAGTGTCCCAATGGTAGAGAATTCTATGAGAGATTGTCATGTAATTATCAGCATTGTATGAGATTAACTTTCCCTGATATGTGTGATATATGATCAGATACAAGCATACTGCTGATGTTTCTAAAAGCTTCCATTAAAATGTCATATCTATATCATAAATGTTTTTCTATACCATTTGTTTTGGATGTTAAGGTAGTTTCCATTACTAATGCTTTTGAACATCACAGTACTGCTCCTTAGAAGTGAACATTTACAGTTCACTTATAGTTTAAGAATGATAACTGGATTCATGAACAATACAAAAGTTTATGAACGATTAATTCATTTTATGAACTGAACTAATGCACATTTCAAGGGTTTTTGAATGATTCATTCAAGTTCATGAACTAGATTCATGAACTCTTCAAGGAATGTGCATGAAGGTAAAATGGCACATTAATTCTTGAACTGCCCAAGATTCTTAAACAACTAATATAAACCACTCTACAACTATGCATGAACTGTTCATGAAAGTAAATGAATAAAATGTCTATATAGTCTATATAAAATGATGAATCGTTTTCATAAATTGTTTATTCAGCTTTTCAAGAACTTCTTCCACTTAAAGTATAGAGGATTGTGAGACTGTAAAATGAGATAGTTAAGAGCAATTGTTTCATGTACATATTCTATCAGAATAACAGAGACAGTGGCATAGCTACAGATACTTTCTCATCAAACACAACTTTGTTGCAAACTTTAGATTAACTTTATGCATTGATGTGCAGTTTTCAGACTTTAAAGTGCCATTTTATTGTGTTGAGGAATTCTGTTTATGACACCATTTAAACCATCATAATTTACAAGTCTGTTAGAGTTTTATACCTATCAGATATTACTTTAAAAGTGTTCCAAGATATCAAAAGGCTGTATTGTTTTTATACCTTCTATTTTAAAGAGCTCAGATAATGACTTCTTCGCCATTATTGTAATTACTGGTATTCTGGTAATATTCTTTGTGGTAATTTTGAGTAGAGAATGAAAGTTTGTGTGATGATGGTATAATTGTGAAGGCTTCTAATCTACCAGCATCATGTGGTATAGATTTGTGCATCATGAAACTGTTCATGCTGCAGGTATTGTTATTTAGACCCTCAGTTAAATGAAGGATAACTTATTTTCTGTGAGAAATGTTAGCCCCCTTTCTCACAGTTACTGCACATATAATTAATTTAACCATGTCTTGTTGCAATCTGTTATTCTTCAAAGAGAAATGATTGCACAAAGTTGCAACCCCTATATTAAAGCAGTGAGACACACTGTCACTTTATATTACTGTGTGAACTAAGCTCACAATCTTTACAATGTTTGAATTAAGTAATAAAGTTTAAGACTATGTTGGTGCTGCGGTCTATAACCCATGTCTGCACGGCACAAGCTTCCCATTCTTACTTTATACATTGTAAGTGTCTCATTGCACATCCTGTCTATGCACTACTGTCACAGTTCTGATATAAATTGAATCACTTTGTAATGATTTTATACTTTCTATACCATTACTTTTTACTGTCATCACATTTTATTGCTCTCACCTTTTACTGAAAATACACTTCTTACAATTCCTTATTCCTGGACTCTGTACTTCTCATGTTCTCACCCTTTTACTGCCTTGAATTTACAGCACTTCATATAATGCCAGAAGTCATATATTTACCTTGCCTTTTTTTAACTTAATAACCTGACTCACGACTTTAATTTCAATAAATGCTCTAATGCTTATTTTCCACATAATCAGTTTTAAGTATGTTTAAATTCTCCAAGGAAATGATAAGTTCTGATTTTGTTCTGACATAATCTTACTCAAGAAATTTTAACTATTGTATTTCCTGCATTATTACATTATATATAATACAAGTATTTTACTAACATTGTTTATATTTAATTAGACAACTTTGACTGATTTTTTTTCAACTCACAGTAATTTTCTCTTTTACTTGATATTCTCGGCATATATTTGCTTGGAAAATGCTGGTTAAAATGTTTTTCATAAATGTTTAATGATGTACATGTACATTGTGTGTCAGAGTGCTTCAGTACAGTCAGTGAATAAGAAGAAATAATCTTGTTATCTGCAAATGTACTTGTAGACTCAGATCATAAAATGTCAAATAGATAGGAAGAGAGTATTACAATTACTATAAACTTTAGTTACATGTGATTTTCTTGGCACCATTTGTCACTTACTTGGTTAAATAAAATTATATAACATAACTATGAGAAAGAACGAAAAATTCTCATCAACAAGTATGTATAAAGGGGATGAATGGATATTGTCAAAGAACAGCTTGTCTGTTTTAAAATTCTTAAAAGCTATTTCCAATAATACAGCAATAACTCAGTCAGGGTAACGCTTGATTAAATGAATAATTTATAACAATTGAGATGTTTTATTGATAATAATGGTACAATATTGCTACATGGCACCATCGGTACATACACTGAAGGCGGAAGTTTATCGCAAAATATCTGCAAGTCAAGAACTTCTTAAAACATATAACACATTAAAAGAACCTTGAAAATATTGCTAATTAAGAAAGCTTTTAGTGTACAAATAGGATAAGGAGTGTTGACAGGAATATTGAGAAAATTAGCGCATTTGCTGTCGACAGTCGTGTTACAAAACCGATTATGTTGTGAAGAAGAAAAACGTATTATTTAAACACACTTGATAGATTTCTGCTAATGATGTTAGAGGAGATGAAATCTTGTACAAGATGCCAGTTTATGTTAAAGGTTTTAAAATCTTCTACAAGATGGATGATGGTTTTAATCACTTTTTTTACCCATGACATGTTCTTATTTTAACAACCTGACCTTTCTAATTATTTTTTGGCATTTTCTTTAAAAAAAATTCTTAGCAATATTTTAAAACTTATTAAAATGTATCCCAATAAATGTTGCATGTAGAAAAAAATATATTGTATATGACATATAATTTTATTTTTAATTTATAAGTATAAATAGTATAATGATTTAAAGTCTTAAACATATACTGTATGACTGTGATATAGAACTCATATTTAATTCATTAGTATAACCGCCTCTGTGGTCGATGGGTTAGAGTCGATGACTTCTAATCCAGTAAGTACTCTCTGGCGTGGGACAGTCTTTGATCCCCGGGAGATACTTTGGTAGTGAAGCACAGAAGAAGGTTGTCTAGTACTGGTGTAACTCTCCAGGAACGATGGTTAGGAAACTACCCGCCTATATGACTCAAATACTGTTGGGAAAAGGCTTAAAATGAAACAAACAAATAATTCATTTGTATAAATAGTACTGTAATTTAAAGTTAACTTAATGTTTGAAAACAAAAAAAAGTTGCCCCTAAAATAGTTTCCTTTAAGTTGGACATTATAATAAAAAAAGGTTTAGTTTAAATTAAATTTAATGTAGGTGAATTTGTAAAATTATTTGGACTATATTTGAAACTGTTGACACTTAGAGTGCAGGCACATTATATACCTGAGAATAATTACCTCATATCTGCCTGGAAAGAAAAACAGTACCTTTGGTGCCAGTAGTTCTACTCTAGATAAAATAACAACATTTTTCTGAGTGAATTTTCTGGTATCAAAGAACCTAAGCTTTGCCTCTTTAATCCTGTATTTGAGAATTCTGGCATTATTTTCTGTTTCTGTTTTGTGTGTGCAAAAACAAGCAACAAGAGCATTACAGGTGCAATGAACCTTGCGGTACTGGTTGGTTTGTAACAATTTTGTTATGAATTAAGTAGACATTTTTTTTTAAACATGCAGTCTTTCCTGATGATTGAGACAAATAATGTTATCTTCATCAAAGTTTAGTTGTTTAGGTTATATTTTTATTGATATTATATTTTAGTGATTTTTTAACTTAAATATGATAAGAAGGTATGGAATTTTTTTTCAATGACTTAAGCACCAATACTGTCTGTTTACATTATTCTCTGTAACTATGTGTTTTGGATATACTCACCATATTAGAAACAGGAATGCATAAAACAACTTTCCATCAAATTTCACTTTTTTTTTCCTGCTATGTCTTTTAACAGTATATTTTTGAGGTAATATTTTGCCTTATATTGAGTACTATTTGAAGTATACTATACCAGACAAGCTAATTAAAAAATGTATGTCAGATAAAGTAAAGATTGGGACAAAAACTCCACTGATCAGATCTAGATAGAAGAATGGGAACTAATGGCACATTCTCATTTGATTTGTCTGATGTAAATCCAATGTAAAGTTAGAAATGTCAATATTTAATTATTAATGTAGACAGACATAAGATAGAAGGACATTGAGAGACTGGCAGAAAAACTGTGACCTCTGGAGAGTAGCAAGATTGGGGAGAAAACATGTTCCCTAGAGTAAAGGCGCTTGTCTTTTACAGTCAATATTGTCAAGTCTAGCCAGACACTCCAAGAGCCTTTTTCTGTCATAACTCAGTCATCATGTTTTTTTCCTGATATATTGTGCAGTCAGTAAATAGAATTGAATAGACATTATAACAATTGACAGACTTAAAATATCAGACAAATCCCCAATCATCGCTAGCCTTTCATCTTCAGCCTATTACCATAGCCAAGCAAATACTGCCTTTTTTTAATAGGGCTTCAAAGACAAGAAAATAAACCAAGTGTCAGTCAGAATGTGAGCCTGGATATTGAAGAAGAAATCCATTATGATTATAACAATGCTGATTAATGAGTGATCAAACAGGATGAGGAATAGCAACTTGTACAAGAGCTATCTCTCTCTCTCTCCTCTTCTTTTCCTATAATTGCCATCAAAGCCATTTATTAGAGCCTTGGCTTTATACACAAATATCAACTAGGCATGATTATTAAATAAATACAGACCATTATGGAAACAAGGTCACAGTACTACATGCTGAATTAGCCTGTAATACAACACTAATTGCCCCTTTTACTTTCTTCATTAATTAATGAGAAATTATTTTTTTACAATTAATGACACAGTCTGTCCGGGTGTTCTTCCCTATCATTCAATTCAATCCCACTCATCAATTTTCACCAAATATTTGCAGCCACAGTAGTAAATATAGAAAATTTAGCTTTAAAACTAACATTAAACAAATTTGCAAATTTTTTAGACTTTGGAATTCAAGGTATAAAACTGTTAGACAAAATCAGGCATACCAGATTCCAAAAAAATAATAAAGAGAAATGTAAAAATGTCTTTTGTATCTTTATTTTTGGTTTATTTCGAGAAGTTTCGTTAATAGAGAACGGCACCAATACCTCAAAACAGTTTTTATTAGGTATTAAATGGTGTTTTGACTTTGTCTTAATTATACCATTACGCCTTGAAAAAAGATAAACTAATTGTTATTGAAGCTCTACCTGCACGTAAATTATCGTGCAGTTGGCCTCACATCAAAACTATGTCATCTAAGATAATGCTGAAAGATTTTATGAAGAAAAAAATATTTGAACTTTTTCTTTGATTTTCTCCTCAAAGTTTATCTTTTAAGTGCATATTGATTTGATTTTGAAGATGGTGTTTGAAATTAATCATTACTTTCTATTATCTTTTATTCCATCTCTAAATAGTGTTATATTCATTTTCAGCACTTAAATTGTAGCTTTTTCACTCTATAACTTACAGCAGTATTCCAAAATACCTGCCACGTCTTGCTGCTGGCATCATTTTGTTAAAGTTTGATGCAAGTATAAGACATTAGTCAGTGAAACTTGTAACTTGATAAATTTCTAGCCTCTATTGTTAAAATGAGACTTTAATTTCTGCAAAAAGAAGCAATTAAGACATGTAATTATAGTTTATACAATATTACAAGTACTGATCTGTTGATGCAGAGAGAATTTCCTCGGAACAAATTCACATAATTATTATCTAGAATTGTTGCTGTAACATCTCCATCACATTCAATAGTTTTATCAACACTTAATTTTATAGATCTCATAAATTTCTTCATCTAAATATGTTATTATGGCATGCATGAATTTCTGTGTTTTGATAAGTTTTCCAGTGGCACTAGTTTTTTCCATCATTTTTATCACATTTTTAACATCAATAATGTAGATACAATCTGAGTCATTAAATAACACTCAGGTGAGCATATTCTCCTATAATTTCCTTGTATATCTGATTGGTTTTGTATGTTTGTTGCTTTGTGTTTTTGCTGATGATGTGTCCCCCTACAGGAATACCTGTATCTCAGGAGCATTGATAATATGTGTATGTGCAACGTTCTTGCCTTATGTTTCATATGAACCATTTCTATAGGTGTCCCTGTCTGACACAAGTTTTTGCACTTCTTTGATGAATCACATGAACAGGAATAAGTTTTTTGTTGCTGTCTTGAGAGAAAAAGTTTTCACTGGTCTCACAAGATGGTTTATTCTTGTCTGAATGAATCGCGCTTTATTTCTGTTTTTGAAATTTATTTTCCTATTTTCAGTTTTGTCTGCCCACATAACAGTGTGGTCTTTAAATAGGCAATGGTTTATTTCTGTCGGTGATAATTGAGTTAATTGTTCTTGTTGCAGTTAAAAACAATTAGATGTGTTTGAATGTTTTTGTTTGCCATACAATAATATGATATGGAAGAGTTCAGATACCAGTCTTGTACATTTTGTCATAGGAATATAGGAGAAAATATTACCCAAATTTAGTGTCTGCTGGCAGGAACAAATTTCTCATATAAAAGATCTAAGAAAAAAAAATCTGTTTTAACTTAAAGAAATGCAATATTGACCCGCCTCACTTATCTCTTTAACTTATCTCTCTTATTTATCTAACTTAATCTCCAGTCTCATTTATCTCTCTTATTTTTTCCCTCTCATATTTATCTATTCCACTTTTGCCCCTCACGTATTTATCTCTCTTCTATCTCTTTCACTTATCTCCCTCACTTATATCTCTTTTATTTATCTCCCTTACTGGTATCTTTCATTTATCTCCCTCACTTATTTATCTCTTATCTCTCTCATTCATTTCTCTAATTTATTTCTCTCATTTATCTCCCTCACTTCTCTACCTCATTTCTCTCATTTATCTCCCTCATTTCTCTACCTCATTTCTCTCATTTATCTTCCTCACATATATCTCTCATTTATCTCCCAGGGAGATCTCTTGATATTAGTTTGAGTTCATTTAGGGCAGTGGACATAATAACATCTTGGAACATTTGTTTATGAACTGCCCACTGTCTTTACTCTGGTTGATATTGAGTCTTCTTCTTGTTAGAGATTTTATATTAAATGATGATAGCAGTGTTTTGTGTAGGTAAGTTCAGTGTGCACACACAGGATATACAGTACAGTGAGATGTGGTTCTATCAGAATAAATTATATTTTAATGGGTTTTACGAAAGTTCTTGGATGTTTTGATAGTGCACTTAAAACAGACTGTTATTGCCTTTGAAAATAAAAAAACCCGCCCCTTGATCTTATAGAAACAGATATTGATTGTAGTGAGAAATGGTTTTAATCTACCCCTGTAGATGTTTTATCATGGATTCTAATGAAACTTTGCCGAATGTCTATTTTATATTGTGATAATGTAACATAAAATTTGATTATTATATTTCCCTCCACTCTCAGAAAACACTAAAATATATATATAAAACCGGGTTTTATTTCTGAAGAGTGAGACTCGATGACTCCATTTTAATGATCTATTTTTATGCCACCGCAGCATCTGCGATGCGGTGGCATATAGCGATTCACCTGTGTGTGCGTGTGTGTGTGTGTTTGTTTGTTTGTTTGTTTGTGTGTGTGTGTGTTATATAGATTATATAGTGAACTTAAAAAATCTTCTTGTGAAAAACCACTTGTCCAATTTCAACCTAACTTGGCAGGATTGATCCTTGGGTGAAGGGCTTCCAAAGTTGTTCAAAGAATTTTATTCCATGCAGAAATCTGGTTGCCATGGCAACCAAAAGGAATTATAAGAATAAATTTAGAAAATCTTCTTGTAAAGACCCAAAAGGCCTAGAGCTTAGATATTTTGCATAAGGCATTGTATGGTAGACCTCTACCAAGATTGTTCAAATTATAGCCCTGGGGTCAAAATCGGCCCCGCCCCGGGGGTCATTGATTTTCACTATATGTACATTTAGTAAAAACTTAAAATACCTTTTTGTAAAGACCCAAAAGGCCTAGAGCTTAGATATTTTGCATAAGGCATTGTCTGGTAGACCTCTACCAATATTGTTCAAATTATAGCCCTGGGGTCAGAATCGGCCCTGCCCCCGGGGGTCATGGATTTTCACTATATGTACATATAGTAAAAATTTAAAATACCTTCTTGTAAAGACCCAAAAGGCCTAGAGCTTAGATATTTTGCATAAGTCATTGTCTGATAGACCTCTTACAGATTGTTCAAATTATAGCCCTTGGGTCAAAATCGGCCCGGCCCGGGGGTCATTGATTTTCCTCATATTTACATAGTAAAAACTTATAGTAAAAACTTATATTAAAACCTTTAAAAACATTTCTTCTAGCAATTGACAAATGCTAGAGGTTAGATACTTTGCATGAAACATTGTGAAGTGAACCTCTAGCAAGAATGTTCAAATAATAGCCCTGGGGTCATTGATTTTCAATATATACATATAGAAAAAATTCAAAAAAAATCTTATTGTCTGAAGGTACAAGGCTTAGAGCTTTAATATTTGTTAAATGATATCATTTATAGGTACTCAACCAAAGTTGTTCAAATTTTGCCTCCAGTGTCAAAATTAAAAGTGAACTTTGATATCAGCAGTGAGTGACCTAGATTTTGACAAAGTGTATTACATGTTGTCCTTTGATGCAGTCATGAAATTTTAGGCTGTGTGAAATATGACCTTCACCACCAAATTCACTAGACTCAAGTGCATTGAAATATTCCTACTCTGATCTTTTATTGAGGTAACAGTAGATTTAACCACTAATCTGATAATAAGAGTTAGATATGCATTATGACAATCTTCAATTGTATAGAAACAAAAAAAATCTGTTCCTACACTACTATTTAGTGTTGTATTAATGCGGTGGCATAGCATTTTTCTCAAATGCAATCTTGTTTTTTTTGCACTTCATAAACCATTGTCATGACTTTCTTGATTGGTACCATCATTATTATAGCTATTGCATGTTTGTATTTTGTCAGTCAGTGAAGTTGAGTCATGTGTTTTATATCTCACAATAAATGTTCAATACTTTAATGATGCTATTCTTTTGTCTGTTTTACATTTTGTCTTTTTGTGAAACTGATAGGTGAAGCCCAAAACTGATGATAATAAACTTTAAACTACTTATAATGATTTATTTGTTAATGGTAGAACACTTATTTAACATCATTCTAGATCTTTAACTTTGTTGGCTCAATAGGGAAAGTGTCAGATGAGTAATCCAGGGGTAGCCTGGACAAGGCGTAATTTTGCCATGACATTTGTTGTCTCACATTAAGTCTAATAATCAATTGTCTCTTACCACTGATTCAAAAATCATGTGGGATTAGTAGTAACTCACATGCGGATACTGGTTAGTTATCCAGGGAAGAGGTATGAGCAAAAAATTTGCTAAAATCAGCAAAAATAATGCAAAAACAAACAAATCTTTGATGGTTTGACTGTAACCAGACACATTCATCTTGACCTATTATGTCCCAGGCTGACTTGTGCTTACAGCTTAGCTCTATGTCCTCTAATAGATCAAATAAGGGAAAAAAAGTCATAATTTTTATGCTTAAAAATGTATGTCCAAGCAAATCAGTACTCTTGAAAAAAAATATAATTGTTTATTAATTACTTGATGGCTTAAATAAGCAACAAGCTGATTTTGTGCCATATTCAGTGCACAGGAATATAGGTAAAATTAGATAATCACAAAAAAAAAACAATATACAGTAATTCTAAAAATCTTATGACAAAATTTAGTTGCATTGGTAGAATATTAAGAAGAAGCAAATATGTTGTTATCTGAAGTTTGCTGTGTGCTGGAAAATGCAAAATGTACTTATAACAATTATATTAGTAATTTTGAGATCAGGGGTTATTGGCTGGCAGACATAAAGGGAACATCTTAGCAAAGAATAGTTTTCTTGCCTTTACATTTGATACTAATCCAACTAGGCTTCCGTACAGTACTCTCAGTGCTTTGATTTCTCTCAGCCTTGATAGATGACAGTTATATAATATATGATTATATTTTTCTTATTTTTACAGCTGGTATCTTTACCCAGTGTATGCTGGAAAATCATCTTTTATCAGATACAAGACGCCTATTAGAACATTTACGGTATGTTATAAAACAAGTACAAAACAAGCATTGAAGAAATGTTTTCTGCATGTTTTGTTGGAGAGAATGTAGTGGCTACCTTATATATTGTGCACACTGTTCTAGTTCAGTTCATTTTCTGTTACTGCATATTTATTTTGTATATATAAATTGATGTTGTTATCTATGTTTGGTTTTTAATGTGATGGTAATTGTTAATTGTTGTTGTTACATCATCTAGGAGCTAGCAAGCTTTTTGCAATATTTTGTAATCATCAAGTTTTATCCTTTGTTTTCGATGTTCATATTTCTGTATAATATCATTCTACAGTTATTTCCAGGAATTGTTGAAATTCAGATAAATGTTCATATTCCACCCAGTCATTTGTCAAAGTGGTATGTTTTCACATGATATGATTCAATAGTAACTGCAATTTATCCTATTGTCAAAGTTAATACAGGTAGATAGGGACCAGTTTACAATTTAAATTTTAATGATACTGTTCCTACTGTTGTCAAAGGATCTCCCAATGTCATAGTTAATATATAGTTTCATAAACTATATGATGACAGTAAAATGTCACCCTATAAGTACCTTATTTTAATGTTGCTATTACAGGTATTTTTATGGTCCTTCAGAATAGTTAATTCCAATAATCCTAATAAAGTGTTGAAAATCATTTTAGCTGATTTCAATAACAGATTTAATGGTGATGTTTGATTCCTATAATGTTGAGCTGTATGTAAACTGGCATGATAGATGTTGTATATTTTCTCTCTCATGAAAAATCTCACTCAATCAAACTTAGTCTGTCAAGTTATCACTTTGTTATCAATTTGTTTTCGTTGATCATATCCAAATTTTAAAACTCACTATTTCTTTGGCGTTCAAGTTTAGATAATTATGCGCATACATTTCTAAACTGAAAAATCAAACGGATTTTTGAACCTCAATGGTAGAACTTGACATATCATATAACATACTTATACAATATGATGCCATATTGAATCATTTTGACACGATTATCAAAAACTTAAATGTCATGTCCAGACAGTAGGAAATTATATATATATGTAATAGGAAGTTGACAGATTTTGTGATGCTGCCTCATATATGATACTATAGTTAATCTTTGTAAGCATGCTTCGGATTATAGTTTCTTGTTTTATGCCTGACTTTAATTATTTTATTTTTGGTTCAAGATGGTAGAAGGTGCATGTTGGTGTTACTATGCATGTTTTATATTTCACTGTTACATCATAAATATACACATTATATTTCATTGTGGGCAATCATCTTTCATTAATACGTATATTGATAATGAAGACAGAGCTTTTATCTTTGTTCATCATTGTCATACTTCACTCATTAATGAATACTGACAACAAAAATAGAAAAATATGCTTCATTTTAATCACTTTCCTCATAAATATCTTATAATGTGACACCATATATGCTGATGTTGATATCTCAGTTATTTCCCTGGTTATAATACTTTAGATAAAAACTTGTTCATTTGGGGAAAAGGAAAATTTAAAAAATGCAGGAAGCTGCTAACTTAAATATCTGCAGCTGATGCTTCAATTCTCACTTACTTTAACAAAGTTAACAGCCATTTAAGAAAAGAAGAATGTTTTAAAACAAACCATCTGCTTCATAAATAATATATGAGCCACGTCACAACAAAACCAAACATAGTTCGTTCGCGACCAGCATGGATCCAGACCAGCCCGGGCATCCGGGCAGTCTGATCAGGATTCATGCTGTTCGCTTACAAACCCTATAACAAGTAGAGAAACTGACAGCGAACAGCATGGATCCTGATCAGACTGCGCGGATGCGCAGGCTGGTCTGGATCCATGCTGGTCGCAAACACATAACATTGGTTTTGTCATGACGCTGCTCAATTATATAGACATCGGTAGAAGAAAACTTGTTGACAATAAACTGATGTTAAACACATTAAATGTTTATATTATTTTCATACAATAAAATTTAATAGAATGATAATTTAAACTATTAGGATTTATTGTGAAAGGGGAGTTTGTGTATCACATGTTCTGGTATCCCGCAGCAATTCCACGAATAAAGTTTTTATTTTCCTGTATCTCTGATGTTCCGGCACTGTTACTAAAAGCTTGCGTTGTCTAGTGCTGCTTCGTGTATAAATATATGCGCAGGCTGCTCAATTATATAGACATCGGTAGAAGAAAACTTGTTGACAGTATATATATATTTTTGGCAACATTTTTATGCGAGGCTTTTAGCGTATTTTCACTCTGTGAAATAAACTTTGTTAATTGCTTTCTTGATTGGAATTGTATCTTGAGCACCACAGTACATCTGTTTCTTTGTATTTTATTTATACAAAATGAGCTTTTTGTTTAATTATTTCACACCTACAAACAACTTCTGATTAAATCGTTAAAAACAGCCTTCGTGTAATTTATTTACTTTATTGATGGTAAACCACCAGTTCTCTCATCAAAATATTACTACAAATCTTTTACCATGTTAACATAATAAATCCATAATTTTACAATGTTTTTATTTTTGTTATATATTTTTATTTATCAGAAGAAACATTAACATTACTGTGTAAGTGACAGTAATTATAATTTTTGTAAAGATAAATAACTTTATGCACTAAGATGACCTTATTTTTGTTTTTTATTCTACAGACATCTGAAGAAATAGACTAGGGGTAAATACATTATTGTGCATCCATTTTGTTTTTTTTTTACCTCAAGTGTTTCTTTTTACCCCTTTTCATTTTTGCTTTTTTTATTTTTGGACAAAAAAATCAAGCACTCTGACATGAAATAAAAGTAATTAAAAAAAAAATTACATATAATTTGTAACAATGCTGATTTAACATATAATATTGTTACTTATCAAAAAATATATATATAATTTGTTCAATTGAAACAATGGGAAACCCTATATGAAATTTTTTAAATATTTTTCAAAAAAATTATCTTGACAATGTTTTTTGATAAATGTATTTTGCAAGAAATGTTTTGTTTCTAACATAAAAATCTTAAATCACGGCATGACTGGGGAAATTATCTTGAACAAACACACACTTACAATTTTATATCAAAACAATTTCTTACATTTAATACCTTTTTGTCAATATATAGCAATTTATGTTGTAAATCTTTCACTTTTCTTAACCAATCTTCTTAAGTGTCTAGACTGAAGTATTACCATAGTAACAAGTTGTTTCCTCTACCAGGAGCTGTTTTAATGCTCTATTAAAGTCCTCAATTTAAATGCATTGAAAATGGAGGAAAATCATTGTCACGTTGTAATGCAAATGCTCAAAAAAGCAAAAAAGCACAAGTCTGTAGAATTAACATATTTTAGTTGTAATGAGGTTTAGAAACATTTCCATATAAAATGTGGTAATAAAAATGTAGAGATCTTGCATTTCATTAGTCAGTGATTGATGAAGATATCACACTAACTATGCTTTATGAAATCTCTCCAAACTGAAATTTTAGGACATGTTGAGAATTCAAATTTTGATTTTGTATTACAACTAGCAGAGTGCAATACAGAGCACTAGTAGTATGTGACACAAATCTCTAAAATTGATACAACTAGGATTTGACACAGGGTACTAAGTATTGATACTAGTAGTATGTGACACAGTGCACTAAGTATTAATACTAGTTGTATGATTATTGATACCAGATGTATGTGACACAGTGCACTAAGTATTAATACTAGTTGTATGATTATTGATACCACTAGTATGTGACACAGTGCCCTAAGTATTAATACTAGTAGTATGTGACATCATGCACTAAGTATTGATACTACTAGTATGTGACACAGCACACTAAGTATTGATATTAGTAGTATGTGACACAGTGCACTAAGTATTGATACTAGTAGTATGTGACACAGTGCACTAAGTATTGCTACTAGTAGTATGTGACACAGTGCACTAAGTATTGATACTAGTAGTATGTGACACAGTGCACTAAGTATTGCTACTAGTAGTATATGACACAGTGCACTAAGTATTGCTACTAGTAGTATGTGACACAGTGCACTAAGTATTGATATAAGAAGTATGTGACACAGTGTACTATGTATTGATACTAGTAATATGTGACACAGTGCACTAAGTTTTAATACTGGTAGAATGTGACACAAAGCACTGAGTACTGATACCAGTAGTATGTGACACAGTGCACTAAGTACTGATACTAGAAGTATGTGACATAATGCACTAAGCACTGATACTAGAAGTATGTGATACAGTGCATATTGATACTACTAGTATGTGACACAGTGCACTAGGTATTGATACAAGTAGTGTGTGACCCAGTGCACTAAGTATATGTCACATAATGTGCTAAGTATTGCTACTAGTAGCATGTGACACAGTGCAATAAGTATTGATACTTGTAGAATGTGACCCAGTGCACTAACTATATGTCACACAATGCATATTGATACATACTAGTAGAGTGTGACACAGTGCATTACGTATTGATACTTGTAGTATGTGTCTCAGTAGACAAAGTATAATGGTAGAAATAATATGCAAGACAGACCACTACCTATTGATACTAATAGAATGTGACACCATTTCATTGCAGCTTCATTCTGACTGCCTGATTTGTGAAATGTTTAGTAGGAGTCATTATGCCCTTTTACTAAGATTTAATTAACCTTTTCCTTTCTTCTTATTACATCAAAACAATCATTGTCATAATCATAATAACTGTCTTTCTTGTCACATTTTTCATTCTGAAGGATCGTAGAAATAATATAGACCTATTATTTTAAATATTTAATTGAACTAAACTATTAGATTAGTCTTTTAATTACTACAGTGAGAGCTTTATTATTGAAATTGACTTTTATCAATTAATAGATTATCAATATCAAGATGTTGTTACATGCTTTTAGTTCTTGAATTCTGGCTTTAGGATAGAACAGTGTGGCAAATACCCCCTTACAAACTGAAATAACAACACCTTGAAATGGTCAGTTAGGGAATGTAACCACTTCATCATATGACATGATCCTAGCATTAAAATTGTCTAAATTACCTGACATAACACAGTGGTAAAAGATTGTCTAGCAGGAGAACTAGACAAGTTATATAAACATTAATCGGTTGTTTCTACCTTAGATAAATACAGTAGACCTTGTTAGGACATTGATCAGACAAGAAGCTTAAAGCATTATTGTTTGTCAGCACAAATTCTTCAAGTATTGTCAGAATAGTTTTGTCTGTATTGATATCCCTGGCTGTATTATTTCTAACATTTACTAGTAATTTAAGATTAACAAAAATAATTAAAAGAGTAGGGAGAAGAGGGATTGGGGTGTCATGCTTGTTTTTTCGGAATTGTACTTTCAAAAAAAAAACCATTTAGTTATGTCAGATGTTATCATTAAAAAAAGAAGGACATTGGGAAAAGTCCATATTTCTTTGAAACTTGTTCTAGAGAACAACAGACATGTGTCACAGCTTTCTCATTAGAGAGTAGACATTTTTACCCCAAGGCTGTATTTTTAATCTTCTAAAAGACAGTTACAAGATAAATTGATCACTAGCATAAAAAATGAACACTTTGTATTCTATAATCTAGTTGCTTTTTTTTCTCTGATCAAAATTATATGATTTGTAAGATTTGCAAAACATAAAAAAAAAACTTCATTGTGTCATATGTCACATAAGGGGATTTCAAAATTTAGTTTATACTAAAATCCTTCATTGTGTCACATATCACATTAGGGGTTTTCAAAATTTAGTTTATACTAAAATCCTTCATTGTGTCACATATCACATTAGGGGTTTTCAAAATTTAGTTTATACTAAAATCCTTCATTGTGTCACATATCACATTAGGGGTTTTCAAAATTTAGTTTATACTAAAATCCTTCATTGTGTCACATATCACATTAGGGGTTTTCAAAATTTAGTTTATACTAAAATCCTTCATTGTGTCACATATCACATTAGGGGTTTTCAAAATTTAGTTTATACTAAAATCCTTCATTGTGTCACATATCACATTAGGGGATTTCAAAATTTAGTTTATACTAAAATCCTTCATTGTGTCACATATCACATTAGGGGTTTTCAAAATTTAGTTTATACTAAAATCCTTCATTGTGTCACATGTCATATTAGGGGATTTCAATATTTAGTTACTAAACTCCTTCATTGTGCAATATATCATATTAGGGGATTTCAGTATTTAGTTTTTACTAAACTCCTTCATTGTGCAATATATCACATTAGGGGATTCCAATATTTAGTTTTTACTAAATCTCTGTCACATATCACATTAGGGGTTTTTAATATTTAGCTTCTTTCAGTTGAGCAGCTTGTTTTCAAATAATTTATTTAGATTTTTAACATTATTAAATCAGTAATCAACAAGCTTTGACTTTTTTCCTACGAAATTTCTAAGACTTGTTTCTGTTAGTAAAATCGCCAGATCTCCATCAGTTTGCTGCCAGAGCTCTGAGACCTGTACTGTGTAGTATCAGAGAATGACCTTGAGGGCAATTTATACATAAACTTTCGACTTTTATGGCTTAACGATTTCATCAAAAATTGACTTTAATACAATTACACCTGACAGTTTCAAATAAATAAAAGCTTAAATTGTATTACATCAGGAAACAAACATTATTAGAAAAGAACATGCTGAATATTTAATGACAAGTCTACAAGTGAAATGTTCTTTTTATTGAAGAGAGACTTGAAAATTTCCGTTCTGTTTGCAACTTTTTACAATGAATTGATACCTTAGGGTGCAGTATTTTACATAAAGCCTATTGAATAATAGATGTAACACTGTTTTATGTTAGAGAAGTTTGAGAAGGAAGAGTAAATGTTTATGTTGAATTATGGCTACAAGGGGACTTATTAAAATTATTGTTTTCCATATAATATATAGTACTTCTCATTGAAAATGGTGTTTCTGTTCCTATGTATGTTGTTGGTGAAATATGGTTTCTTATAACAGCTGTTAAACAGTTGATATCTGAATGTAAAATCTTTAATTGATAATTCACGTGTTGGGAGAATAAAAGAGATGAAATTAGTGAGTGGGTGGAGTCTAAATGAATGTTTAGAAATTAAATTTAAAATTCATATCTCTGACATTGTAGGGTTGATTGAAATTTGAAAAATGTTTACATTTGTTGAATGTGTTTCCTTTGATGTTAAAACATGTTTACAACAATCGAATTCATGTTTCTGTGTACACAATTGGTTATTGTTTATCTCTCTGGCATCAATAATAAATATTGCAAGTATTAAGTCATTTAATGATTGGAAAAAGTAAATAGTTATCTAACATCAAACATACTGATTGTAACAATGATTCTGACAGATATCAATATATGAATTAATGTTGATTTATTCTCTTTCTCACTGATAACTCTCATCAATAATTATATAATCAATTTTAATTGCCAACAGTCTGATGTTGTAATTTAGCAGAGAAGGGATTTAGTCAGACCTTTGTCGCCAAGTTTCCCCCCCGCAGGTCGACCACTGTCACTGATTATATTTCTGCCTGAAGCTCTGTCCCAGCCAATCACAATGAAATGAAAAGTTTTAAAGTTAATTACATTTTGTTTGATTTTAAAACTGCTCATTATCCCTGCATTATCAGAGAATCTGTAACATTGTGTACAGGATGTTCCACACAAAGAACAGAAGTCTAAAATTATAAAGTCTGTATTACAGTTAATTGATTCAGATTTAATCAGTTATAGTGTGACATAATGATATCAGTTTTTACTACATGATGACACTTAATATCAATTTAAGTTCTATTAAATGTACAAGTTAATTTATGAAATGCATTTATCTGGAATTCAAGTTTGAAGAAAGAATTATTAGTTGCAGCTTTCATAAAAAAACAGTCTTATGTCAATTATTTTCAGATTGACATTTTTACCCAGTAATTGATTTTCTAGTTTATTTATATATGTAGATCCACACCCCCTTGATTTACGTAATCATAGTGATGATCATACACCTGACATGATTATTAACACCTGTAAATATTCTAGTTCAAACCCACCCTGGCGGTGATCATTTACAATGAAAAATTACAGCTTTGATTCAGAGGAAAGCATATAAGTTAGATTTAAAGGGATTTACAATTTTCTAGGTAGATATTTTACTAATGAAAGAGACATTAGAATTGTGATAGACACCTGCTCACGTAAACTGAGTGCCAGGATATAATTATAGATTGAAGAGTTACTATATGATATACCTATATGCTGTCATTTCACACCTGTATTCTGTTTACTTTTATCTAAATATGTTTTGGAAGTAATTAAACTATCTTTTCATCAAATATGTAGAACAAAAAAAAAAGTCAACAATGACACTGTGTGTTTTACAGTTACTTTCATATTTCCAACCTCAATAGCTGAAATTTCCTGAAATATATGATATAATTATTGTTTAATACAGGTTTACTCTTAATATTTATTATATAATTATATAATACTGGTTTTCCTGTAATGGTGAAACACATAAGTGAATTCAAAATATATTTTAATTTAGTGGTTGAGACAATTTTTTTCTATATTGCATGTTTAAGACCTATTTAAAACACTTGTCCAAACCTTTGTTTTGTTCCTCCTTTTGTTTGCATTTAACCCATAACCAAAATTAATGTACCTAACAGTGATTGAGTCAGTGTAACCAGTATACTCAGCCAGGCGTGCCAGTACACACTGGCCAGTCTCTATACTGGTGGTAGCTCAACTTTTATATTTTATCCCTGAAATCCCATATTTAAACTTAGAATGAATGGACTATTCCAGATGATAAGCACGGTCAAATCCATTACACTAATTTAGCAGGTTATAAAGGATAAAAATATTTTCAAAGTTGGCAACATAAAAATCCTACTTTCCTTGTTAATTTGCCTGATTTGATATTTTTCTCCTAAAAAAAAAAAAACAACAGCAACAATAAAAACTGCATGCATGCAGCTGATAATTTCATTGTTGAACACAATAGTTGTAAAATTCTTAGATAAAAACAAGTTTTGATTTCCATCAAATTTTAGGCATTTTTGTTACATTTGAATATTATTGAAAATAGCTTTTCCCACAGAGAAAATATTTAAAATTTGTTTGCATTGATTTTTGTGCGAGTCAGTTTTGTGTTGATTATGATTATTTAGACATCATCATTTTAATTAGCTTATGTTTCCATCAGTATTAAAATTACGTAACTGAAATATAGATGAGTAATGTTAAACTTCAAACAATTTATGATGCAGGAAAAACCATCAATTATGCTTACAAAGAGCCCTTGGCTTCTAAGAACTTTGTGCTAGATTAAAATAAGTGTGAAATCAAAATGATTTTTTGTCAAGAGATGTTTTTTTAATTTATAAAGTAAGTAGTTCATAACACCTGTTTTCAGTACTTTGAACTGTTTATTTTTTAATGCTTCTTGAAAACTTGAGAAGGAACTAACTGTAGGCTGTAGGCATTTTGCCACCCACACAGATAAAGTTTCTGTCTATTGTACAACTCTCTCTATTTTGCAAGGTGTGGTTGATAGTTAGAGCTGTTTGTCCATGTGTCTGTTTTAGATTTTGGACTATACACTCATCAAGCCATTGATATCCAAAGAAAAATAATCTTGTCACGGTGAGCAGGTTATAAGTATAATTTTGTGACATAAGTTCAGCGTGTACATGTATATAGTTATATTTTGTATTGTTTGTGTTTTTTCAGTGGCGTGGTTCAGCCTTGATCCTACAACAGCTCATCGTGACATCATCATCTCTAACGACAATCTGACGGCAACTTGTAACAGCTTCGAGCATCGCGTAATCCTCGGGGGAGTTGGATTCTCTAAGGGCGTTCACTACTGGGAAGTAACAGTGGACAGGTACGATAACAACACCGACCCAGCAATTGGCATTGCCAGATTTGACGTTAGCAAGGCAGAAATGCTAGGTGTGTATCTCAATTAAGGCATTATTTACTAACAATTACAAAAATAATTACATGATTAACTTTTTTTAAATCTATCATAAATTTATGATATATTAAAAAACAAAGTAAAAATGCTCAAGTTTTGAGACTCTAAAGGCATGACACTTTAATTGTTGCATAAGTCTTTCATAATCCCCTGTATCACTCAGTATGTAACAGATATTAAAGTATTGGCTATATATGTTGTGAATAAATGTTTTTGTTTTAAATATATTTCAGTAATGAAATTTTTTTAATATTTTACAAAAAAATCATTTTTAATTTTTTGTGATTTTCCTTATTTTGAAACTCTAGCATTAATTTAAAAATGTTGCATTTGTATGAAATTATTAAATACTCAAAGCCTTCCTTTGCCACCTTCTTATCATGAAAGCATTGTCTTGTCTCATGTATTCAACAGCTGATTCTGTCGTCACTAGGGACATATTCACAGACTTTCTATCAAAATGTACATATAAGGTTTAAAATAGACTGCCACAGGGGTCATACATAATTGAACAAAATGGAAGGAGTGTTTATTCCATTTTCAGAGAAATTACTGTTACAGTCTATAAGAATGTATACCATTTACATCTGCAAAGTTTCCAGTCTCTCAAAACAATAATCTTTATAACATTGAATTAACAGTGAAGAAAATTGGTTCAAAATTAAATGTGACATAAATTGTTATATAAAATCCTGAAATAGTTTGACTTTCACAAAGGAATCAAATCTCTCTAAATCAAGTTCCCATTTGTAATGATATAAATGAGAAAATTAAGTCAAGGAATTACCTAGATATTCATAAGACAAAAATGTTAGGTCTAAATCCAGAATCATTTAATTGATTTATATACAGCAAACACTCCTGACATTTCACATTTTGTTTAAGTAATAGTTTAAATGGGTTTCATTCCAACATTTTTAGCTCGACTATTCGAAGAATATGAGAGCTATTGTAGTCGCCCCGGCGTCGGCGTCTGCGTTGGTTAAAGTTTTTTGTAAAGTCAAATATCTCAATTATTACTTGAGATATTCAATTGAAACTTACAATACTTATTTATAGTAACAAGGTACATCAGATTGACAAGTTGGATAACTCTGCCTACAATATTGACAGAATTATGCCCCTTTTTAACTTAGAAATTTTGGTTAAAGTTTTTTGTAAAGTCAAATATCTCAATTATAACTTGAGATATTCAATTGAAACTTACAATACTTATTTATAGTAACAAGGTACATCAGATTGACAAGTTGGATAACTCTGCCTACAATATTGACAGAATTATGACCCTTTTTAACTAAGACATTTTGGTTAAAGTTTTTTGTAAAGTCAAATATCTCAATTATTGCTTGAGATATTCAATTGAAACTTACAATACTTATTTATAGTAACAAGGTACATCAGATTGACAAGTTGGATAACTCTGCCTACAATATTGACAGAATTATGCCCCTTTGGAACTTAGAAATTTTGGTTGAAGTTTTTTTGTAAAGTCAAATATCTCAATTATTGCTTGAGATATTTAATTGAAATGTAAAATACTTTTTTATAGTAACAATGTACATCAGTTTGCAAAATTGCATAACTCTGCCTGCAATATTTGCAGAATTATTTGCCCCTTTGAAACTTAGAAATTTTGGTTGAGGTTAAAGGTCTTCAAAGATATTTACTTGAAACTTTACACATGCACTTAGGGTCATAATTGGAGGGTCATAATTGTATGTCACTGACCAAGTTCCATAACTCTATCTTGCATTAAGGCTGATTCATATCCCCTTTTCTACTAAGTATCTTGGTTAATGTTTACATGCAAGTTTTACATATCTCAATAACTATTACAGATATTTATTTAAAACTTCACATATGCATTTAGGGTCATAATTGTAGGTCACTGACAAAGATCCATAATTCTATCTTGCATTTAGGCTGATTTTTCTCCCCTTTTTCAACTAAGAAATTCATGGTAAAGTTTTGTTTGTAAGCTGTTATCTCAATAACTACTGAAGGGTTTGTGCCTTTTTTGGGACAATTTTATGCATTCATAATAATAAAGCAGTGATTTACTTGATAAAACATCTTAATAACAAGCCTTTGTACCTTGTCTGTCAAATTTATGTAATCTGATAGGTAATTAGTATTATTATACTCAATAAAACACCCTTGTGACATTACCTTCCGAATAGTCAAGCCAATACTGTATAATTAGACTCTCTGTAAGGCCTATAACATGAATTTATAAAAAAAAATTTGCCCTTTTGTGAACTTAAAAGAATTAACATTATCAAGGCTCTTTTACTATCAAGCACTAAGAATAGTCGAGCGTGCTGTCCTACAGACAGCTCTTGTTATAAGATTATATATTGTGTTATAGTCAGAGTGTAATTAGTTATAGTGCTTAAAAAAGTTTATAAGCTTATCTTATAACTAACAGACTAAAAGTGCAAGCTGGCAAAATGATGCTACATGAGATATATACCTACCATATGTCCTACAGTTTTTATTCTGTAAAGATAGAATCCTTTAATTCAATGAAATATTGGGAATTAATAGAAACATGTTGGCGTAAGCTAAATGAATGTGATCAATGTTATGATACCGAATTTTCTGCCAACTTATTTTTTTTTTTGGTGTTTTGTAGATCAAATTAATTGATCTATGAAATCACACCTGTGAAACTAATAATGGTGAAATGAAAAAAAAATTCTGTGTTAAATTCCTTTACAAGATACAAGAAAAAAGTGAGACAATTAGACATTAAGTTAATAAATGGAGGTAATTAACTAATAAGTTATTAAAGGGAAGTAATGTATTGGTGAAAAGATTCTTAAAGATATTCAATATCAAGAATTTTTTTATTTTTTTTAAGAAAAAAGGAAAATGTTTATCAAAAGTACTATACTTTTAAATGGAAGTAATTTCATTGACTTAATACATGATTTTTTTGTATCATATCTAAGGGTAAGCATTCTTTAGAAACATTTGTAGCTAAAGGGCTGTAATTATTTACAGATTTGGAAATGAATGTATTTTGTTGTACAGATCTTTTCTATAGTACATTTATGCTATTTGAGAGCGGAATAACTGGCAATAAATGCTGGAAGATAAATTGTTTATACTGTTATATTTGAAGATGGTATCATTAAAGTTAGAGTCATTAAGATAACAAGATACTTGCTGTAGGATAACACATGATAACACATGATATAGGATAATATTTAATGATAACATGTGATAATTTATACAGGTACCTTCAATACCTGACATTACTACAGATCTCCTATAAAGTTTTATAAAACCAGTAAAGATAAATTATACATCAATATCTGTGGTGCTTGCAATGTTTACATATTCCTGTAAAAAATATAATTTCTTAGCGATAATTTTGAAAAAAAATAGTTAAAAAGTTGATGTCAACATTTACAAATTTTATTAAAACATTATACTGCCTGAAGATGGTATAGCAATATGATAATAAGGTATAAACACCTTTTCTTTGCAAAGATTTCCGTATATTTGAATATGTCAAATTTGTTTTTTGTTTGCTCATCTGCTGTTAAAACAGAATAGCAAAGTTATATAAATGAAAACTCTAGTGACTTGTATTATGTGTGAAAATAGATTAACTGTATTCATTTATACTGTTAGCCAGACAGCTTCCACTGAGGAAATATTGAAATGTCGTTTTATAGCACTTAATTCTGATGCTGTGTTTGAATTATTTATCAGATGTCTATCTATTCTGGGAATATAAGTAAGAAAATTATGTTATAGTCTTCAATATCATGTCCTATGAAGGCTGGTGTAGTGGTGTGTTATGACATATTGTTACTTTAGATGAAAAGATATTGTTAAAACTTGTTATGTCTAACTCAGTGTGAATGCTTCTTATATAACATAATTATATTGTCGGCAAATACAGAAATGTCTAGAAAGACAGACAAGCTCAAATTAGTGTGTAAAAATTATTACAAAATTTTATAGTGTAAATTGATTTTGGGAACTTGCATCTGTAGTTTTTTTCTTGCTTTTTCATGGTCATTATGAACTCAAGGTCATCTTGATTTTAGTATGAAGAATAGATTTGTTAGCCATAAAATATTAAAGGGATGTGAAGCCAATGTTAAATTCTGGCCCTTTATTGAAGAAGTAAATTGTAAAATTATATAAAGTTAGATTGATTCTCCAGTTTTAGTTAAAACCAAGTTAAGTTTTAGTTAAAACTAGGTCACGTTTTCATTTAAACTAGGTCACTAGGTCAAATTTTTTCATGTCCTTTTAAAGCTGAAACTAAAGTTTTGAAGCAGTAGTTTAACATACATTGTAGTTAGTTCAATGATGAAACATGAAGATAAACAGAATAAAAACAATGTTTAAGTTAATATTTTTCTAAAATATATACGGTACTGATAAGGATATACCGATAGTCTGGAAGGGGACTGTGTTCTTACAAAAGGAATCAATTTGTAAACATTTATTTTCAAGCATAGAATTCTCTTACACAAATAGTTTTAAAGTTATACACATGGTAAGAAAGTGATCTGTTTTATAACACATTATTAAATCTGAGAGAAAATAAAGTTCCCCAATTTGTGCACATTTCTACTGAATTCTGGGAAATAACGAGTGCAATCAATGCTATAACTCATCTTTTCTCCTGCAAATTTAAGACATGGGTTGTTTTTTTATTATTTGATACAAAATATTAAGAGTGTTTTTGTTTTCATTGCATTCATTAAGTGTGTGGGGGAAAAAAAGAGAATGAAAAAAATGAAATAACTTGATGAAAATGTCTTTAGTCTTATGTTAGAAATTAATCTCTCTTAATTTGATAGATGTGTTTCATTAAAAAGAAATTTATAAAAAAAAAAATTGTTTTATAACATGTACATGACTTATGAGAATGTCTTGATGCTATTCTGATACTTCTACCAGTGTCATGTTTGTTACGTTGGTTATTTATATGTCTAGAAAATTGTCTTTTTATTTGTTCCCATGAGTAGCTGATACATGACCCTGTTTTATGAGCCTATTTTACCAAATGTATTTTATACAGAAAAAAAGGGATATTGATTTGACTAGATTGTTTTGCGTGGAACATTACAGCTGGGGAAAGTAGTGTCCAGTTTCAACAAAACTAATTATAGAGCAATTAATGTGAGTTCATACCGGGTAATTATTGTGTTATATATCACAGTGACTCACACTAAACACAGATCTAATAAAGTTCTATGAAGAAAAATGAGCTAATTCTTACAGTTTTTTCTTGAGAAAATAATTACCAGTTTCAGGTTGTTGATGACAAGATGCCTGTATTAAAAAGAGATGTTGTTTTCACAAATTTTATGGATTTATTTCCTAGCTTTTAAGTTTGAGCTTGATAAAGTCTCGATTTAGTGGAATCTATAATGTTTACTTACTTCTGACCAAAATCTACCAGGTTTACTTCTGACCATTTTGATATTGAATCTCCCATAAATTAACAAGTTTAAAACATGACAAGTCCATTATCATAGGTGTAGCAGTGTATAAAGGTTAAAGTTGCTAAAAATAATATTATAGGAGTAAGTGGCTTAAAAAAAACAGCATGAATTGACATAATTGTATCAAATTTTATCATTCATTTATCAGTCTTTATTCATTGTCTGTTTCTAAGAATAAAGTAGGAGTAAAACTGATGGATTAAGTTTGTAGTTAAGGTCATTCACTTGGATTAGAATGTTTGGGCAATCAGCAGGGGTCAGGCTCCAGGTTGCTGTGGTGATATTATGTCTGCCAAAATCACTATCTTCCCTGACTTATCTCTATTAGCAACATAAACAATAAAAGTTTTCATGTCAGATACAATGTAAATATTGACTCACACACTTTTAACATTTTTGATAGAAAGTTGTATTTATTTAGATAAAATAATGTGAATGACCAGTTTCTGATATATTTCCTCCAGTGGTCAGCATCATACAAACATATCTATGTGTTATATGTAAATATGTGTATTTTGCTGAGAATTGATTTATGGGATTGCAACCTAACAAACTCTTGATTATACAATATACCATATACCAAAATTTAATTCAATAATGTTAAAATACCTATGCAAAGAATAGGGAGAGCTATAGTACTCACCCCAGAGTCAGCTTCACACTTTGGTTAAGTTTTTGCATGCAAGTTTCTGCAAAACTACTATCAGGAATAAGTTGATACTTAAAACACTTATTTGAAAGCATAATACTTGGTCAAAGGCCCATAACTCTTTCATGGATTTTGACATAATTATGGCCTTTTTTTGAATTTAGAAAATTCTGCATTATCCAGGCTCATGTTTAGCTATCAAGCTGACAATAGTCAAGCATGTTGTCCTACTGTCAGCTCTTGTTTCCATTTGTACTCAACCTAAAGTTCTTGTTCAATTATTGAAGCCATGCTTTTAAGAGCAGCATTCAGTTTACATGTAATATGTGTACATTTATTACAAATCTTACTTTCTATTCAGGTTTTTTTCCCATAATATTAGAATCAATGTTTTTATCAGTTTATAATTAGGAAAAAGATATCAATTCTGAGTGCATTGTTGTAGAATAATGCACGGTTTGAGTTCAAATGCATAGTAATATAATCACGAAGGCCGATAGGCCTGAGTGATTAATTACAAAGCATTTGAACGAAAAACATGCATTATTATACAATAACGCACGAAGAATTAATATCTATTTCCATTCTAACACGTCAAGAAAAAAATTTAATTATTATTATAAAGTTGGACTTTATGTTTGGTGGTTAAATTTGTTTTCGCCTCAGAGTTTCCAATAGAAACATTTTTTAAAGGCTGTTCCAGTGGGTTGAAAAAAACTGTCGTTAAATCTACCGTGTGTAGCAACATTTTGAGAATAACATTTTGAAAACGTTGATAAAACTTTGTTTGTTTATTTTATTTCACTCTTTAAATTTTCAAGCGAAATACAAATTATTAAAAGTGAAATAAATGTAAAACTGAACTCGTTTGCGACATTAAAATAGCGTACTTGATTTGATTGTTTTGCACGTGCTGTTTGGCGCTACATTGTGACGTCACGTAAACAACACTTTAAACATCTATACAGCGTTAACGACTGAATTAAAAATATTGGTGTTCAGATTCATTTTCTTAGTTAGACCATTTCTTTCATTCTAGATAGTTTTCGCAACAAAATTCTTCAAAAATTGTGTTTTATTTATCAGTTTTTTCAAACAAAATGGTGCCCTTATTGTGAAAATAAACAGGGAGATAATAAGAACGGCGGGTGCATTGTTGTAGAATAATGCACGCTTCGGGCCTTCTTTGTTTATATAGAAAAAAATTCTAATAGTGTTAGAATTATATATAAAGCATTCTATGTAATCTTTAAATGTTTAAAGACATAGACAATCAGGGCTGTGAAGAATATCAATAAATCAGCACTTCACAATGTTCCATGTTTCAAATATTTAATCTCAAGGGAAAAACTCACAATAGGAGAGAAGATCTACATGTTTCAGAATGTTTGACAAAGACTTTAATAAATTCTGTCTAATTTGAATATTGTCTGTCATGATACCACCATATATGGCCTGATTAAACTGACTATAGATCGACCCACTTTATACATTATTTTTTGTAAAAAGTCAGACAAGCACATATTTTCTTGATGCCTCTTCAATAAACAATAATAGAAATTGAGTTTAAAAATACACATATAATGTACTCTTCACCATCAATACAATATGGCAAGGTATGAAATTTAGAAGTCATTGTACAAAAAAAATACACCATATAAAAAGGCAGTTACTGTTACTGTCAGCACTAATTTTCGTTTCTATTTGCTGACAGATTTGGTTTGAAGCTTTGTTCTTTAAAAAGAAAAACATGTTGATTTGTGTTTACATTAAACGTGTTGTCAGTCAGCAGATAGCATACATCAGTAAAAAACTCCAAATTTATGTCCAATAATATTTATTTAACCTCTACTGGATCTAAATATATGAGGAAAGCAATTTTAGTTAGACAGGAGATGAGATTAGTGGGGTAAATTTGATCTCCTATACTGAGACTTGTGTCTGTAGTAACTGTTTACCTTTCTAATATATCACTATTTAATGTTTCCTTCATCAAGCTTGATGACATTCTACAGTAGGGTTTTAAATGTCTGTTTGCAGCTTATATCAAAGACAAAAAGCTGATGAAGGCTTGAAGCTTATGTCATAGACAATAAGCTGATGTAGTAGAAATGAATTTCAGATTTATTTTTGAAATTGTCTGTTTCAAAACAGGACTGATGATGATGAAGCTTAGTGATTCTATTTCATATTCAGAAAAAGGTTTTATTCCTAAATAAATTCTACTTTATATGTCGCTTTCCCGCGGATCTGATACATTAATGGTTAAAATGGCACATGCACAGTTTGTGTCAGTATATTTCGTGAGCAAATGAATATTTGTTTTGTGGCTAACTTTCATTTTATAGAATGTTATATATATATATTTTCAGGTAAAGATGATAAGGGTTGGTGTATGTATGTTGATAGTAAACGTAGCTGGTTCATGCATTCAGACATACACACAGACAGGACTGACGGAGGAATTAATCGTGCCAGTGTGATCGGAATTCTTCTAGATCTCGACCATAATACCCTCAGTTACTTTATCAACGGTGAACCACAAGGCCCCGTGGCGTTCACAGACCTGTGTGGCGTGTATTACCCAGCAGTCAGTATTAATCGTAACGTACAAGTAACGATCCATTCAGGACTCAACCCTCCTATAGAGTGCGAGGATAGCGAGGACTCGGCAGCGTAAATCAATTTTGCTCGTCAGAATATTTCGAACTTTATTGTCGTTTCATCATATTAAATCATTTCTTAGCAGACTTTTCTTTTGCCTTAATTAGTCTGGCTTTTATTCTTTACGATATTTAAGTCAAATATGATTCTATCAGGAAATCATAAAGATTTTATAGTTTGAATGATAATAGAAAAAACTTTGTTAGGTTTTCAGCTGATTTCCCCCTCTTATTTCCTCAACTTTACAATTAATACACAACAATGATTTGTAGTATCACTATTATTATTGTAGAATTTTTTATTTAGATTAAGGAGGGGAACATTTTTTTCCTGTTTGATTTTAAACATAAAATATTTTAAAGAATTTATTTACGAGTGGCAACATTCACTGAAGAATTCTTAAGTTTAAAAAGTAATTATGATGAAATATCGTAGATAAAAGAAATTGAGCTGATTTTATTGTTCTATTTTAGCTTATCATTATACATCATGTGCTTCATTTTTCATTATACCATTGTTACAAACATGTTTTATTCATAAATTTGTATATTTTGATAAATGTGATAGTTTTATGATATCTATTTCAGCAACAATACAAATGTAATTGTACTTTATTGTATAATGCCGACACATGGTTTAGTTTTTTAGCTTATATCAATGATAAAATGTTTGCAATATCTTCTTGATTTTAAGGCAGTTATATATTTATACATTGTTTTCTCTTTTACTTTGGTCAAACCATAAATTTTTAAAATATCTTCTTCCAGTGCAGTTGTACTATACAATTTTATTAAAATTTAGATTTCAAATTTTTCCTATTTTTGCTAGGATTGATTGAAATGTTGATGCAGAAAAGACACATGGATTGATTGAAATGTTGATGCAGAAAAGACACATGTCTTGTTATTTATTTACTATACTTGATGTATTTGTTAGAAACTTCTTAATCAAAATCCTGATTTTAATGACTGGGCCAATTGTCTTTACCGGGTATTCATAAAACTTAAGGCAAATACCTCAAAAACATTTATGGATGTGTATCACCAACCATTGTAATTGCAGTTTATTTACTGGGTTGTTTTTTTGTTTTTTTTTCAGTATTTATTTACAAATAGTCTCCTTTTATTATGTTTTGTGACACGTATTTTATTTATAGTGTCTCTTACATTGTTTTAAGCTACAGTGAATATAGGATATGGAATCAGTATTTTTAATATTTTGTGTTATTTACTTATTGCTGTAATTACAGTATATTTTCTGGCACTGGTTTGATGAAGTTAAGAAAGAATGTTAATGTCACTGATAGTATCTATTTGTAAACTGCCTATAACCAGTCTCTTCAATTGCTCCAGAACCAGTCTCTACAATTGCTGCAGAACCAGTCTCTACAATTGCTCCTGAATCAGTCTCTATAATTGCTGCAGAACCAGTCTCTATAATTGCTGCAGAACCAGTCTCTATAATTGCTGCAGAACCAATCTCTATAATTGCTGCAGAACCAGTCTCTATAATTGCTGCAGCTACCAATTGTCTAGAACCAGTCTATAGTTGCTGCAGTTATGGATTGTATAGAATCAGTCTGTAATTGCTGCAGTTACCAATTGTTAATAGCTGTAGTAACTGATTATCTAGTACAAGTCTCTACAATTGCTGCAGTTACTGGATCCCTAGAACAAGTCTACAATAATTATTGCTGCAGTTACTACTTGTCTAGAACCTTATCTAGAAGTAGTCTATTTAATTGCTGCAGTTAATGGTATCTTATGTGCTCATCAAATGGAAATTTCAATCCAGAACAAACAGTCTATTGTCTTGCAGTATTGATAAAAAACCACTTACTGGTACTTTACCATCAGACAGCCATTTATCTACATAATTTATCAACTTCATGTTCTAAAACTGTTTTAGTGAAAATTTGTTCACATCAAGTAATATTGTTAATAAAATTTCATCAACATGAATTATGTGTCTATCCCCTTTCAATTAATGTTATGATAGTTTTAAATGGAGGCAAACAAGCAAATGTCTTTCAAGCACAAAATGATTAAGGAAACTAAAAATGTTCAGTTTTCCATTTGTCACATGTGACCAGTTTATAGAAAGAATACAGGGTAAATTAATTGGTTTACAAGTTAATTATTGTCTAACACGTCTTACATCAAGTTATTTTATACCTCATATACATAGAAACTTGTAATTTTCATTTCACATATTTTGTTGATGCTATCATATTCTGAAAATGTTAAAACTTGCAGTATTGTTGAGAATTAGGAAACTTATATATGTCAAAGGCTAACAGATGAAAAGTGTGAAATTTATTTTGTGTTTTTTGGGGGTTTTTTTCTGACAATTAGAAATACTGTTCTATTAAAAAATACTGAATACTTAAATATTGTCTTGATGCTGATTAAATTAGTAAATTTAAATTTGTTTTCCTATCTAAACTCCACACATTGATAAAAGCAGTTATTTTATGTATATAAGGGAATTATGGTTTTGCTGTAGAATTTTATCTTCATATAAATTTTAAGCTTAAATTAATTTTTTTTGTTCTGCCATAGATTTAGACTGTTAATTGATGCTTAAAGTTGACTATATGTATATAGCATATAAGATATTTTACAGTTATTACCTGTGTTCCTGGTGCTGAACATAAAATTCATCTTCAACATCGTCTTCACAGACATTACATTATATAGCTTGTACAGACATGATATAATTTGTATGAAGATTGCATGAGAACCGTCACGAACAATTTCAATATACAGACAGATAATAGCTCATCATCACATGATACATTGCAAACAGACTGCAGACATGATATAATACATAAAAAAACAACTCTACAATATCATATTATTCATCACAGATATTGTCTTCACAAACAATTTAATGTACAGATGTGACATTATTCATCACAACCACTGTTTGTACAAAATCATTCATTACAAACATTTTATGTACAGATGTGACAACATTTATGACAAATGATGTCGCAATGGGACATGATTCATCGTAGCATATTCAAAACAGTTTGTAACATCAGCATATATGTGACATAATGTGTGAAATCATTCATCACAACACATTAATCTGTACAGATGTAACTTGATGTGTGATATAATTCATCACAGCACAAAACAGTGTGTGGCATCATTTATCATATCTGTGCAGATGTGACATACCTGTGACATCATTCATTACATAACACATATCTGTACGGATGTGACATCATTCATTACAACACACATATCTGTAAAATATGACATCATTCATCACAACACACATATCTGTACAGATGTGACATAATCTGTGACATCATTCATCACAACACACATATCTGTATGGATGTGACATCATTCATTACAACACACATATCTGTACAGATGTGACATCATTCATTACAACACACATATCTGTACAGATATGACATAATCTGTGACATCATTCATTAGAACACACATATCTGTACAGATATGACATAATCTGTTACATCATTCATTACAACACACATATCTGTACAGATGTGACATAATCTGTGACATCATTCATTAGAACACACATATCTGTACAGATATGACATAATCTGTGACATCATTCATTAGAACACACATATCTGTACAGATATGACATAATCTGTGACATCATTCATTACAACACACATATCTGTACAGATATGACATAATCTGTGACATCATTCATTACAACACACATATCTGTACAGATGTGACATAATCTGTGACATCATTCATTAGAACACACATATCTGTACAGATATGACATAATCTGTGACATCATTCATTAGAACACACATATCTGTACAGATATGACATAATCTGTGACATCATTCATTAGAACACACATATCTGTACAGATATGAGATAATCCAGCACTGAGGTCCAGTATTATTATAATAGAGAAGCCTTGTTTTTAAGGTGTACATATCATAAAGACTGCCAGAATTTTTACATGTAGTCTCAATCAATCATTAACTCATCATTTTACTTTAACATGTTGTTTTTTTTTCTTTCTAATTAGTGAAATAATCAGTTGTTAAAAGATATTAAGATAAGTGCTTGAAGCATTTATTTCACTTCAAACATCTAATTTGTGATGCATCTCAAGCTGCAAACTAAATTAAGCAGACTAATTCATTTGATATTGTGATTTCTGAACAATTTTAAAAGTACGATTTTTTTTGTTAAACTGTTCTAACACTTTCAACATTTTTATATGAATATTGTTTTAAGACAAACTATAATTTTACCATCTGAGTTGCTGCCATGATAAACACTGCAACTATAAATGGGAGTACAAAAGATTAAAGTCTGTATTTAAAGGTACATTAAGTCTCAGAAATGAAAATATATTTTTTGGGGAAGAAAAAACAAACCTGTGTGTCTTGTAATGTTTAAAAAATAGATTAAGAGCTGTAAGACAATTATCACACGACAAAAGCACCCTTCAATGTACATGTATAATAATTTGTTTTAAAAATAACAAAATTTAAACAAAGTGGTATTTTGTCTTCCAGAATACTAAATCACTGTTATTATACTTATGGCCTAGAGGTAAAAGATAGTTTAGATATATAACTCAGAATATTAAACAGAACGCCAAGAATAAAATGATTTTTAGAGATAAAAATTAAAGTATTTTTGGGCATACAGGAAGATACTTTTCTATAAATAAAAGTTACACCTTAATGTTACCTGTGCTGTCTTAGCAATAAATTATGTTAATCTTATAAAAGAAGTGCATTATTTAATTGTTATTTATGAATTCATTTTATTTGTTTTGCTAAAAACAAAATCACAGCTTTTAATTGATTAGTACTATGTGAATATCATTTATTTATTTATCATGTTTTTGTATTCGCAAAAAAGAGTCCATCATATAATATTTATATATATTTGTGTCTAGATTTAGACTTTTGACCACATTTTGACCAAAAATAAAATTGCTGAACAAAGATGTTATTACTTTTGTTATTTCTTCCACACAAAGTGATGTATGACAGAATTATACATAATGATGTATAGAAACCGATTGTTTTATTATGTGAAGAGACTAGCTGGCAATGTTGAGGAAGTCTCTCAATTGTCACAATCTGATTTGACATACAACACTGTTACAAGGATCATTGCCTTACCACCAAAGATAAAGGACCGAGTCTGAAGTTAAGTACTTAAAGACCAAATCTGAACTTAAACAACCAAGTCTGAACTTAAACAACCAAGTCTGAAGTTAAACAACCAAGTCTGAACTTAAACAACTAAGTCTGAAATTAAAGGTTCAGGTCTGAAGTAAGAATATCAAGATTTTAGATAGAGCACAGAGTTTGAAACTGTTAAAGTAAAAGTTAATGATAAAGCATTGTTTGCAAATAAATCTTCAATCTTAATGTTCTTTTGTTGGGAGAAGGAGATAGACACATAACAATAGAGATTTCTATTCTGAAAGTTTCTATATTAAAATGTCAGTGTGACCTTCAAAACAAAAGATATTGGCAAGCACATTGAGAAACTGAAGTATTGTACCTAATACACAGGTAATTTAAATAGAAAATGCAGGACTGTTCCATAGTACAAGTAGAAAATGATTCTGACTTAAACAATAGTGTTTTCATCTTTTGATTGAAAACTTCATTCAACGTCAGTTGATTTGCAATAAGTAAGATGTGCTAAAAATGATCAGCAATTTAAACCTAAACACTTTACAATCATTCATAAATGATTTCCAAGTTTTTCAAGCCTAATCTTTTGTGTTACCTGTCAACACAACTTAGATGCTTGACAAGTCAGTTAGGTCTTATTGCAATCCCAGTAGTTCAAATTTACTGAAGTCTTCATCTTTCCCAAATCATTCAAGCCCAAAATCTCCACCAGTTACCCAGTCAAAATGTTTCACTATTAAAACTATAGTTTGTGATAACCTTAAAAGTTTCACTAGTCATTTAGGCCAAAATACCCGTCAAGTCATTCTAGCCAAAAAGATTGTTAGTCAAATTTTGTTGGTCATTTAAGTCTACAGCTTTGCCAGGGTAAAAATGTCTTAAGTCTTTGGCTAAATGTTTCACCAGTTTTGAAAGTTCACCAGTGACTCAATATTAAACAAGAGCTGCCAGTAGGACAGCACCCTAGAATATTCTCTGTGCTTCATAGTAAAACATGAGGGAGGATAAAGTAGGAGATAACAAAGAGGAAGATTTTGTTCAGAATACAGGAAAGATTAAGGAGTCATGGACAGTGACCTCTAAGTTATGACCACATAGGCAATGAAATACTTCACATGAATACTTTCAGTAGTTGTGACTACTGGTACTAATCCTGTATGCAATACTTTAACCAAAAGTTCACCTATCTATATATAATGACCTCTATGATCCCAAAGACATGACTGTGTGAAAGTTATAAGCAAAATTCTGTAGTGACTGATGAGATATGAAGTTGTACAAGAAATTTCACACAAAGCTTCAAATCTAATTTATGTACTGGTACAAGTCATGAAGACTTAAATTCTTTAAGGTTTATTAGCCATACAAGTTTAAATAATTCACCAGTAATTAAAACATCCCTCCAATGATAAATATAAAAGCAGAGATACTCAAACCTGTATTCTTGCAAATCAGCCAAGACTTTCTACTGTAACACGGGTGCTAGAAAAAACTAGGCTTACATTCTCTGTACCTTTATGAATGAATTGTGTTTATAGGATGTTATGAATGGACTTGTAAATGCATACACAACTATAGAAAGGTATAAATGAAAATATAAGTTTTCGATATTTCTTTCTGGAATATGATTTAAATTTATTATGCAAGATCAAATACTGGCTATATTCATAGACAGGAATATTTTGCTCTTGGGTAACTGTTAAGCGGAAACTTGGCAGACCGGGAAACTTGGCAGACCGTTAACAGTTACCCTCCAGCTACATATATTCAGCTCTGTATAGGCAGCCAGTGTAAAATTCTTATTTGCCAACCTTGTAAGTAATAGCCTTGATCAGTATACTTTCACCTAAGATGTCACACTGGTCATTTCAATTAGACATGCTGGACCAGTCATTAAAATTTCCAGGTAAAATTTGTACAAAAATGAATGTCTTATCATCTATGGTCAAAGAATTTCAAACAATGTTTATTCCATCAGACAGCTGGTCAAAGTTTGAGAGGAATAAGACCTGAATATGCCAGTTAGACAGTATGTTTATAGCTTTGTACAAAATTGCATGATGTTGTTTTTTTTTCTGTAGGATATGTAATCTGTAATACATCAACTTTGAAAAAATCACCAAGTTCCTGTTTTTTATACAGTGATCTGGTAGGAATAGAAATCTTTTACAAAATAATAAAAAAGAAAAAGGAGTTTACATTTAAAAAAAATAGAAACATGTGTTTCCCATGTAGGTTGAGAGTCATTGTGGAGCTACCAAAAACTTTATCTTAAGGCTTATAAAGCAATCAAACTCACGAAACTGTTTCTAAAATCTGGACTACTTTCATAGAAAGACATGTAATAAAATACTACATATTTGTCAAGTTACTTGAAATTTGATTTCCAACAATGTAGCAATGGCAGACTGGTTTTAAGTGCAAAAACGAGTGCACAGTCTGCTATGAGGAGGAAAAACAACTCGGCGTACAAATCAATCTATTACGTGCGTCTTATTGAACGACTTGTGTCATCTATTATTAAAAGTTAAGACAGTCTTAGATTGGTAACATTCATCAACAAGAGCAATACAGTATCTCCTCTAGTGTTAAAATACTTTCAATTTCCAGACAAAAAATTCATCCTCTTCATCAAGTAGTGGCCTAAGGTCTTACTTTATTTGATTTGGCTTCAAACAATCCACTGTTCTAGTTACATAATGATATCAACTTTTCACTTCATAAATATCACACTTGTACAATCTGTTACTTTTCTTCAAGAAATTGACAATGTCCTGATGGAAGAAGAAACATGTGTTATGTCTGTGGTCAAAGGTCACAGTGAAAATTCTTGAGCTGTTTATTCATTACACAGCTTTCTTAATTTTCTTCATTTGTTCTTTTGAATAAGAAGTAAGCAATCGATCAGTTCTCTTATTAATAAATGAGTACAGAGCACCTGTCATATTTGTGATAATTCTGAGATCATATAAAATACAATGTCTAGTTCATATACTAGAATAAATGTTCAGCAATGAACATCATGAAAATGTTTATTTTAAAATTAATAAAATCTTTTTTATTTATACATTTATTATTTTAAGTTTATATACCTACAAGTTTCCTGACAACAGTCATCTTCAAGGGAGAAATTATATACATCCAGCTCAAACTTCTTGGTATTTACACCAGTTTTGGGTGACTGTGGCAGAGTAGGTAAGGTTGCCAATATCAAAACACTTGCTCCTCACCACTGTAGGTTTGAATCCCATCAGCAACTTTTGATTCTTCCATGTAAGGGAGCTATCCAGCTAGCTTATGGAAGATGGGTGGTTCTACTCAGCTGCCTGTTCATGCTTGAAATAACGCATGGTGCTAGAGGTCTTATTCCACTTATAAAGCTGGAGAGTCACCTTATGGCTTATCTACTATCTACTGCATTAGTGCAACATAAAACCCAACAAAAACATTTCTACATTAGTTCTGTATGTTCTTCTGGAAGAATCTACTCAAGCTTTTCAACACATCTGAAAAGCAAACTCATGCAAAATTCCCAATATATTTTGTTATGTGTAAATAAATATATCTATGCTGTAAATGGTGATTCTTTATGATCAGTATTTTTTTTATTTTTTTGTTGGATTATTTCTTGTAATTGCTAATATTCAACATTCAAAAAAGTGAACAGTTGAATAAGGGGAATAACTGTTAAATAAAAATATATTTTCAATATGAATATTTCTCTCCCTTTGCTCATAAATGCTGGACATAGGAATATGGACAAACTATTTGCCCATTTTGATTGTGTTCTATTTGTTGTTGTTTTTTTAAAGCATGTATAGAAAAGCTCCTTTAACATTTTGCTTTACTGCTATATCTGTTGTGTTTAGTTCACATAAAATAACAAGGATAATTTTTCATTTTTTTTTATTTTAATTCAATATTTCCATTCATAAATATATTATTTTAGCAACAATTGTCAGACTTGGAATGCTGGTACAAGAACGTATATATTTCCCTGCTCTACACTGAAGCAGTATTCTTTACAAGACTGAGGGAGGGAGAAAATAGTCTATCAACTTAAATAAACTTTTTAAACATTTACACAAATGTTACCGGACAAATAAACATCATAATATCACAGAAATGCAATGCTCATTCTTACATTCAATTATAAATAAGAACATTATATATGAAGAAATGAATAAGAAAAGTATTAATGAATTGTTTCAGAGACAACATTGCAAATTCCAACTCTGCAATCATCTCTTCTACCATTTCTAAGTCTGTTGGTTTATTTAATGGAGTATCTATCTAGTATTGCAGTCCTTATCATGGAATCTTACTCAATTTCATAAGGCACTTTACTCCGTCAAAATCAAGAAAAATGCACAGTATTTAAATCTCGTAATATTTTATTCAATACACAGAATATTCATTTTTCTTGTCTATGAAAACAAAATGTATCTAGTCCTCATCGCTATTTTCTTCACCTTCCTCTTCCATGTCCTCAGCAGCTTCCTGTGCCTCCTGGCGTGCCGCTCTCAATGCTGCCTCCTCCTCGGGAGTTGGATCCTCGGCCTCCGTGATCTCTGGTCCACTTGGGAACTCTTCAAGTATCGCAGGTGGTGCTGCTGGGCTGTAATTGTCTTGTGAGTACTTGTGTCCCCAACCAATGTAAACATTCTCAAATTTCCTAAAATAACAACAATAAATTATAATATAGTGAAATCCTCTCTTTGTGTTTGGAGTGCCAGTTTTATTAAAACTTTCCTTACATGTAATAGAATACTCTCACAAGTAACAGAATCCAAATTGTATCTAAGAGATAAATTTGTGGATTTTTTTATTAGTGATGACCTCCAAGTTCAACTTTTTAGATAATTGTGAAACAAACAAACTTTGTGTACTTACTTTCCAGTGGCGAAAGCATGAGCACCTGGCCAGAGGTTAGAGTGTATGCAGGCAATGGCATATTGTGGAATGAGGTGGGAGGAGAGTTTGGCTGTCCATGGAGGCATGTTTCCTATCTCAGTATCCTCTGATAGAGGTGTCAACAATGGTGGACCAGTCTCGGGTTCAGGCTCGTCTGGTTCCTCTCTTTCCTCCTCCTCTTCCTCATCTTCAAATTCATCCTCGTTCTTCTGTACCGGATTCCACCAGACACAACGACCCTAACAGGACAATATGACAGTGTTATCATTAGCACTTACAGCATCAGTTTCAACATGTTTGACAAAATACTATTGTACAACAATATTATAATATAATTTCAATTTATTATCAGCACTTCTTTCATGTCATAGAAATAATTCAGAAAATAACCATAACAATATTGGAAAAATCTTCTTTTTTTCATTTCTATGCATTTCAAAAGGCAGTTCAAGAAAAGGATTTTGGAATAGAGTGTATTTTACACAGCATAATAACAGACAATGATTTTGAAGAATTATTTAGGTATAGCCTTACCTGTGGCAGTATATGTTGTACATGATGTACCCAGTTTGACAATGTTGGGTCTATGAGCTCTTTTACAGGGATTCCCTCAAAGTCAAGATTCTCTACAAAGTTGTCACGGCCTGAAAACAAACAGATCATAAATACAGTTGTCTATAAATATTTAAAGGAAACAATATGGCATATATCTACATTACACAAGGATTCAGAAATTTTCTTGATAAAAAACAAACTTAGACAAATCAATTAAAAAGCACATGCCATATGGTAGAATGACTACAACAGTCTAATACACATGTATTATAGAATGACTAGAGAAATTTATGTCTAATCAAGTGTAATTAAATGAATGTAATATGATTAAATATCATAATCTTCACACTGAGTTAACAACAGTGGAAGTTTTACCTTCTCCTTCTTCTTCTTCTTCCTCCTCCTCATCAAACTGATAGAAACCTAGAGGTGAGATGTGGGTACCAGCTGATATACGAGCAATCTGTGCCCTCAAATAGTTTGACTCATTGCCGGGAAACGGTGGGAAGCTTACAACCTTAAACAAAACAAGTTATAACTCTATAGGTAATATTCATCAAATGAAACTGAAAAATATCAATCTGATTTTGCAAAAAAAAATGAAATAAAATAATATTGGTACTAAAACTGATCATTAATAATTAGTTGTTTAAATACAATTGCAAAACTTTCTAGTCTGCTTCCTGGAACTTATCAGTACTCAGGTGTTGTATAAGGAAATAGTGATTGTGACCGAAGTTTGGTTCGAACTCATGATTCTTGGGTTAAGAGGCAGACACCTTATCCACTAGGCCACTGCTCCCCTCTATCAATAATCTGTCAATAATTTATGAATGTAAACTATAAATAGACACTTACAGGAGCATCAAGTCGTCCAGTAAGGAATTTCTTAATTTGTCTTCCTGATAGAAGTTGTGCTGGTGTACATGCAGGCAGTTTGTTCCATGGTTTACCAGCTGAAAAACATATCAATTAGCATGAAAACATGTAAATGGATCCAACAATGTTCAACATGAAATTGTTGTATAAGTATGTCCTAAAAACTAAGTTCAAATATCATTACTTCAGTGATTTCAGCATATTTAGTTATTTACCGATGGATAAACTGACAGACAATTTGCATCATGCCTTTTGTTTAATCATGTTTGTAATCTCTAAATCATGTACTCAGCATCTGCCTTATTCAATAAAATTTAATCAAACATAAACAGTGAAGAGACTCACGATCATTGCAGACAAAGTATGTTTTCTTGTTAGGACCAGCTTTATCCTCTTTAGGAACTACTGGTGGTGGTTTAAAGTCAGGTTTGGGAGTGTCATCTTCCTCTTGCTCCTCTTCACCTTCTTCTCCTTCTTCTTTCTCGGTCTGATCTTCATCTGCATTCTCCTCAGACTGGAATAATAGCAGATGAGGATATTAATATCTAATTACAAAAATAATAGATATAGGATGTATGTCCAGTTCAGTGTAAGATCAGATTATATTTCACTGACTGAGCACCAAAAGATATACTTCACTAGTGGTGCAGGCACAAGTGAAATATGAGCTTTTAGTGTTTGTGAGGTAAAATATATTTCGATCTTACACAAAATAAATTTTCTTTTTATTATATACAAAGAAATGTTTAAAAAGACATTTTAACCTTATACTAAATGAAAATTGTGCTAAATAATAATACAATGTGACATCATTTACGACGTCACATCATTAAGTTGGTTTCCAGTACTATGCACACTTGTATTTCACTGAAACAATGTAATCGGCTAGAATTCAAAACAGTGAAAAATATCAAATTGATAATTTCACTGTTTCAAACAGTGAAATATCCTCTATATATTTCACTGATATATTTCTAAAAATCACTTAAAAGCATGTAATAAATGGATTTCTATAGATTGATATGTGATCAGATATTCATTTCAAACTTTCAATTTAATAATTTCATAGGAAATTTAATCAGACCCACCTCTTCTTCTTCTTCTTCCTGCTCCTCATCACCTTCTCTGTACTCTACCTCTGCTACATAATAATTTTGCTCTGTTCCAAAAAGTTTACCCCAGAACCTGACATGCTGAAGGTTATGTGTATCTACCAGAGTTTTTAGTGCCATCCAAACTCTGATGACCTCTTCTCTGTTCAGACCAACTCCAGCTTGTTCAAAGTAGAAGCAGAGTTCCATGAGATTTGGTAGTGGAGTTTCAGCATCTTCATCTTGTTCTTGGTCACCTTCTTCTCCCTCTCCTTTCTGTATATACAAGTAAAATACATTACAATTTGTATGATGTAGTGTAAAAAAAAATCATTTAATGATTTGAAATATGCTACAGACAATATGTTTCATCATTAAAGCAATGACATAATGTCTGTGCGAATTAGAATATCTCATGAATGTAAATATATGCTAGCTGATAAATTAACATATTATATGAATTACAGGTACTTATATATACTTTTCAGACATAAATATTATGTAAAAAACAATCTGAATAAAAGTGTTGGGCAAATGAAAATTTATGATCTAACACTTGACATGCTGTCTAGCTATATATTTAACCATAGATATATAATGTGCTCCTAATCCTTTTGAGCTAGTTATTATTTAACAGAAATACAAACAATATGAAATATATTTAATATTAACTAAGCATTTTATTGATTTATAGAGATTTCTCAGCAGGATGATATGTGATTGCATATATGTGAAACAGTCTTAAAACAGGGTTTTCATGATTAACCGATTGGCCATCCAAACCATCGGTTAAAATGCTGTTAAAATTGGTTGTATTTTCAGCCTGTATATTAAAGTATCACCCTTAACCCTTGGCAAAATCAGTTGTTTTCTTTTGAGCATCTGTTGCCTCAGATGAAAATGAAAAACCCTGTTTAAACTTGTCAGATATGATAATTGTGAAAAGAACAATATTTCACAATGGTCAATTCAAACTTTAATAGTGATCACACTATTGTAGATATGGTTGTGATAAAGCTGAAATATGATTTTGCTTGATTTTATATGACAGAACAATGCAAAGTTTTTAAAAGAATATTACTATTTTGATGTAAATAAAACTAATGAATCAAAGTTTTTATCCATGACAAAAATACTTACAAGTACTAGATTAATATAAATGTTTGTAAATCAAATAAAACACTAACACTGATTAACCCTTATTTATCTTTTACAGCTTTAGAGATGGAAAAACATGGTCTTACAGCAAAAAGTTTCCTTTGAACTTGAGCTAGCGCAACTTCTGTTGATTGATCTATTTTATCTTGCACAGTGTCTACATTTGAAGTGAACTTTGCTCTTTTAGTGTGGTTACTTATATCTTCAAAAACATCGACTACATTTTCTGGTCTTTCATCTAAAATCTTTGTTAAACATGTACTCAGATGGTCATATCTGAAAGCAGAAATAAAAATCATTGTAGACAACACAGAGCTCACTTTTCATTGACAAATAACAAACCTGGTTTTGTTGTACCTTAACACATGTTAGTAATAGCAGGGTTTAGGCATGTCTAATGTAAACATGATGATGTTAAACAGTGAAATTAGTTTTCTAAATTTGTTTTGCTCTAATGAAAAAGTTACCATGTATTAGAATTTTTATTCATATAGATGTAAATCTTGATCCGGCAATCTTAAAACTAACAATACCTTATCTGTATTGAATCACTAATTCACGAAAATCCGAGTAATTATTACAGCCCAGCCTTAGTTAATTTTTTAAAATAAATAGGACTGCTATAAAGAAACAGATAGCCCAGAAAATGTTCATGGTGTGATGTTTAAGGGAGAGGGATCAAATTTTCCTGGTGTGGGATAGCAAATACACCAAGTTGAATCATGTAGAAAAAAATAATAATTAAATTCAATAAACAGTAGTCTACCTGCTGTGAAAATATATGAATTTAAGACGAGTAAATCTATTAACATGATATAAGTAAATATAATTTAATTCAATAAACTTACAGATTGTATCCAGTTTCTGTACTTGTTTGTAATAAATATGCTTTTGCATTTGCATATTCTTGTTCTTTAGGATTTATGCTTGGCGTATCCATGGTTGATTTTTATATCACGATAATGTTCAGTGAATATTTTCTTTCGAGTTACTTTTTAACAATTTATTTATGCAATTCCATTAAAAGAATGCAGACAATAATATCTGCCTGTGTAAATAATTAAAGAATCCTTAGCTGCTTGTTTTCTCGCGTTGCCAAATGTGTAAAGAGCTGTTTCTATCCAAACCTTGTGAAGTTGCTAGGGTAAACATGGAGGTCGTTGGTACAAAACGTCACATCCGGCCAAAATACACAAATATCTATGACGTTTTGCGGAGGTCATATTCTTTTGTACACTTCCTGTATGTCAAGAATTTGGTATTTTGTCAAAAATACCTTCTAACAAGGACTTACCGAAAGCGAATTATATTTATTAGAAATGCAGAAAGAAAACACCATTCGGTAATTATATTAATAAAGGAATAAATTGTAGATTTTGATTGGAATTCATTAGTCATGCTGAAAATGGGTGTTTCTCTGATAGCACAGAAGATTATGACCTCACTTCTATTTTTTCTATAATTTACTAAATATTATAGTACGATCTCTGATCGGTTCAGAGACATCAAAATGTACAAATATAATGTTACTATTGAATGTTGATACTTAAGATCAGATTTGAATATATGCAAAAATATGGCATCTATAGATCTACACAGTAGGCTGTAACTGTTACAGTGGATGCTAAAGATTTTGTCATTCAAAGTACATGTGGCTGTCAAAGTTATTGATTTATGTCAGTCTGCCAACTTTGTACGTTTCAATTTGAATGCAAACGTTTCGTATTGGTTAGACCACTGACTGTCACTCCTGAGCACAGGTGTTTGGTGCATTGATTGGTCTCTACCCCCCCCCCCCCATTACCCACTCTACAAACTTCCTACCTCTCCAAAATCATGTAAACTGCAGTATTTGTCATTTGTAATATGTTTTAATATTTGATATATGTTTTTAATTTCATTTCCGTCATTTAACACACAAAAAAATACAATCCCTATATATTTACTAAATATATATGTTACTATGTATTGTTTTTTATTTTTGGTGAAAATAAAATATTGAATTAAAAACATATCAAATGAAAAATACTGCAGTTTTGGAGAGGAAGGATGGTTGTAGAGTGGGTAATGGGTTGGGGGGGGTGGGGGGTAGTGACCAATCAATGTACCAAACACCTGTGCTCCGAGGTCCAGGGTTCGATCCTGGGTAGCATCCTTGAAATTTTTCAGAGACACTTTGTGTTTCCCACATATTTTTAAGGTATACTTGTAAGAAATCTAGGTAATATACACTGGGCATGTAAAAGGACCAAGGGATCTATTCAATAACGAGCTAGGGACTGGTTCCCGGATTCCCTTGTATCTCATAGCTGTTTCTCAATTCCATGTATACAATGTATACCTGCTTAGTGTTATCGTTAACGATTTTGAGCCAGTATTATGTAGATGTAGCATATCAGAATTAAATTACTTTTAATTGTGGTGACACTTGGCTGCTGCCAAACCTGGGCTTAAATTCTGCAGCCCTTAGCTCTTCTAATAGATATTTGTATCCTAGCACATGTTCAGAATTCAATGATGTAAGTGTTGACTTTGGAGGGTTGCCATTTCAAGCTGAAGAGAATCAGCGAGTTGCCGATTCGCCCCCAGCTCTGCCAAAAGATGTTTTTGAGCTTGGCTTATATATTTTAGTGTCAATGCACTTATCGGCCAACTGGCCATAGTGTACTCCCTTTACAAACACTGAATTGCTGTCACTTGGTTGTTAAATATCCTTTCTTTGGGCTTGGCAGAGATATTTATCTGTCAACATATTTGATAGTTGATAAAGTCTAAATTGCATAGAGTTATACAGTATAATGTCATTCAATGACAAATTATTTAAAAAAAAAACAAACATCACAAAAAGCGCATATATACAATGTGTCTTAAAGCTGAGTGCCTCCACATGAGCCAAACAAAATAATAAATCATCAAAACAGATACAATTTTTGGGAAAAGACCTTGCAACTCAGTAGGGGGGAAAAGGCGCGAAAAATAACATTTTTTTTTGGAAAAAATACTATACTTTTTGTACCGCCATAATCTGATCTTAAAACTTTTTGACGTAGCCTCTGTTACTTTGTGGCATTGCGAATACTGTTTCATAAAAGATAGTTTAAAGTTTGGAATGAATCTTACAATGTCAGTCATTTTAAATTTTGGTACATCTTTCAGATTTTTGATAATATCATAACCCTTACCCTAACTTACCATAAATATGACTAGACCTCTTCTGTTAATGATTTATACTATCATTACCAGACTTTCCGTAAATAACTAAATATGTCTAAAAAATCCGAGACCTCTTCTGTTGATGAGACAGATGTGAAAATTAACCCCCCCCAACCACCACCACACAAAAAAAAACCAACTTTAATATCAGTAAAGATATAGTCAGTACTTTTTCATTATTAATGGGTCAGGTTCTAGTCACTGTACTGGATGTGAAAGATGCAAACACATTCACTAACTTCATTCACTTGTTACTCTGCTTTACTTACAAAAAAAACTTTAAAACAGAAAATAATCAAAATAGGATAGAAAATGTCTTTTAATAAAAATTGTGTTTTTACATGTTTTTCTCTTTTATTTACAGTATTTTACATAAAGGATAATACAAAGCTACCGGTGCAGATATGCTTTCAAAGAAGAAAGATTCCTCAGGGTTGAATGATGGTATAGCTGGGAAGTATGTTAAAAGAGACACTCCCCCAATACTAAGATGTAAGTTGTGTTTTGTTAGCTTAATCAAGAAAATAGTGATGCTTTCCTACATGTCTTTATGTCAATGTTTGCATTAGTATTTACACTACCCTTGCAATATTTTGTACAGCATTCAAATTACACCAAACACTAAAACATTTGCTTGTTACTTCAAACATAGCTGTAAGATCATAACTAGAGGTCACTTTCCAATCCCCATAATTTTAAAGTTTTACATGCATTATCAGTCTTCACATCTACTGAAGCCACACATGCCTTTGGAGTGAAATATAATTTAAGGTCACTGTAGAAGACTTGTAACTAAGGCATATATTATGTGCCCCATACTAAATTCCATCCTTTTGTGAACAAAAATTTCTTGTGAGCAAAAAGTTTTGTGTGAAAGATCAGTCAAAACTTCTTAAGTTATTCATTTGGATCTTCACAAATGGCTTGCTCATTTCAAATGAAATTATACATTATCCAGGGCAGGGTCTTGTTTTATATCCAGCAGGATTATAGTTGAACATGCTGTTCTACTGACAATTTTATTTAAATATAATGACAAACTAGACATGTATGTTCTTAAGCTAAGATAGAAAATGTGAGTATGAAGGTACTTTAAAATTTGCACAAACATGATATAGATGTAGAATATTGTCAAAACTCACTTTATCTGTTAGAAAATACAGTGAAATCTTACAAAATTGATATACTGATGAGGATTGGCCAGAATGGCTATACCATGATTATGTTATAATTTTATAATTTATTGTTGTTGTTTTTTGTAATTTATACATTATTATTCTTCTCTTGTAGCCTACCATCAGCCAGTGAAACCTCCTACAGGCCAAAGAAGATCTGGAGTTAAAGCTCCTGCCTCATATATACCACAACAGGCAGTCAGTTCAGCTGCCAGCTTCCCCTTCATTAGTAAACCAACAAGTACAAGACCTCAAAGTCAGATAGAAACTGTACCTAGGGAGTCTTTAGTGAAAGTCCAGCGGTCTGTGCCAAGTGCTTCATCTGTGATAAACCATGAGAGACAAACTCAGTCACCTGTCTCTCAACAAGTTCTGTCTCAACCTAATTTGTCAAACCAACAATTAGTCACCTCTCACCCTGTTTCTAATCTTAATACAGATATGCTATCAATAACTAAAGAAATGCATAGACTAAGTGTAGATTCTGCCTCCCTGGAGCAAGCTAGAGCAATGAAACAATTCTCATCACAGTCTAGCACATCATCTGGAATATCTAGTGCTGGTTCCGGTATTACAAAGTCTGGGTCAGCAAGTTCTTTACAGGGAACAAGCAGTAGTAGAAATACTGGTTCCCAACATACAGGTGAAACAGCTTATGAAAGTGCTGGTGCCCCTGGTTCTGCACAGGGTTATCAGCCAGGGTACCAGCAAACTGATGTGCACAGTGGAAATTTCAATGTTGTTCAAGAAGGTAAAATGTTATCACAGCTTATCAAATTTGCTAGGAATATATATGGACATCACAAAACATTTAGTAATAATTCCAAAAATAAATTAGTAATGCTGAAAATGTGAATTTTTTCTTTTAAGTGGTTTTACTTCATTAGTAAACATATCCTGGATAGATAAAATGCAGTGACACAACCAGTTGCTATGTGAAATATATTTTGATTGCTAGTATTAAACATATTTTTATACCCCTGCACAACAAAGTTGTAAGGGGGGTATACTGGAATCAGATTGTCCGTCCGGCGTCCGTCGGTTTTTTCTTGTCCGCCCAATAACTAAAGATTCCTTTGACCCACAGTCTTCATATTTGGCATGCAGGTTAGTCTTGATTAGTAGATGACCCCTATTGATTTTGAGGTCACAAGGTCAAAGGTCAAGGTCACAGGGGCCTTGACTTCAAAAAGCTTGTCCGCCCAATAACTTAAGATTCCTTTGACCCACAGTCTTCATATTTGGCATGGAGGTTAGTCATGATAAGTAGATGACCCCTATTGATTTTGAGGTCACCAGGTCAAAGGTCAAGGTCACAGGGGCTTTGACTTCAAAAAGCTTGTCTGCCCAATAACTTAAGATTCCTTTGACCCACAGTCTTCATATTTGGCATGGAGGTTAGTCATGATTAGTAGATGACCCCTATCGATTTTGAGGTCACAAGGTCAAAGGTCAAGGTCGCAGGGGCCTTGACTTCAAAAAGCTTGTCCGCCCAATAACTTAAGATTCCTTTGACCCACAGTCTTCATATTTGGCATGGAGGTTAGTCATGATTAGTAGATGACCCCTATTGATTTTGAGGTCACCAGGTCAAAGGTCAAGGTCACAGGGGCCTTGACTTCAAAAAGCTTGTCCGCCCAATAACTTAAGGTTCCTTTGACCCACAGTCTTCATATTTGGCATGGAGGTTAGTCATGATTAGTAGATGACCCCTATTGATTTTGAGGTCACCAGGTCAAAGGTCAAGGTCACAGGGGCCTTGACTTCAAAAAGCTTGTCCGCCCAATAACTTAAGGTTCCTATGACCCACAGTCTTCATATTTGGCATGGAGGTTAGTCATGATTAGTAAATGATCCTTAACCTCTGATTTGGCAGGGAGGTTGTCCTTGAGTTCTAAATGGCCACTGTTGATTCTGACAAAGTGGTATGCGGGGGTATTCACGCCATGATAGTGGCAGTTCTAGTTTTATTTAATTTTCTTGTAACTTTGGCAATGTTGCAAATATGAATGTTTTCTTTGACTTTAATCTTTTATAAACTTAGATATTTACCAGACTAAATATTTGCAATACATCAGTAAAGGAAGATGAGTAAAATGTCCAGTATATTTGATATAATTAAATTTTGATTTTTTATATTGAAAATGGATGGTTTGACTGGTACTTCACTGAAATTGTAATCTACATGTATGTTTTAAGTATTGTATCATTTTACAGAACAAGATGAAGAGAGTCAGTATGGTGCAAGTTATGGTAACGAGGGCGGTCAGGTGTATGATGATAACTATGAGATACAACAATACCATCAAGATATCAGAAATCATTACGCCCAACAGAATATTTCTACTCAACAAACATTAGGTCAACCACAGAGTTCTGATGTACATACTGTTACAACTTCAGGTAATAATTCAACAACAAACAGTCATATATATGTTTCAGACTCAACAACATACACATGTATATGTATGAATATAATAATTATACTGGGTTTAGACTTTGATTTACCCAACTTTTATACTAGATATTGAATGTTAATATTAAAGTGAAAAAGTAAAATATTGTTACATGGTCCCTATTGAAATCGCATAGTTCTGGTAAAGTTTAGGAAAACAAAATGAAAGGCATTCAAAAAACATGTATTTAGCTCATGGTCAAGGTCACATTTGTGTAATATATTTCATCAACTGCTTGATTGTTAAATCAAGTCGGCGGTTCTGTCATTCCTAGATAGATTAACTTGGCATAAATGTGTTGGACATTATGACACCATGCCACATGTAAGCATCAAGGTCACTTTTGTTTGTTCAAAGTCTTGATATGAATAAATAGATGTGTTTTTACTTTGTCATTCATGAATACTTCTTGAAATAATAATAAAAGAGCAGGTTTTCAGCTTAAAAGTCAAGGTCACGCTAAGACTTGGTAAAATATCATAAAACAACCTTGATCGTTGTATCTGGTCAACAATTCTGTCATTTTATGGATAGATTTGAAAATGATAACTAGGCATAATTCTGTTGCACTTGTCACACAGGAATTCAAAGTTAACAGCTAGAAAGGTGAATGGATGTATTTGGGATGTCAACATTGATGGCTTTTTCTTTCATTCATAATTTTGCATACTGATAATGTTTTATGTTAAATGCTCAATATAGTAAACATGCAGTAAGTCAAAGGCTACCATTCAGCTTTGGGTGCATTTTTAGCTCGACTATTCGATAAGAATAAGTAGAGCTATTGTAGTCACCCGAGTGTCCGCGTCGGCGTAACCACTTATGTTAAAGTTTTGTTGTAATACCTCAAATATTTTCAAAGTCAAATGACATATGGCTTTGAAACTTTGCACACTTGTTCACCATCATGACCCCAATCTGTAGACAGGAGGAGGTAACTGTAACAAGCATTTTGACAGAATTATGCCCCTTTTTTGACTTAGAATTTATGTACATGTTTGCATACTATCTCATATTTTCATATTCTATTGACATCTGGCTTTGAAACAAGTTGAAATATTATACTCTTTTTTGAGAGCATAATAGGACTCTTTCCAAGGCCTATAACATGGATTTAAAGAAAAAATTTGCCCTTTTGTAAACTTAGAAAATTTTACATTATCAAGACTCTTTTACTATCAAGCACTAAGATGTTGCTGTCCTACTGACAGCTCTTGTTCTGTTCCAATATGTGCATACTATAGTAAATTTCACCAAGACAAGGGACATTATAACTTGGAACACTTGATTATCATGACAAAGGGCAATACCCTAATAACAATATATAATAACATGAGTTAAGCCTCATTTAGAATATTTTGTCTAAAACTGGTTATTTAGGAAATCATCAAAGATATTGTACACAATCTTGGCATACTTGGGGACGACTCACTAGGACAAATGACATTATTCAGTATTTCCAGATTTTTAAATTTATTTTAAGGTTGTCTGTTTTGGTGGTTGATTGCTGCAGCATCAGTCTTTGTAGACATGCAAAATATCAATGTGACACTTGGAATGCTTCCATATCAGACAAGACACAGTAGTTAGACAAGGGGCATTATTCTGAAAGCTGTATTTGAGTTATATCCCTCATATATACTTCAGATGAGCGTTGGGTGCTCTCATCTTTAACAAACAAGCACTGGCATTGTCTGTAGTGCTCTTGTATTGGGTTTGAGAGCTAGTTTAATGGGTCATAACAATATTCTTTCCCAACCTCACAAGACAAGACAAGCTTTATTTTGCCAAAACCATTCATACTAATTCAAACCTAGAGATTTGTATTAAACATCAATCAACAAAGATTTTATACAGTCTATACAGTTTATTATAAAAACATAATGCATGCAGAATAATAAGAGTAATTTAATGAAAGACAAGTGAAATACAATAAATATTATATACATTATTTACACAATAGCACAAATAATTAGCACATTTATCATAAATAACAAATTTACATAACAAAACATTAACAATTATGACATATCATCATTGACACAAAATCTTGACACAAAATCTAGTATTAACTAGGAAATGCATTGCAATTAGCCAGTTTTTGTCAGATTTGTCTCGAAATTTACATACACTTTTGAAAGACATACAACATATATATTGCACATGTTACAGAAAAAATGGACTGAATCATTTATCACAGAAAAAAAAATCACAGAAAAATATTTGATATGAAATAATGCCACTTGATTATCACTAATGTCATCATATCACAAATTCAACATTCTGATGGTAGATACACCTAACATGTAAAAATGATCTTAGATATTGTGTCAGTAAATTTACTAATTTGCAAAATAACATAGCACAATTTTAGTTATTAGGTCACATAAATATATATCAACAATATTTGGTTGTATCTAAGATAGAGGAGAGTTGTTGGATATAGTAAGCGTTATCCTTGTCTGGTTTACTGGCATCTCGTGCTAGCTGGTGACATATGTCCATTAAACGACCTTCCATCTCTTTCTTCTGTTTCTTTGGCCTTGTGTTGTTGCTACGGTTACGTTTGTTGGCATACCATGATTTAACCTGTCCCAGGGTAATTCCTCCACGTTTAGCGAGATCTTCTTTTTCAGCTTTAGTAGGGTATGGGTTTTCTAAGTGTTGTTCATACCACTCATTCATGACTTGTAGAGCTTTGTTACTGAGAGGTTCGTTGTGACGACGACGTTTACTATCTGAAGATATCTCACTTTCATTCTTACGTTTAGCAGCTTTTACTGCCTCAGCTTTTGTTTTCTTGGCAATTTGATAATCTGCCATGGTTTTGTATTTTGGACCATTTGTATCAACTAGAGGTTTATGAAGAGTAGATTTAAGATAGCCACCAGGTTGCATTAATACGCTTTCTGATTGGATGTCACTGCACTGAGGTTTTGTTAAAAATCTTGGAGTTGGAATTGTAAATGTTTGAGGCACAAATTGTTGAGGCACATTTTCCTTGTTATTTTGGGGAATGTCCATCATTCTAAGAACTGGTGGAGGCTGAATTGGTTGATGTTGAGGGGTTGATGTTTGTTTTTGTCGGAGATGTTTGCCGTTCCCATCTTGTAGCTGGATTACCGGAGATGCGTTCAAGTCTGAATTATATCCACTATCATGTTTGATGTTATTTGTAGATTTATTTATTGACTCCTCAAATGATGTTGTACAGTTATAGTTCATTGCTAGAGAATGGTTTGGTCTCGGAGGAGAATCGAGTTGGTTGAGCGAGTTGAGAGCCATCAGGTACTCTGGTGTTGAACATCGTGTAAACTCTAGACCGGCTGTGTTCAGGTTAGCTAGTGGATCATGGTGATCTATAAGTTGTTGAGGAGTGTCTGGTCTGTCGAGGAATGGTGTCTGGCTGGGTACAGGTCGATCCCACACATATTCTGGTTTCCATACTGGTGCCCCAATACAGTAGTTCCCGACATAGTTATGAATGTTAACACTTTGATGATATGTGATAGTATTGGGGTAAACAAAGTCACATGATGGGTTGTAATGTGGCTGGTTAGTTGGATATTGATGAGGCACTACAGCTGGTTGAACACATGTAGATACTGGTTTGATAGCTGATACTGGTTGAATAGTGGCTGATACTGGCTGGATAGTGGCTGATACTGGCTGAACAGCTAATTCTGGCTTCTGATGGGCTGAAATAATAATTAATTAATTAGATATGTCAGTTTTTTATTTAAAAAAATCAATGCAAAGTAATATATTATTAGACTGTAACTATGATCAACATAATTAATCTGTGTATTGTTGACATTGACAGACTGATGAAAATGCCTGATCATATAAACAGGCTTATGACATATTTCTAGAAAAATAATAAAGAGATTTTGTTTGTTTATTGAGCATAATATACATGTATAACAGAAATAATCAAATAATTCTTTTTACAACATAGTTTGTGTCACTGTGTATTTTTTTTTTCAACTTTATAAAAAATCAGATGTAGGATGTTCACAGATGGCAAAATTTTAAATTTGATTTTATTTCAACACATGGCTAATGTGCCTTGGTAGCTGTGGATTGGTGTTCAAAACCATATCATTGCACATTGTGATCATAGCATATAAATGTATTCTAAAGTAAATTAAATACAGTTGTCAGGAATCTAGATATGTAAAAATATATGAGTATAGGTGATCACAACTTACCTTTATTATCATCAAGATGATCAAGATCATTATTGTCCTCTGATATAGGAGAGAATGTCCATGAACTAAAGCTCACTGTACTAGATGGTCGACTCATATCTGCCCCACAATCTGTCACATCATTGTCTATAGATGAATATAGATCCTCTAGTGCTACTGAACTCAATTTACAATCAAATGTTAAATCACTCAGGTCCTCCATCTTAGATTATTGTATCAATAAATGGTGATAATTTATCTCGATATTTATTCACAAGTTCCTTTTAATGCACTGTCTATAATCTTTTCCTGAGGTGTTGTTAACATGTACACTTTGTTCTTTGTGTAAAGATATTTTGAATTTTTTCAGTGTCAAAGTTCATATTTAACTAGAATTGGTAATTGTTAAAGTTCTTTCTATTGGTCAATTGTCCACAGTTCAATATTTTGATTGGATAATGGAGTTAGCTTGTATGAAAATTGAGTGATGTATGCAGTGATTCAATGAGGTGTGAAATACAGAACTGTGCACCTTATGATTGTTTGTAGATTGGGCTTGCAAACAGATTAGGAAAGTGTTTACTTAACTGTCAATCAGAAATCAATCATCCATTGACAGATTATCAATTAACTGTTTGGCCATTCATTACTCAATAGTGGGACACAATTCTATCATTTATTACTGATAGAATTATTTTTCCAGGTTGTGAAATTAAAATATAGTAAATTATAATTTTTTAAAGAAAAACAAATATATTTAGATTATTATTTTTTTTACATTTCATTTAGAAGATATTATTATGTTGATCTATTTTTTAATTCAAAATTAATAAATCAATTTTTTATTTTTCTTTACTCCCATTTCTGAAAAAAAAATAGCCTCAGAAAGTATATGATATTTTCATTTGACTTTGGAAAAACATTTGAAAAGTTAAAGTTGCTATTTCAAGACATACATACATATTTAATGATGCAAGTTGTTGCAGGTTCCTACCAGATTTACAGTTATGACCTTACTGTTTATCTAGCTGTAAATTACTTTGAGCATTGTATTGTTATAGCTCTTTATTAATATAAATTCCAGAAGAAAATTTATTCCAAGGAGGGGGTTATCTAATAAATTATCTAAGGCTCCAGATCTTCATCCTGATTGCTTGCTTAAAGGCCCATTATGTCTAGAAGTGCTATATTTTTGATCTTTTAAAAACTTTATCTTTTTGGTGTCTTGTTACAGTTTCCGAAAACATACTCATCAAGACTCATTTGCTAGAAACACAAACTATCATTTGCATCTTTAGTTCTGTTGGTAATCATTATAACTGTAGTTTATTATTATTTTGTATGGAAATCAAAATACTACATTGTTTACATTTTGCTACCTTAAAGACATAACTGCACATTCAGTGCCACTTTTTTCCGCTTTTAAACATGTAACATGCTCTAAATTTGTTATTAAAACATTATTGAACGCATGTTTGCCATTTCTAAAGAATTTTATACATATCGATTTCTAAGGCATAATGTGCCTTTAAGACATATATAGCCTGTATACATGTATATATATTTATATTTTACAGCGAGTTCAAATTTTATGGGTCATGATGAAATGGCATTGCCGACAGGTTGGTCAGTGGACTGGACATTCCGAGGTCGCAAGTATTACATTGACCACAATACACAGACAACACATTGGAGTCATCCTCTAGAGAAGGAAAATCTACCAACAGGCTGGCATAGGATAGAATCAAAGGAGTATGGTGTTTATTATGTGAAGTAAGTATACAATATGCGCTTATTTTCCAACTTTTCAGGATTTTAAAGTAGACTTTCAAATAAAAGTGAAGTACTTTCATGTACCTTTATTTTTCCCTTTTATTAGTAGCACTTTATAATCATATGTAGCATTTTAAAATGACCTATACTGTGTTGGTGTGCCGTAAAAACAATGAAACAGACAAGAGATCAGTTTTTAGACCAAGTAATTTTTAAAGTTCAAGAAAACTAGTGAGAGTAGAAATGTCAGTTAAGTAAATAATCCTTTTTCTGCTGCATTTCTTATATACCGTAGACTTTACGTAAACTGTCCATATCAGTTCCAGGAATATCAAGATGTTTAGAATAGCACTGCGTATTTGTAATTTTACTAATATACTATCTGTTAGATTGACCTTGGCAATTCTTATACCCATTCAATATTTTTACAGTGTTTATCTGAAATAAAAATGTTTAGCTTTAATTTAATCTTACTTATTTGTAAAACAGTACAATGTACAAAATTTTGAGTTATTTTGTTTGTATATAAAAGACGGATTTATTATAAGATATTTTGTAGAGGTTTGTGATATATAAATGTTTAAAATCATTACAGTCACTACACAAAGCAAGCACAATATGCTCATCCATGTTCTACTGTGATGTCATATCAATATGGTCACCATAGCAACCAGTTACCAGTTACATCACAAGCTCAGCCACGTGGGAACCTGGTACCTGCCAACCCCTATCTCAATACAGGTTTGTATATATTAGTAATAAATCATGGTAACAGAAACTGTAAGTTATATTTCCAGTGTATATGTAGGGCTCAACACAACATTCCTTAGTCATGATAGGTTTACAGTGAACCCTTTAATTGTGAATTAAGTTTACAGCATATATGTTATTCAAAACAGATCTTTAGATCCAGTAACACATGTAACTTGATTTGATATTCATTCAGTAGAATTTGGTTCAGTACAATTTGATGAGCCTTGCCCCCTCACTACTGTGGGTTCTAACAGGAACTTGGATGTGAGGAAGCTATCCAGGTAGCTTACAGAATGCTGGTGATTCTACTCAGGTATATTTATAATGCACAGATGAGCATCTGAGGTAAAGCTGGAAAGTTGACATATGAACTATACTGTGTTGGTGGGACATAAAACCCAACAAACAAACAAAAATGTATCAATGAAACTGTATATTAAGATGCTTTATTTGATTATTATAAATATTATGCCATATAAGTATATGCCACGAGGGTAAACCTCCTGACGACACCTTAGAAAATTACTGTTATCCATATGTTTGGTTTCTGGTAGGGAAGGGAAGTAATTCTTCATAGACTCTTATATACTAGAATATAGAGTTATACCCCTTGAAGAAAATTTTGATGTATTTTTCCTGTTATGTGATTCATCTGTTGTTTAAATTTATTGACAGAGATTCCAGAATGGTTAAGAGTTTACTCAAAAGCACCTCCAGAGCATGACCACAAGTTGAAGGTATATTGTTTATATGATTGATTAGTGTTTATAGAAGTTAAAATTCAGACACAATACAATTATATAAGTTATACTATCACAGAAAGTTTAGGAAAGAAGAGAAATATTTTATCAGCTCATTATTACCTCATCTTTTCAAAGACAAAGTAGAACTATTGTCATGACCAACTCAGCAGCATCCAGCACTGAGAAAAGTGGGGCCCACTGCTCCTTGGACAACTCTTGTTCATATGAAATGTAACTTCTTCTAAATAGTTATATTACTCTGTAACTCTGCTATTAATTGTTGGTGGTTGTAAGAAAGGCAAAGTTCATGCTAACAATAACTAATTGTGGTAAATACAATGTTCTCATTTCAGTGGGATTTGTTCCAGTTAAATCAGATGGAAACGTTTGATGCAATGTTGAATCGTTTATGTAAACAAGAACTAGAAAAGATTGTGATGAGTTATGAAAGATATCGAACTGCTTTAAATCGTGAACTTGAACGACGGAGACAAGAAATGCCAAAAGATGATGCTGATAATCAGTCCAGAACAAACAATGAAAAGGACAGACAGACACCTGTCACTAGTGGTGCAGTGCAAGTGTCAAGGTCAAATTCTTCAGCTAGTGTCAAAAGTCAAGGTCAGGCTTTACGTGATCAAACTGTGCAATCTAGTGAGAGTGGTCTGTTCCAACATGATCAAGGTACTATGTATGAGAATGAGAATATTTTACAGATGCAGAGACAACTTCAACAACAACAACAAGAGTTAGCCAAGCAACGACTGTTGGCACAAATGCAAGAACAACAGCAGTTGCAACAGCAGCAACAACATTTACAACAACAGCAACAACAAATGCCTAGTCAGGAGCAGCAGCTGCACTATCAGTATATGTTGCTACGGCAACAACATTTACAACAGTTACAACAACAACAACAGCAGCAGCAACAACAACAACAGATTTCTCCTCTCCACCAGCAATATCAACAACAACAAGCAGCTTATCAGCACCTGCTGCAACAACATCACTATCAACAACTCCAACAGTTATATCAACAACAACAACAACAACAGCAGCCTAGTCAGGCCCAGTATGTTGTTTCTCATCCAAATATTTTGATGACACAAGGTCAAATGGTATCTAAAGCACCGGTTCTCGTCTCACAACAGTCTAACACACAAGTGTCTGGTAACCAGCAGATGTTTTATCAAATGTCAGGCCAACAACAAATGCAGTCCCAGCAAGTTGGTGCTCAACAACAATTACAAGGTCAAGGACTTTTGTCTCAACTACAAGGTCAGGGTCAGCAGATGTTACAGTTGTCAGGACAACAAGTTCAGTTAACTCCTCAACAACAGCAACAACTTACACCAGAACAACAACAACAACTGTTAGCACAAAATATAGAAACAAAAGTTTAGCCAGTGTTTACTTTAAGTCATAATATTTATGATTTATGAGGATATTTTTCTTCAGATTGTTCTTATTATATTATTGTTTGTTTTCAAAATTATTTCAAATGGTGACTAAGTTTTTTTTAGAAAAAAAAAAAGAATTTATTTTTGTAAGGAGACACCTAAAAGAATCTACAATGTAAACTTGTAAAAAAACATTTAAATTGCATGTAAATCATCATCTAAACTCTAGAAATAAGTGCAATTAAAACAACAAAAAAGACATCCATAATCATGTTCAGATATTTAAGTCTTATGAAAGTCATATGTCATAGTCATTGTTTAATTTATCTGGTAATTCACAGTGCACTTTACTTTGTAAGGAATTTAGGATATATTTTTCTATAACCATAATTTTTCATGTCATATTCAGCTATTCATGCACATTATTCTTAGTAATAAGGTTCTAAAACGATGTTTAAACAGCAACAACACATACAGTTTTTCAAAATATTATTATTTTGTTATCAACGCGTTTCGGTGAACAACACCTTCATCGGGATAATAATGAATAATTTTTAATAAGGTTCTAGTAAAGAATAGTTTATAGTAAAACTTTTGATGTCTAAAGAAAGAACATTTTTGTCTTGTAGTTTTTGTGATTATTTGATATACTTTTTTTACTAGAAAGTAGTCTGGGATTTCTTTTGTGATTATGAACTATATATACAGTGCCTATACCACATGACATTTTGTGATCTGCATGGGCCAGAAAACTGGTACAAAAATCAGTCCAGTGACACTCAAAACTTTATCTTATAAATCATAATAAAATTTTAACAAAAGTTATTGAGGGAAATAAATGCTGGACTAACTTTACTATTGGTTTTCGGCCCCACACAAATCATATAAAGTTATTTGGTATAGGTACCATGTTTAATAAAGGGAGACTACCTGTGTTGGCATATAAGCTTCCATTGACATATCTATAGGCTAGTACCTTGCTATATTGATTTATCTCCCTTTAGACATACCAGTTTTCATTCTAGGAATTATTTGATAAAATCAACGTAATACATTCATCTATAAAACATGATTTAAAGTATGAAAATTAAATAAAACATCAACTGTATCCAGTCAATAGTTTATAATTTACCTTTATGATGATTTTCTTCAAAACTTCAAGATGATGAATTTACTGATAATCCATTTCAACATTTCAAAGGTAATAAAAAAGAGAACAATTATGTAAATAATTAAAATGTTTTTTGCCGGCTCGCCACGGCGAGCCGGTATTACGGTAGGATTTTACTGAGAAACAACCTAAAACTCCGAAGCTATCCAAAAATTTAATCGAAGCTTGGCTTCCAGCTTTCTACAAAATTTATCTATCAGGGCTAGGACCCAAAATTATTTAGCCAATCAAATTTAATCTTACATAGCGTCAAAAAACCTTCAATTTTCACGCCATTTTTAAAAATCAGCAAGTATTGTTTTGAGCGCAAAGATATAATGATGATTAAAATGTTTGTCTTTATGAATTCTTTTCAATAAATCATATTTACACTGACTTCTGATTTAGCGATTTCACCTGTTTTCTCTGTAGTAAGTTTTCGTTTGGTTAATTAACATAAGAGTACATCTGGTTCTGTGCATTTTTTATTTTCCTTTTTTCCGGTCATTTTATCCTTTCCGGTATTTAGTGTATGTATTTACTGGCCGGGATCCGGGACGCCCGGGATCCGGGATCGTATAAGATATGGAGGAAAAACCTAATGAACTATATTTGTGTTGATTGTTGTCGTAATGAAAGGCCATTAAACGTTATTTTTTTTATTGTATATAATGAACGTTAAATTTATTTAACTTAGAATATAGATATATTTAGAGCTATTTATTTACAAACTTAAAATGCGGGAATCACAATACTTATAATTATATGCCTAATTAATTGGAAAAATCAAAGACTATTTTCTTGAATTGGTCAAATCCCGGGATCCCAATATGTTTTAAAACGATCCCAGCTTTTCTGAAAACTATATACTTGAACTGGCCACCGTGAGATCTATTTACATTTTAATACGATCCCGGCTTTTCTGAAAACTATATTCTTGAACTGGTCAATTCCCGGGATCCCTATATGTTTTAATAGGATCCCGGCTTATCTGAAAAACATCTTCTTAGACTGGTCAATTTCCGGGATCCCTATATTTTTTAATAGGATCCCGGCTTTTCTGGCTGAATTGATTGACAACTTGTGTTTACTTTAGGACTTGTGCCTCTCATTCCAATACTAAATAACATACATGTATTACAACTTAATTTTGTATAAAGAGACATCTTTATGAAATCTACCTATCTAACATTTTGTGGTCAAGGTCAACAGGCCATATAGTAAATGTGCATAGACATAGGTTCTTCATTCAATCTGTTTACATGCACCTTCATATATACTCATACTCATCTTGGTTAAACTGAAAGAACTTTATATGTCACTTTCAGTCAATGAGTTTAAGATTTTGAATTTACTGGCCCGAATTCCAGTTTTGAATTTATTCTACTAAATAATTAACAAAATTTTCTTAAATTTTTAAATTTACACTGGCCTGAACTTATATACACTGGCCATCGGGCACCGGGCCAGTGTTGACGTCACTTTTATTTTGATGTTCGCTGAAGTCTCTTCAGCTAACAGAACTGTCATTTTTACATTTAAACACACCCCTTGAAAAAAATTACGAAGCGAGTCGCTACTAGCTTTTTTAAAAGCTAACCTTGTTAACATTTTATTTTAATGAAATGAAAGATTTCTCAAGTTGAATAACACTTTGAGGTTTTCTGACAGGATGGGTTTTTAGTGGGTGGGGGGAGTGCTCAGCATAACGTTTACATGTAGTTATATTTTTGTGTACAGTAACTTAGATTAAGTTAGATATGTTGAAAGTTTGAAGAATGTTGGGAGAGAACCATTGATCTCATTTTGTATCTATTACTGATTATGTTATAACTGATGATGACATTTTATAATTATTATTATTATTATTTTAGTGCTTTTTTCAATTTGAATTTTTCTCTTTTGAATTTGTTCTTTTCACTGTGAAATGGTGTCTTCGTGTTGTGAGAATATATTATAACAGTATATAAATGAAGGGGATATTGTTAGATGAGATTCATACTAAGATGGCATGTACTTCTATAACTTTAGCTATCTTGGTAACATACATCAGCAGTGGGTTAATAGGCAATATTTATAGGGTCAATAAACAGTTAATTAATTCTGTAGAATGTCAACTTGATGATACTTGGTTTTACATTATGATATGAAATTTGAATAATCTTATGTCAGGCTTTACAAACAAATACAATTTTTACAGCCACCATTGTTACACATGGAACAAAATAATGGGAAAAAAGAGCTACACATCTAACACTTTGGGTAATATTCACTATTTTTACATGACATTTGTGATAAACCTAATTGTCATTTGTTTTTGTTTCTATATTAGATATATTCATCAAGTCAGAAGATTTGTTCTTATATTTCTTATGACTGACAAGACTTTAAATAAGTATGGAAACAGGGTAGAATAAAATATTTAATCAAGGTGACAGTGAACTGGGAACATATTTCCAGCCTTGTATTTCGTTTCAACAAGGTATGGGGACTATTTATTGTTGGTATATCCCAGATATGTAACTTATTATTGAACTCTCTGACAGCTTGTGGCAATACTTTCAGTGCTGTATCAATAATATACTGTCATGCCAGCCTTTATATCTGTACAGTATATAAATATTGTATGATTGTAAGGTGAATATCAAAGTCTGTAAACTTGGCTAATATGATATTCACCGAGGCTTGTAGACTGAAGCTGGCCATTTAAATGACTGTACACTTTTCTTCACTTGAGATACATGTATTTAGTATTTATGAAGAGAAAGTGAGTAGACAGTCATGACTAACTTGGCAGTACAACATTAACTAGTGTTCACATTTCTATCTCCATGACAACTGTAGAATAATACATGTCATTTACCATTGTTACAGAGTTATTTAAATGAGTCTTTTTTGTCCACTAGCATACTTTTACAATATACATACATACATAATGTAGTCATGAACTAGGAAATTTTAAGAATTTGTCAGTTAAGTTTTTTTATTGTTAATATATATTTGTACTTTTACACTATGTTTGCATTAGATTATGATTAAATCAGAGACCTAATCATTTAATAAGTTAAAACCCTTAAAATTATTCATTTAACTACAATCCTTAGTTTCCTTAGTTACTACCTAACATATATATCTTTATTGACATGCCCAGTACATGTCATTTCACGTCTGCTGCATGTTAAGTATGGCCTTTTTTTCCCTAATCAACAACCTCCTCAGTTTCATCCATTAAATCTTGTGATCAAGGTCATGGTATTAATCGATAGGTCAAGGTCATTTCACTTAAAGACATATTTTTTTGTTGTGATACAAAGATTGTATTTAAAGGCAAGTCCTTATGTTAGATGAATCATCATGTTCATTTAAAATTGACATCACTTTAGGAAAGCCATGTTATTGATATTTTCATTATGAATGACACAATGCCATCAGTGTTCAAATTGTGCCATTTTATTATATTTTACAGTATTCTCTTATTTATATTTGTATCTGCCATATTATAGTATATACACTGCTGTTAGAACAGTTAACAACGAAAGTTTTTTATTATTTAAAAACGTCAATGGAAATAAGAATGAATATGAAAATAATGTTGACTATCAAAATATCAGAATATATTTTTATTGTTATTAGGTCTTAAGAAAATATGTAGACATTTTATATATTGAATATTCTGGACATCATTGTTACAGATAAATTGTTGATTATTGTAGTATATTTGTCATAAATCTATGCAAGGTTTCGGTTAATCTGTGATAAAATATGTAACAGTATAATGACAGTTCTAGACTTGACTTGGTTATGTCTGCAGATATTTTGTGATCACCATGGAAACAAAAAGACAGTATGGTATATATTAGATGTGTGATATAAGTGTAGAATTTAAACAAACATCTAGTATTAGTTACAAACATTTCATAGGATAAAATATTTTGTGTTTAAGAAACGCAAGGATTATCTGTTACGTATGTTATATTTTTAGACTCATGAATTTTTAGATACAGGATTTTTATGTTAATACCAAACCATAATATAACCTCAAAATTCAGTGTAACAAATTTATAGAACGGCACATTTTCTATAATAATATCAGAAATTGACAGCAGCTGTGTATATATATTATATGAACATTGTGATTATCCAATTAAAATTGATGTTACAAATGTACAGTATTATAAAAGTCTATGTACAATATAAATTGTTCTATAGTTTTACATAAAGGGCGGCTGAACTGTGCTCTGGTAAATTCTATGTCATTTGTGGCTTACTGATCCAGAGTGAAAATTACCAACACCACCTACATAAAGGTCATATGAAAGAAAATAATTCCTCTCATGAGGCACTTGGATTCAGAATTAGTTAAATGAGCCACACCATGACAAAACCAACATAATGGGTTTGCGACAAGCATGGATCCAGAACAGCCTGCGCATCTGCGCAGTCTGATCAGGATCCATGCTATTCGCTTACAAACCCTATTACAAGTGGAGAAACTGATAGCGAACAGCATGGATCCTGATCAGACTGCGCAGATGCGCAGGCTGGTCTGAATCCATGCTGGTGGCAAACCCATTATGTTGGTTTTGTCATGGCGTGGCTCAAATATTCTTTTTTCTTTGGCATACCAAAGTTTAACATACTTATCTGATATAGTATTTCAACATGTTAGTGATACTATTTCTATTGAGAAGTTTACAATATGGCAGATATGACACAAAAACATGAATTTAGATTTCGGTTATCTTCTGTGAAACATTTAGAAATTACGACATTTATTATCTCATTTAAGATAAGTTGAAAGAAATATAGTCTTACATTGAAAACATCACATTTAAAGGTGTCCATTGCCAGATGATAAAATGAGATTTAAAAAAGAGAGAAAAAAATAAAACTTTACATTTAAATGTTTAAATATTCACAAACCTAATGACATTTTCAATGTTAAATTCAAAATTAATTTGATTTTCAAAAAAGAATGTTCATTCTATAAGCTGAACATTCATACTTGGACAAACATATGGTACCTGTATACAAAATTAGGGTTTCTTAATCGGACAAAAATTATAATCGATCATCGAAAATAATCGGACAACCCTTTTCGATCAATCATCGATTATATAATCGAAACATCTACAAAAACAAAGTAAATATGTACAATGCACAAATCATGTTTTAATATTTATAAGAATTCCATTAATATTCTATATTTTGTATAACTACCACTTTATCAACTGAAATAAACTAGTTACTCATGCTTCTGTTCATCCTTGAGTAAAATATTTTAATCAAATAAATTCATTAAAACGTATCAAATTATATTTACTATGTCTCAATATCAATACAGGTATATGTATGTATGGGAACAAGTTAAGTTGGTCCTTTCTTAACAAAACTGCCAGGTTCTTTTAATTACACTATATATTGATATTGCAACCATCTTTAGTGTGTAGAACAATTTCATACTAAACATATCTTCTTTGTGGGAAGTAAAAACATGTTTATTTTATATGTACAAATAGACTATGTAGCAATTCTAAATATTTTTTTGTTGTCAAATTTGAGCATAGTATATCTTTAAACTAGAATGCCTCACTGTCAGCTTTTAACTCCATGGTCACCAGTATGCTTTCATATTGATTTGAGTGAAAATTATTGTTCCAACCAAAGCTGGCTTTAATTTAGAGTGTTGTTATAATACAGTGAGTCACTTAAGTAACAGCAAGAAAATAAATAACCGATAATCGATTATTAATCTTTGTAATCGATCATCGCCGATCGGTTCTATAAACGATCAATTTTCGATTATACTCGATCATCGTTTAATCCCTATACAAAATGCTTAATTTTTTGGCATGCAGAAATTATTTTTGAACTAGGGGCCTTTTTGTTTCTTTGGCAGACTTTAGTACAGAGGCCTTTGTCTTTTATTTAACACATTTTGTTGAATAAGTAATGTTGATTTTAGTTAATGAATTTTAAGATAAGGGCTGTACGCCTTAGGTTGATATATGTGTATTTAAACAATGTCTATTTGCAATGTCTATTAAACATTGCCTTATAAACAATATAATTAGGATGTTACTAGTTATGAACTATCACATATTATACTGTCATGCATTAAGCATGTTGGACTGATGGGGAAATTATCTCAGTGACTATGTCATGATGTAGATGTGAGAATTGTCTGATTTTAGTCTGGTGTCATGTTAAATAAGGTGACTTATGTTGACCTATAATGTCTCCCAGGGGGCATGAGATATTGACCAGCTGGTTATTACATGTAGTTGACATTGAGATGATGTGGGTCAGCACAGCTGATAAACATATACAAATATAGTTACATAGTCATCACCAGATCTAACATTCCTACAACCTGTCTTTTATATAGAGAATACAGTATTGTTAACTTAATTAACATGATGACTCCAATATTTTGAAAAAATGACATTGAAAGAATAAGGGGAATCTGACATAAATTGATTTTAAAAAATGGGTTTATTTCATCAACTTTCTTTAGAATTATTATCATATCTTTTAAATGCCCTTTAAATAACCATAGAATGTTAAGATTTCTTAGTTTTCTCTAGATATGATATGATCATAAAGTTGTATGTAGGAAATTAGACCAGATGTTTTAGTAAAAATGGTTTTGATAAATGTTGCAGTTAGTTTTATTTCCATATTAGTTTCAAACCAACATTATTCATGGCATTTCAATGGAGCTTTAATACAAAACTGTCGCAAGCCAATAAACTAGAGGACAAGTAATAACTGTGTTGTACTGATACATCAGTGTTGACATTGACTTTCACTAAATATTCGATTTAAATCATGTACTACAGTGATTATAGAGTTGTGTTATTTATCTATGAAGGATGTATATTTTGCATGTTCTATACATTCCCATTTTCATTATTGCCATAGAAACTTTAATAGTTTCTTCATGTTATAAGTGTTCATATCATACAAGCATACTTCTTAGACACTTGTGTGGTTGTGTGTCTATGATATAAGGGTCCCGCTCCCTGATTTGCCAAGGAGAAAGAGAGAATCTATGAATGTTTGATATGTAAGTTTGAGGACTAAGCCATAGTGTTTGTTTCATAATGATTTTGTTGTTGACAGATTAACATGACAATTACATCATGAAATAGTCTGCATTCTATAGATCATGAGAATGATTCAAATGATGGATGTTGTGAACTGTTATTTGTGAGGAAAATACAAGTTAATTAGGCAAATGTCCTTTCAAATATAACTGAAAAACTGTGGAATTGGCAATAAACTATGCTAGGATGAACCAGGCATATTTATCCATTTTTGTGGTTGTTTAAACAAAATACAAATGTACACAGATGTCAAACAGACTAGTTTGTCTTTTATACATGTACGTCAGATGCTGATAATTTTAGCATGATGTTGAAATGTTTTTTGTGTGACATATTTATACAGAACTTAAGGATAAGATTTATTGTTGATGAATAAGTTTGGGAAACAATGTGTTTTGTTTTTTTTGTATATGTGTCACTAAATATGTACTTTATACTACGATAATACTGAAAAATTGAAGATAATTCCATCCAGATATAAACCTTTACTCGATAGATTGTTGTAACATGTCATTAAAGCATGTCATTTGAAATGATTGTTACATTGGAGACATATATAGTCCATGTTTTACATTTCTACTGTATGTTATTTACCTGTTTTTTATGCTAGATATATCTTCAACTTGTCATATATTTTTTCATTGCAGTGCTAAATTATTGTGATTGTTGAAGTTAAAATTACAAGTTGAAATGAATAGGTGTTGTTATACTTAAATCAATTAAAAACTGATTTCCAGTTAGGAAATTCTAATTCCATGGAGATAGTCCCTGTGTAAAATAAAATTGTAGGGTGGGTATATTTGAATCAGCTTGTAGCTTGTATGTCTGTCAGCCTGCCATCCTTTTTAGCTCGACTATTCGATAAGAATAAGTAGAGCTATTGTAGTCACCCGAGCGTCGGCGTCGGCGTAACCACTTATGTTAAAGTTTTTGTAATAGTTTAAATATTTTCAAAGTCCATTGACATATGGCTTTGAAACTTTGCACACTTGTTCACCATCATTACCCAAACCTGTAAACAGGAGGAGGTAACTGTATCAAGCATTTTGACAGAATTATGCCCCTTTTTCGACTTAGAATTTACGTTAAAGTTTTTGTAATAGTTCAAATATTTTCAAAGTCCATTGACATATGGCTTTGAAACTTTGCACACTTGTTCACCATCATTACCCCAACCTGTAAACAGGAGGAGGTAACTGTATCAAGCATTTTGACAGAATTATGCCCCTTTTTCGACTTAGAATTTACGTTAAAGTTTTTGTAATAGTTCAAATATTTTCAAAGTCCATTGACCTATGGCTTTTAAACTTTGCACACTTGTTCACCATCATTACCCCAACCTGTAAACAGGAGGAGGTAACTGTATCAATCATTTTGACAGAATTATGCCCCTTTTTTCGACTTAGAATTTATGTTAAAGTTTTCGTAATACCTCAAATATTTTCAAAGTCCATTGACATATGGCTTTGAAACTTTGCACACTTGTTCACCATCATTACCCCAACCTGTAAACAGGAGGAGGTAACTGTATCAAGCATTTTTTTTACAATCAAGCACTAAGAATAGTCGAGCGTTGCTGTCCTACCGACAGCTCTTGTTCGACTTAGAATTTACGTTAAAGTTTTTGTTATAGTTCAAATATTTTCAAAGTCCATTGACATATGGCTTTGAAACTTTGCACACTTGTTCACCATCATTACCCCAATCTGTAAATAGGAGGAGGTAACTGTATCAAGCATTTTGACAGAATTATGCCCCTTTTTCGACTTAGAATTTATATGTTAAAGTTTTGTAATAGTTCAAATATTTTCAAAGTCCATTGACATATGGCTTTGAAACTTTGCACACTTGTTCACCATCATTACCCCAACCTGTAGACAGGAGGAGGTAACTGTATCAAGCATTTTGACAGAATTATGCCCCTTTTTCGACTTAGAATTTACGTTAAAGCTTTGTAATAGTTCAAATATTTTCAAAGTCCATTGACATATGGCTTTGAAACTTTGCACACTTGTTCACCATCATTACCCCAACCTGTAAACAGGAGGAGGTAATTGTATCAAGCATTTTTTTTTTACTATCAAGCACTAAGAATAGTCCAGCGTTGCTGTCCTACTGACAGCTCTGTTTTATCCAGGGCATAACTGAAAATTTGCTTAGAAGTATAAGTTGAAACTTTATGGATGGATAGATTTCATGAAGAAGTACAGTATCCAAGAGACCATAACTGGCTTTGCATGATGTTCAAGTTATTGTCCTTTGCAACTGGAATGATCTTATTATGTAAACCAGAGGTCTTGCTCTACAAGTAAAACTGGAAAGTTGATAACTATATCATCTCTATGTTGCCAATGTAACTAAAAATCAAATAATAAAAAATATATGCGTAGATTGTAATATAACTTTACAGACATGATCCAATTAGTGGTGTATAATATAAAGGTAGTGTGTTCATTTCTGATATGTTTCCTTACCACCTGCACATATGTAAAGATGACTTAGCAAACAGGATATAAATGGTGGTTTTGTCTAAATTATAGACTGGAAAGTTAAACATTGGAACTCTTTTTTTCCTTTGATCCTTATAGACAGGAAGCATGTTAACAGAGGGTAATTTTACTACAGAAGTCAGTGGAACTTTTACTATATATGAGCCGCGTCATGACAAAACCAACGTAATGCGTTTGCGACTACCATGGACCTAGACCAGCCTGCACAGTCTGAACAGGATCCATGCTGTTCGCTATCAGTTTCTCTACTTGTTATAGGGTTTGTACGTGAACAGCATGGATCCTGTTCAGACTGTGCGGTAGCGCAGGCTGGTCTGGATCCATGCTGGTCGCAAAACGCATTATATTGGTTTTGTCATGGCGCGGCTCATATTAAGACATATTAACATTACTGTTTCTATACTTATACAACAATGTGTAAATAAATGACACAACAACTGTGATCATATTTCATGTTTATTGAACTGCACTGCTGTAATTCATACATAAATATACAAACATTATCATGTAAAATATAATATAATGCTTCATGCAAAATGACATTGTAAGGCATAAATAATTTCTTAACATATAACAATAATGAGCGATATAGAATATAAATTGGAATAAAAATGGCTTGTCTAAAATTTCAGAAGACTTTATAAAAATATGTTTAAGAGTAATTTTACAAAAAGTCACATATTAACATCATATTTTACTAACAGCAAAAAGAAATAAAACAATTTTTCACAAAAAAATAAATAATCCTAGCAACAAAATTAATACAACAAAAAGTTAACTTGAAACAGCTTGTTAAGAAGTGGCTTCTATTTTCAGGCAGAAATTTTTATAAACACAATAAAGGCACAAGAAATGCATGCTTCATTCTGTAGCATGAATAACCTTTAAGTGTCCATTTTGTTTAACTGATGATCCTAAATGTAAATGGTATTTTTAATTTTTCATATTATTGACATATTTATATTAACCATTGATAATTTTCACCTTCCAGGAATGTTAACACTATGCACAGTTAGAATTCACAGGTAAGAGTCACTGTATCTAGCAAAACTATATGTGAACAATCTACAAAACTCTGTTACATCTACTCCTAAAAAACTTGTGCAAATAATAACAACAAATCATTTTTACTATGAACATTTAAACATCCAAATGGCACTTCACCATTGTTCACAAAAATAAATGCTGGCAGTTTTACAAACAACTTCTTACAACAACAAAAAAAAGCAATCAGCAAGTGTTGGCTACACTAAATGCAACACCTTACAAAAATATATACAGTGAGCAAGGAAGGTGTACTGTACCCTTAATGTCTAATAGTCACTCAAGATTTTATCATTAGAACAAAAAAAAACTAGGAAGTTATTTAAATCAAACGTCCTAAACTTATCTCTGTAAAATTGTGTGTTTTCATACTTCCAAAATATACTGTAGTATGATTGCAAGTGAATCTAACATTAGTTAACCGGATTCTACTAATGGAACAGTTAAACTCTACCTACATAGTAGGATGTAAAGAATTAAAGCTAGGAGAACAGTTATATGTACAGAGGACAAGACTATTGGCTATGTTGTGCTGACCTGATGATACTTTGTTTACTTTAGCTTTAGATACATGACCAAAACAATAATTTCCATGAAATAAGCACTTCTCTTTGTCAGTTTATGTAAACTACATATGAGCTGCGTCACGACAAAACCAACATAGTGCGTTTGCGACCACCATAGATCCAGACCAGCCTGCGCATCCGCGCAGTCTGATCAGGATCCATGCTGTTCACTATCAGTTTCTCTACTTGTAAAAGGATTGGTAAGGTCGTTTATTTAAGGTCGCCGCCGGAAAGCCCATATGGGCGACCATACACTCAAGTCAGGCCATCCTAGAGCGTCCCCCCGAGATTTTTTCGTCGATTTTTTTCCAGCTTTATTGGTGGAGGAAGACCCCAGTTGCCCCATCGGGCATTATTTCAGGCACGAGCGGGCACCTGGGTAGAACCACCGACCTTCCGTAAGGCAGCTGGATGGCTTCCTCACATGAAAGATTTCGACCCGAGTGAGGATCGAACCTACAGCGGTGAGGGACCTGTGATCTCAAGTCAGTGACCTTAACCACTCAGCCACGGAGGCCCCCTCTGCGCAAACCCATTATGTTGATTTTGTCATGGCGCAGCTCATATACTATGTATGTGAAACAATATCTCAGCTACCCGTTAAGTTTTACTTTCTTTTTGACTTTATTAGATTTTCTAGCATTGTCTACACTGCCTCTCCGACTCCCTGCAGGTGACCCATCATCATCTGTTGGACGAGCCATCACTGCAACATCTGCTTGGTCGTTAACAAAATCCTGAAAGTATAACATACATTATAGAATTCCTTGAACATTACCTTTAAGTATCCTTATTGTGTGATAAATGATGTATACATCAAGTACACAGCTATAACTATAACTTTATATTACCAAGTCAAATACATGCATTAAGTAACCGGCACAAGATTTACTATTTGAGCATCATTATGAAGATGTTCTGGAGAAAATAAATAAATTTGTACTATCACAATAATGTAAAGCCAGGATAATCTGTAAATCAGCACCTTATTTTGATACAGATATCCCTATCATTACTAAAAGGCAAATTTACGAACATTTTCTAAGCTTGTGACATAAAGGAGCAAATGCATCAAAAAGATCCCACCATGGATTGGATTTGAACTTGTGACCTCTCGCTTACAACCCTAAGAACAACACTCAAGGCCACTGAGCCAACAGAATCAATTTCCTAACACAGTTGCAAGAGGTGGTACTTATAGTTGGACTCAACAGTAACAACAATTGCAAAATTCCGTTAGCAAACAGACAATTATACACATACCCTGATTCTATGAAGTTTTGTGTCCAGTGACATTTCCTGTACTGGTATATCTAGTTGTTTATGACAAATCTCTGCTATATTATCTATAGCCATCATAATAACACCCAGCTCCGTTCTCTAAAATATAATATAGTCACAGAAATATATTTAATTTAATATATCACATAATACACTGAATATGAAAATCTAGGTAGACTGTTCCATTAGTAGAATCCGGTAATATTTAAGATAATTATGCTAATATATCACATAATACACTGAATATGAAAATCTAGCAAATTAAGAAAATGGAATTTTAAACTTTTTTTTAACTATTTGCAACAATTCTTTGCTTCTTTTTTTCACAGAATAATTTGACAAGGTGTAATCTTACTTCGTAACATATTTTACAATTTTACTCTTTGGAACATTATTTGGATAAAAATAATTTGTTATAGATCATAAGCTGTAAAATAAATCTTACTTAAGGTTAAAATTGTGGTTCCTGTGTGCCAAACATTCCATAATAATTAAATAACAATTTTCATAGTAAAATGGGTAATATTTAAGATAATTATGCTGACCTTTTCTCTGAGACCACCTTTGTTAGCATTATATTTATTTTCAGTTTTCTGATTGGCATCATTTTCCATCTCATGTTGTTGTTGTAGTTTGGACAGTTGACTGTTGATTGATATAACTTGTTTATTATGGGCAGTTTTCATCTGATCTAGCTCAGCTTTCAATATCTCCAGCTATATTATACAACAAATACATGTACAATGTACAATTAAATGAATGAAATCCAGTCCAGAAACCAGTCTGGTTTTGACATAAAATCTTAGGCCATATTACAGCAGGTTCTACTTGACAAATTGTAAATTTTTATATGAACTTTCAGCTGTCCGGTCAGCTCAATAGGTAGAGTGTTAGACTCTGAATTGGGCAACCAGGGTTTGATTCCCAAACAGCGCAGGTCACTTTTGTTGTGATTGATCGTGAAATCCTTTCTACAGTCATTCGAATTGTACCTCTGCTCTTGCATTTACAGAAATAATCAGTCCCTTGTGAAAGTGAAGGCAACTAGTTCTGGTAAATTGCTTGATAGCCTGCCCAGGAACAGCACGATGACTGAACTGTGCTCTGGTAAATTCAATGTGGCTTATTGCCTTGATCTAGAGTGAAAACTACCACCACCACTATATGAAAACTACCACCACCACTATATGAACTTTTCTTATTGCATACTAGTAAACTTAATCTATGCAAATGCTGGTATGTTGTTACAAGATTCCAACTTTTAATGGTTGTAGGTAGTTACCGGTAGTCATATTAAAAACATTTTTCATTTGTATCAGAACTTATATAGGCAAACTTTAAAAATACAACAAAGTTATATAGCCTTACCTCATCTGACATAGATTCCAGTTTATTGACTAGATGGACATTGGAATCACTGAGTGTACGATGACGGGACATTAGACCTTTCATTTTATCGTCTGACGCAGCCAAATAATCTTCTGGCATTACATCAATTACTCGTAACAAATAATCTTCAAACTTTTTATAACGGTTTACTTTTTTTTCTAATCTCGATAACCTGAAATGTAAGGAGTTTTTTATAACTGACAGATGATTTTGTTTGGTCAGTAAATTCAAAATGCATAAAATGTATATGAATTGAATGAAGGTGTCTAACATTCCAACAATGTCATAATGAAATAACGAAAAATTTAACATTAGTACAATGAATATTTTGAATATTTTCTCAACATTTATATCAACATTAAAGGGATGTAGTGGCATGGCCGATTGGTTAACATGTCGGGCTTTTAATCTAAAGATTTCTAGCCACAAGTTCAAATCCTGTCAGGGGCAAGTAATAAATGTTTCCTTGAGCAAGAAACATTACAATTATTGCTCAACACTGGTTGTTCCATGAACAGATTCTGCAGCTAGTGTATCTATAAATTTACAACATCATACACACTCAAACTATAATAAATTTTGTATGAACTTTTACAAATTTACATTAACAAGATAATCAGTCTATATATTGATAGCCTCAAACTTCTTCTTTCAATCTTGGTGACATTTAATTATCCTTACCAATTTCTCTTACATGACAGATGAACATACAAGTACAATGGGTTTTTTTATATTTTGTTAATAAAAAAATAAAATTGTAAAATACATACAAGTCCTTGACATTGTCAAGTTCGTCTTGAAGTTTTATCAGTTCTTCAGTTTTCTGTTCTTTTAACTTGACTTCAGTCTGATATTTCTGTATAGCTCTTCTTCTTTTTAATTCATTTTCTTTCAAAAATGTCTCAAACTTGGCAACCCTGTCTTTCATCTGACAAAAAAAGAAATAACATAAATTAGCTCACTTTTTATTATGGCGAACAACAAGAAGAAGACTTTTTATTATAATTGATATTTAGATGATTGATTGTTTCCCTTTCAAGTATCAATACCACTTAAGCACTGCATCAACAACTTAAAATTCATTTAACTTAATGCTTTTTGTTCTGCTTGTAAACTTTGTTTTAACCAATACAATTATAATATAGTGTAGCTGTAGACAATTGTATAAATTAAATGACAGGTTTAGTTCTGTTTAATGCAAAATATGAGAATTTTATTAAAAACAAAACAAAAGAACCCTAACATTTCATAATTATTTGAAATACAGATGTATTAAATGTTTTACTCTTACAAACTACGGTCTCATTTTTCACCAAACATTCTTCAAAATAGTGTTACAACTTACTCTGCATATAAATTAAATCATTTTTTTATAACAAACAGCAGCATACTATAGCACCTGGAGCAGAAAGTGGGCAAAAAATGAAGAGGACACAAAGCATTAATATTTACCCTTTGTTGTTTTTTCTGTATCTCAATCTGCCGTTGAGCACACGCCTCCATCCTATGTTTGAACTCATATCTCTTAGCTTCAAGTTCTGCTTGGACCCTGTCCACTTCAACCTCTTTTTTGAGAAGCAATGTTCTTTGTAGTGTGTTAATGCCTGTCTCAATGAGTTTGTCTCCGGTTTCCTTGACAACGGGAAATGCTGTAATATCATCTTCATCATCTCTGCAATTAAGTTAATAATTAACATAAAATACTAATAAAGACTATCTACAATGTATCTCTAGAATGTCCATCTCCGCAAGTTTTTTCTTCCATTTCAAGGAATTCAGTACTGTATCATATTGAAATGTTTGGGATATAAACATTAACAATATAAGAATTCGTTCACAAATAGGGTAAATGTTCATTTGTTCCGATGTCAAATTGAAATATATTTCACAGAGTGAACACCAGATGCAATCTATTTAAGACATTCACAGGTGAAATATATAAATAAAAAAAGATTTTACATATTTTCTATTTTTAGTGGCCATACATAATTTTTACTGACTATATGATGCATAACACCATGTGCTCTCCTTCATAATGTTAACGAATGACTTAAAATAACAGGTTCTATAAAATACATGACCCAATTATCGAAGTGTAAAAAAAACAACAAGTAACTACCTGGTAGAAATTTAACATGCAGAAATTAACATATGAAAAATAAGAAACTAATATGATTCCCTGGCAGTGTTAAACATTAAAGAATAACATTATGTCTCTGGTGGAATTTAACCTGTAAAAACAACACTTACAATGTCATCAGTGGACATGTTTGAGTTTAAAACATTCATTGTAAAAACAACGTTACAATATGTCCCATGTGTAGCTTGAGGCCCACACATAGTCAAAATATATTGACGTGCTAAAGCTTGATTCTTCTGTGATATTTTCGTTCTGGGTCAGAATCTCGCTTTTGTAGAGAAGAGATATTGCCCAGACATGAAATAGTACAATATCTTGTCGCGTAGTACAATATGTTGGACTAGCCGACACAATGCCGATTATGATAAGGCACCGATTATGATAAGGCAAAATATGATAAGTGATCAGACATTGTTAATCGCAATGTCACTGAGAACTATATAAATTATGCCAAGTACACAGTGATCCCTTTTTGTAATTCTATTGTGAAATAATCAAATGTCGCAATGCTTTAATGAAGACATTAATTTGGTCTGTATAATGTAAATAATTGAATTTTCTGCTACATGCAAAGTTTAATCCATTACTCAATGCATTCATGCCATGCACATGATTTTGATATTTTTTTAACAATTGCAAATATTTACATTACTAATTTACCATGTATATTTATTTGTTTGCCAGCTTATGAAGCAAAGCAGAGTGAATATTTAATGTCACTACGCTTCCATTTTCTATGTGTTTGTACCCATTATTCTCCCGTTAATCTCATAACGTTACTTTATAAATAATGGATGAATGAGACACGATCTCTTAATTACCAATTACTGACACGCAATCATAAAACAAACCTTTCATGTAATTGTGTCACGAAAACATTCTTTTTCTGATTATCTAAATCCAGCTCAAAAATCTTTTGGCGTGAATGAGCTGTGTCGGCCATTTCTAGAGTCTGCAGTTATCTAATTCACGTTTTACTGCTTGTTTTCAACTGTCCGCCATTGTTAAACAATATTATGCAAATTAGGACACCTTGACGACTGTCACGTGACCATGGTTTATCATGTGACCTAGGCTAACTTATTTGACATTTACGCGGGAAGTCCAATGCGATATTTATAAATGTGTGAAGCGCGTATTTTAATTAAACGTAAATAATGATAATTGTGATATATGACTCTCACAATACATCAACTTTTTCATAACTACCAAACTAAAAAAGATTTATTGTATACATGTACATTAGCCTAATATTCAAGTATACATGTACCTTACTTTAATTTATTTCTGCAAAGATTGCCGATCAACAAATAATCGACGTTTCTTCGCAAATTTATTGCATTCAAGGAAAATATTCATGAATATTTCTAGTTGATATCAGTTAGACCATTAAAGCTCTGTTTTATGTCGCATTTCTCCCATTTCAAATTCGTTTTTTTTTCTCCAAGTTCGCTCATACCCACAGACGAAATTTACATGGATGTCCTGAAAAATCAGGTAAATATATTTCTCAAGGAAGATGATAACAATATAAAGATAAGCCACGTAAGTTACCAGTGTAGGTCACAGACCGATAAGAGAGTAGATTTTGTTCTTTAACTAGACCTACAAGAAACCTAACAGTATACAGCAATGTTTGTAAGTAGCTTTTAATTTAACCAATTTAATGTTATTCAGTTTAATTTCAACACTGCAGCAAATGTTTAACAACGAATTTATTGAAAAGTACGCAAAACTAGTGATAGCTGGTCAACATAGAAGCTAAATCTAGCAAAATTTGTGTGATAGCATTTGTACTTTTAAGGCGACAATGATTTACAGATAAGATCTATATTAAGCCATCCCTTAGTTATTTAAGATGTTTAAAAGAATGCGCACTTTTAAAGGGACTCCCCAGGCCATTGAGGTTTTTTGACATGGCACGACTAGATTTTTTTCAGATCATTCCCTCATCCCGTTTTTGAATTTTCCAGAACTATATTTCTATTGTGCATTTAGACCCCAAAATGAAATGCGTTGTAACGCTTTTAACTCGAATCAGGCAGAGAATCGCACATAAAATTCGATTTTCAATTTAATTCCAAGTATAATTCTTTATTATTTTTCGCAGATTTTTTTCATTTAAGTGTTTCAATCATCTGTGTAAGAATTTCAAATTTTGTTTTGAATGCTTTTTGACGTCAGTGGAGACATTTTTGCAAGACACATTTCATATTTCGATTTAAGCTATGAAATTTTTCCAGGTTTCCGGGGTTTTAATTTGCTTGCTAGTATCAGGCACATTAGGTGTACACGTACCAGCTGTAGCAAAGCAACAGCACAGCTATATCAGTGAGGTTTCGAGCGTGAGTGGCAAAGTAGGTGATGATGATAAATGCTCGTTGTGCATAGAGTTTGCCGGCCAGGCCATTAATGGTCTCCTTCAAATGGTACTACGTAAGTACAATGTACATATCATTCATGGATATCACTCAGTACCTGCATTCCTTACATATAATGCACTTCATTGACAGAACAGTGAAAGTTGATACACTATATTTCACTATGTTCCAACATCTAAGTTGTTGTAATTTTACAGATGAATAAAATTTTCTTTGATGATTAAAAACCAATCCACTTGTATTCTGTCGTCATGGGCAGCCAATTAGACTTTGGGACGTGAACAAAATGTCATAGGCTCAATGACAGGTACGATGATACGATGAGAAGATTTTTGTAATGGTTATATTAACCAGTAAAGTTTAAAATGAAAGTATAACATTTTCAGAGGTTGGTGTTGTTGACACGTGCGGAGACCTTTGTCAAATCTTGGCTGACAAGAGCGGAAGTCAAGCTCTTGGTGCTGTTTGCTCAATTCTCTGTGACATAGTAGGAATAAAGGAATTCATCAATATCATAAACAAGTAAAATATTCTATACCTAAAACACGCCAGTTAAAGGGAGATAACTTGAAGTTGTTATTTTATGTTTAATAATGGATATAAAGAACAGACAACCTATTTCGTTTATCCATCATGACTTTTTAGGAACATCATTATATTGATACCTGTATAAAGATAAATAAATAAATAAATAAATAAATAAATAAATAAATAAATAAATAAATAAATAAATAAATAAATAAATAAATAAATAATGTACTATGATATGATATGTACTATATAAATTAGTCGACATAGGAATTATTGAAATATTTTGTTATTTTAAGGGAAGATTTGGATCCGATATATTACTGTGAACTGATCCCTGCTTGTCCAGTCAATGATAACGGGGATGCAAAGTTCACCACATTCGAAATAGATCCGAAATCTGGACCACAAGGTTTGTATTATCAATTCCACAATTCCAGTATATAGTCTTACCATGTATTACATTTAGTATGTTTTACTTATATAAAGTGGTCTCTATTATCTTCTGTACAAAAAAAATAGTACTATTAAAGAAAATGTTGAACATTTTGTAGACAAAAATGATTAGAAGTTAAAGAATATACATACCTGTAATTATGTAATATTAATATGTCTATTACTTAAATTATCCTTATTTGACAATGTAAAAAATCAAGACAACAAAAATTTCACTAGTTCCGACTTTAATACGTCTTAATCAGAAATGAAAATCAATAGCATACAAAAATTTTAAGACGTAAAGTCCGTTTCTAAGGCTTATCATTTCCAATTGACATTACAAATTTTTTTATGAACCTTCGTTTATTGTCTAGGTATTTTCGACATCTCGTTTGAGTATGATTCTAAGAACGGTACAGGAACCGGACAGATCCTGCTGGAAGTTCTAACTGTTGATAAGATACCTATTGGTTAGTTTTCCGTTTATGTATGATATGATATGGCTTAAGAATCTGCTGATATGTTCCCATCATTTAGCTCTTTTTGTCTTTATTGTACAGTTATTAGTCTGGAAATCAAATTACATTATAACTATATGATATTACATGTATGTATTCAGATGTTGATATAATAAATATAAATCTTAGGAGTTTCATGTAAAAGAAACCTCTTAATTTGGAAATATCTAAATAACGATTACCACAAAGAAAATGGAATATCACATTTAAAAAAAAAATCTTAATTTTGCATTCACTTTATCATTTTTTTAATCTTTTCAAATCGAACGTTTATATCAAATGTAATAATGTCCAGTCCTGTTTGAAATTCAGAAATGCCCATTGATAAATTACATAATTTTACCATTGGTAAAGAACAATAGCTAACAATGTAAAGTCAAATAAGACAATATGGACTGGCAAGCTGGGATGGGGGTCTTCACTGCTGGTATAGGCTAATTATTATTCGACTTTTGCATTGAGTGAAGTAACTGTTGTTTATACATGTAGCCCAGGCTTTCCTTCACGAGCTGGCACCAGCTGGAACATACGACGGAACGTTTAAACTACAGGCCCAACCTGATCCAAACTGTGACCCCACAGCTGGACCATGCGAACAGTGGTTACCTGGAGATTATACAGTGAAAATCGGTATAGTTTTCTAACTTGATATTCTTTAAGTCTAATGTAACAATAGATATAGTAAACCAAACACTAGGTATAACATACCAATGATCAGAAACAAAGGCTAAAGCGAATAGTATCAAAAGGTTGATGAGCGAAGTTAAATTGATATATTTTAGTCTAATGTAACAATAGATATTGCAAACCAAGCAATAGACATAACATACCAACAGCAAGAAACAAGGCTCATAGTATCAACTGCTGGTTGACTTGAAATGTTCTTTTATAGACAAATCACTGCTCTATGGTGATAGTTTGTTTAAATTTGTTCAACTGTGATAATTTTCAATATACATGTATACGGGTAGAAGCAATATTAGTAGTAGTGTGTGTTTGTTTCATATAACGCCTTTTCCCAACAGTATTTCAGTCATATAGGCGGGTAGTTTCCTAACCATCGTTCCTGGAGAGTTACACCAGTACTAGACTACCTTCCTCCGTGCTAAACTACCAAGCATCTACCGGAGATCGGACCCACGCCCGAGAGGCAGCTGGATTAGAAGTCATCGACTCTAACCCCTCGACCACGTAGGCGGTCTCATAAGTAGTAGCTGATGTGTAGTTTAATCAAATATATCAGTCATTAGACTTCCGCAAATATTTTCAGCACTTTGTAATGGTGAGTGCGGCAGCAAGCACCCTCACAGCGCCATTTATGACGAAACTTCCGCCACCTTCACTATCACAGACAATTCATCATAACTCTGTAGTTATGTAAATTGATAAAAAAGATACTTTCAAATAAAGATTCAAGTTTTACGTGGTATTCTTTTCTCTTTAATTCAGTCTGGGATCACCTTGTCCGATTTACTGAATTAGCAAAGATGATTGGTAATGATACGGCCTTATTTTGATTCGTTTTCCTTTCTTGAAATACATACTCTGCTATAGAAGCTAAATGTAAATATCTCATGTAGTTATTTAGTAAGAATTAGTTCTTACGAAATGTGGAAGAGCATTTTTCACATTAATTAATGAAAAAAAAATCATATTTATTTTGTGATCATCACCAATGGGCACGTACACATACTTTCTAGAAACATCGGAAATATGATGTGCCTACGTGTATTTTGGTAATTATGCTAAATGAATCAACGAAAATAGTATGTTTGTGTTCTATTTAATGAGAAACATTACTTATCAGTGTGACCCAACTTTAAGACAACATATTGTAGTAGTACATGACTACAATCTTAACAAGGTACAAGATAAGAAACTTAGGGCAACTTAAAAAGGAAACACCGCTCAATACGGTCAGTTATAACGTTAGCAGAGATACGAACAAAATGAAGGTAATCTTTTATACTTACATTCTTCCTCTAGTTCTTCTTCCACTCTTTATTAAATATTTTAATATGGTATGACATTTCCAAACATTCCATGTCATTAAAGAATCTTATGTTTTAATATTGCAAATAGAAAAATAAAAAAAATATAAAAGAAGAAAAAGATTAAAATAGAACTAAAACGATAATGTTTTGGAATGCAATTAATTAGATGATGCTATTTACAAATGAATAACCTAATTATGGTATAAGAGTTTCTGATCACAGAATGAAAATAATTTACGACTTAGGATCATCCATTCAGAGCGTTTATACATAAAATAATAATGAAATATTTCCATTTTTTTAAATTTGTCAGTACAACCGTTTATTAAAAATCCTCATTAAAATATTTTACATTAAGTGTGTAGTTATGATTTCTTTTGAAGTATTACTGTTCGGTTATGGAAGCTTTGCGAATTTTATTAACTTTCTAATAGTGATGAAGGACATAATATTCTATAATAATTGCAGGGATTTTTGGTGATCACCGCCTCGGTAATATTGTTAGCTCACCCATTGGTTGGGTTGAAATTACCATCTTTAAAGGCGGATTTGAAGTTCGTAACAAAAGACATTTATAAGCCAATAGTTCAAGGGGAGAAAGTTGGGTTTGACAAATGTAAAACTTGCATCGACTTCGCAGGCCAAGCTTTAAACCAGCTCCTTAACATCAATTTTTAAACGTAAGGGTGGGTTTAAATCCTAAGGATTATGTTATAAAGATTGCCAACCTTAACGCATTACGTTTTTTGTCTAGGGTAATGTGAAAAATTTGGGAATAACTATAAACTGTTTTTTAAAAATTTAATTTTTATTCAAAGATTAGAATCTTTTTTGGTGGGAAAATTTAATATTTCTATTTAATTTTAAATTAAACCCAACCCAGAAATGTTAAATATTGAAACTCTTAATCATTATAAATTAGCAATGTTTTAATATAAATACTTTAAATATTTATTATAATATAGAGGGCGGTGTTGTGGGTGGCTGTGCTGATCTTTGTGGTGCTCTCGCCTCAAAAACGTCGCCAGCGGTCGGAGAAGTTTGTAATTTACTGTGTGACATTGTCGGCATTGAAGAATTCATCAAAATTATACAAAAGTACGTATTTTGTTATGTCTCCTGTGTTTTTAAATTTTATATCATTTGAAAATTAAATATATCTCAGAACTGACAGCTAGAATATCAAAATTAAATGTAGACCTTTTCTTCGTTTTTAGCTATAAACGTTACCCAGAAAGTTATATACATTTAGCATGATAATAACTATTTGTTTGCTATTTATAATTTACGGTAACATGTGAAAAGGATAATGAAATAAAAAGAATTGACTTTGTTTATGAGATAATGGCAAATGCAAAGTTGTCCAAGCACCATAGGGTACCGGTTGAAGCGCAATTCAATCCTCAAATCTAACGTATTGGAATTGCAGTGCCAATCATTTTTTATTGCTGATCATTATTTGATTGCTTTGTAGAGCTGACCTTGACCCTATCTACTATTGTGAGTTAATTCCAGTCTGCCCAATAAATGACAATGGTGATGCATCATTCACCTCGTTCACATGTACACCAAAATCTGGACCACAAGGTACAGTATCCATTATGTTAGTCTAAATCCGAACAATTTTCCCTATACTGTACTTTCAAACGCAGAGCTATACTAAATTGTGAATAGGTCAGTTAAATACCATCCGAGTTAAATACTGCTTTATATTACATTTAACATTTAAATTTATATATAAATATATAAAATTGGGTAACATGTTGGACATAATAAGTTGAACAACCAATTCTATACATTTCATAAAACTATTTACACTTAATTAATTGCATAATCCTAATAACTTCACGTACAAACGGAAATGATCATGTATTTGAACTATTTACAACATCTGTCTTAAATAGATTATTATTATATTTGTTAGGTACATTTTCCATTGATTTTGCCTACACATCAAAGAATGGAACAGGTACAGGAGAAATTTCTCTAGAAGTTGTCACAGTCGATGGTGTCCCACTTGGTAAGACTATAGTTGAAATATTTTTCTGACATATCAAAATGTTTATAAGCTTTTAACCTTTACCAGAAAAATATGTGTTATTTATTAGTCTAGAGGTACATTTCGAATGGATTTATTGCATTTCAAAATGAAATTATTAAATTTAAGAAGCTATCAATTTATACATACATTTACAATCTGAGCAGGCCCTACTTGTTCCAGATCATAATTAAGAGGAATTCCAGGTTGCCACAGGTATTTGTACTATAAAATATGTTTTATTATATAGGTCAAAGTTTCTACCATGCTCTAGCACAAGCTGGGGATTATACTGGCCAGTTCCAGCTGAATGCTAAACCAGATCCAAATTGTGATCCATCCCAAGGTCCATGTGAAGAATGGCTACCAGGAGACTACACTGTTAAAATGGGTAAATACAATATATCAATTGGAAGAATAATTTTACATTACTGTATTATCAAGGTTCTTACATCAGACAAATAAGATCCTGTCTCTTTAAATATAGTTTCACAGTAGGTTTCTTTACACATGTCATTGTAGAAACAAGACTACATTTCATTAGGAAGACTTATTTTGAAAACAATGATTATCATTTACAAAGAATTTTGACACAATCATTAACTGTAAAACAAATGTTTGTTGACTTACTTAATAGCATAACACCCATGACTTTATCAATATACATACTATATACTTAAATGACAGACTATTCATATCATCATCATTCTGAACAGTTAACAATTATCTACTACACAAACTTTTCTAGGGGTTAAACCCCTCTTTTTCAAGGAGTTTCTGTTTATTTTCATAAATCACATATTTACACTACGTTAACGTTATATCATATCTTAAAATATTTTGTATTGTTTTATCTTCAGCCATATGTAATGGTGAATGTGGCAGCAAACATCCACACAGCGCCATCTACGACGAGGATACAACAACTTTCACAATCACTCAGTAAAAACACCAGTGTGTTAATGTGATAGACTAGTATTATGTAAAGTTACACACAAGATAATTATGTTTAGATGTGTAGAAAATAAATGAATTTTGATACATTCTGTGTTAGATTTATGAATTATCATAGAAAGTACCGGTAATGACAGAGTGCTGATGTTTAATCTAACATGATTTAAATAAAATACATCTTTGTGTCTAAAATAATACAAAGTGTGCCATCCGAGGTCTAACTTCACCAGTAAAGCCGTATAGTAGCCATGTCAGTCATGACTTAAAGCATGAAGTCAAATTTTTCTACATTAAGGCGCTGAGATTCAGAGTAATGTATGTATTACAAGTAATTGAAATAAACTGAGAGTTAATATTTATGTACCAATCAACTCCAATGAGTAAGAACTATTAATGTCTACCATATAAAACTGATTCTTTCTTTCAACAATACTAGCTTTCAAACGCTTGCAAAAAATAGAAGTATGTGCAGTTTACCATTGAAAAATAACGACATAACATCTATTTATACATAATTGGTTATTTAATTGGTCATATTCTCACAATTAATACACATCATTAGATAAAATAATCAACACTGGTTCTCCTTACACAAAAACATACCACATTTTACTGTTGTAATTTCCCATGGAACAGAACAGTTTTGATATTTATAACTTTTTTAATACAGCAGTTTCTTACTGTACACAAAAGCAATTATACTTCTAACAATACATGTATACCTGAATAAACTCCTTCATATAAAAATATTACAAGTTTGTCATATCTTTACCTTCCATGTGCACATTTAAATAACCATCTAGTTTTTATATCTTTTTATTTCTCATTTCTGGCAAAGTATTGGATTGTTTCAGCCATAAATTGTTTTGCTATGTAACCAGACTTTTAGGGACCTTTATTCACAAACTTCGCCCATTTATAACTTGCCACCATCATAACCACTGCCAAGAAAGTTGAAGATAAAACAGCATTCGAGATTTGGCCCCCTTCTATCATGAAAAAATTATGGGGGTGAACTAATAAAGGATGGGAGAAATCTGGCAATTGATATTTGAACACTGTCAATTGCCATGGAAGGCGGACCTCCCCATCCTGGGCAATTGACAATGTAGTAAACCTCCCTCTTCTCTTTCCTCCCAAAATTGTTTAATTGGAAACCAAAATTATGGTCAGCATAACACACTCATCTTTTTTTATTTACCATGGCTAAAATAAGTTCAAGTTTTGTTGCTAAATTTCTTCCCTCTATTTGGTCCATATCTATTTCTTTAAAAGTTCCACTTAGATTCAGCCATTTTGGGTCAATGAGTGCAGCCATACTGGGGTCAAGGTTATCTTTATCATCTATTTTTAGAAACACATGTAGTCCTGTTGTTGGACCACTTCTTACTGACAGCATTCTGCAATGTAAACATTATTATAACATCTTATAACATTGACAGAGTGATATAATATGATTAATCAATTACATATCAGCTAAGCTTTTATTGATGCTTTTGAAAAATGGATTACACAGAGTTCATGGCTGAAAGGACAAGATATTAACATAGAATGTTTGATATTCTATTATAAAATGTGGGTAAAGGGTATAACTGTTTTGTTAATTCTAAAAATAAAGTAAATTTATGAAAACTAGAACTATCACTAAATGTGATTAATACCCCCACAAGTCTGCTTCGGAAATGAGGATGTTACTAGTAACAGAATACCTTGTAAAAGAATTGAAACATACAGTTATGGTTGTGGGCAATTAAAGATAATTGTTGCATTTCCTTTCAATGTGGTTGGCCATTGATGAAGTTTAATTGAATTACTCTGTAATAAGTCCAGAGAGACTTCCCCTCATTGTGCTTGACCATTGTATGAAGTTGTTTTGAATTCCAACCAGTAGTTTTAAAGTCATGCTCTGGACAAGGCAAAGTAACAAAGGGCAATAACACTATAAATACTGAAGATAAAGTTATAGTTCTTATGCACTGCACTTCCTCTTATTGTGCTTGACCATTGTATGAAGTTGTTTTGAATTCCAACCAGTACGTTTTAAGTTATGCTCCGGACAAGGAAAGGTATCAAAGGGCAGTAACTCTGTATTTTGTCAAAATGGAGTAATGGCTCTTGTGCACTGCACTTCAGATGAATGTCCTTGACAACTGTATGAAGTTGTACTGAATTCCAAACAGTAGTTTTCAATTTATGCTCTGGACAAGATAAAGTAACAAAGGGCAATAACTCTGTAATTAGTCAAGATGGAGTTATGGTTCTTGTGCACTGCACTTCCCCTCATTGTGCTTGACCATTGTATGAAGTTGTTTTGAATTCCAACCAGTAGTTTTAAAGTCATGCTCTGGACAAGGCAAAGTAACAAAGGGCAGTTACTCTGTAATTAGTCAAGATGGAGTTATGGTTCTTATGCTCTGCACTTCCTCTCAATGTGCTTGACCATTGTATGAAGTTATAATGAATTCCAACAATTAGTCTTCAAGTTATGGTCCGGACAAAAGAAAGCAATGGAAAAGTAACAAAGGGCAATAACTCTGTAATTACTTTAGACAGAGTTATGGTTCTTATGCACTGCACTTCCTCTCAATGTGCTTGACCATTGTATGTAGTTATATTGAATTCCAACCATTAGTCTTCAAGTTATGCTCCGGACAAAAAAAGAAGGCAATTGAAAAGCAACAAAGGGCAATAACTCTGTAATTACCTTAGATAGAGTTATGGTTCTTGTGCACTGCACTTCCCCTTATTGTGTTTGACAATTGTATGAAGTTGTTTTGAATTCCAACCAGTAGTTTTCAAGTTATGCCACGGACAAGGAAAAGTAACAAAGGGCAATAACTCTGTAATTAGTCAAGATAGAGTTATGTTTCTTACGCACTGCACTTCCTCTCAATGTGCTTGACCATTGTATGTAGTTATATTGAATTCCAACCATTAGTCTTCAAGTTATGCTCCGGACAAAAAAAAGAAGGCAATTGAAAAGCAACAAAGGGCAATAACTCTGTAATTACTTTAGATAGAGTTATGGTTCTTGTGCACTGCACTTCCCCTTATTGTGTTTGACAATTGTATGTAGTTGTTTTGAATTCCAACCAGTAGTTTTCAAGTTATGCCCCGGACAAGGAAAAGTAACAAAGGGCAATAACTCTGTACTTAGTCAAGATAGAGTTATGGTTCTTGTGCACTGCACTTCCTCTCAATGTGCTTGACCATTGTATGTAGTTATATTGAATTCCAACCATTAGTCTTCAAGTTATGCTCCGGACAAGGAAAATGCAACGGACATCTGGACCGACCGACCGACCGCCCGACCAACCGACCGACCACCGGGTGACTCCTATATACCCCCCCAAACTTCGTTTTTGGGGGTATAATAAGATTAAAAGCTATTAATACAAAACACATATAGAAAGTTATACTTAGTCAAACATACATGAGTAACTTTAAAATAACTACATGTATATAATTAACAAATCATTCATATTATTAGAAAAAGTTGACTTAAGAGATATGTAAGGTGGTAGACACCAACGTTTTTTATTCACGTATGAAAAAAGAAAATGATGAGCATGTTAAACTTATTAAAACATGCTTGATATTTTGTAACTTCATAATTTACATTTGTTTCTTCCTTATTTTATGATTAACATCATTAAAACTTAATTGTGTTGATTTAAGTATCATTTTTCTTTAGTATTTTATGATTTCATTAAAATCTTTTATCACTGTTAGTGACAATAAAATATAACTTGTATTGTTGTAACTCACCTGTCATTGTTGGGAGCTACAAGCTGTATAGATGAGGCTGTAGCAAAGTCTTCCATTTCTCCGACACCACTACAACCATTATAACTGAGTATTTGCCAACCCATCAGTCTAGCCAGATTCTGTGACAGCGAGATATGATGTTGTGATACCTATACGAAAACAATCAACTCATTTATATGTCACATATGAGCCTGCGTCATGACAAAACCAACATAATGCGTTTGCAACCAGCATGGATCCAGACCAGCTTCCGCATCCGCGCAGTCTGATCAGGATCCATGCTGTTCGCTTACAAGCCCTATTACAAGTAGAGAAACTGATAGCGAACAGCATGGATCCTGATCAGACTGCGCGGATACGCAGGCTGGTCTGGATCCATGCTGGTCGCAAACACACTATGTTGGTTTTGTCCTGACGTGGCTCATTCCATTTAAATACATGTATCACATTTAATTCAATACAAGTGATTACCATCCTGGTCAGAAATAGTATCTAGCCATATATTATGTTGTATGATCAATAATAGCACCTCATATTCCAAATATATATCATATAAAAATACAGTAAACAAAACCTTACATCATCCTTCAATGAAACATAGATTGTGTAATTCAACAAGTACATTAAAATAAATTATTTCTTTAATCATGATTTGCTTAACACCATAAAATTATTTATATATATATCTTTACTACACCTAAAAATAAAGGTAAATATTTAGATATAAGGCCAGTAAAGACATGTTAACTTACCTGCCATCTAATGAGATCTTCAACCTCTTTCTCCTGAAATGTTAGAGACAGTGTTCTTCTGTCCTTAGTTACCACCTTGATACCTTCTGTTCCTATTTCAAGGTCAAATGACTGCCATGTTAACCTGTCATTGTATGACATAAATTCATATAATTTCTCTTAAAATTCGTACACTACATGTTATTTCATTCATGTAACATAAAATATTAAACTAACAATTCCTACAATATCAATGTCCAGCTTAACTTTCAAAAACTTGACCATCAAAACTGAAAGTAGTCTTCCTCTAAATATTTATATAACAAGAGGTGTCCATTTTAGCAACATTCTTCAATTTTCTCAGAGATTGACATTAAAACAAGTGTAGGTAATTTCACAAAGAGGGATAACATGATAAATATCAGTGCTAAAATTGATGGATATAAGCCAGTGAAATCATGAAACTGAAGATGTGTGAAGTTTCAAATGAATACAATCAAATGTTAACACAATATGAACAAGCAAAACTGTGATCAAGTGCTTCAAAAATGTCAAAATGGGAAGAGTTGCCCTACTTTCCTTTGAAAAGTCTAGGTTAACTCAGTCATATATATTGTAATAAAGAGTATTTACCTCAAGCCTTCATACCCATTTGATGTAATGATGATTTTAACATTAGATTGTAGAGGACTGTTGAGACAACTCCAGTGAGCCATGATCTGTGGATCTGCTATATTTGTCGCCAGTCTATCTATTGTTGCCATAGTTCTATAAAAACAATTATATCATATAGTCATTAATCTATGCGTACAGTAAGTCTACTTGTACCATAAATTTAAACTAATAACACTTTTGCCCTTGTTATTTTGCTGCAAGTTTTATAGGGTATATATATTTATGAAACAGTACTTTTTATAGAGTATAATTATATACACCTAAAGTCAAATTAATGCTGCCTACCTGGTGACACAAGTATAATACAATACACATATCTTAGTTTTATCAGTACACCTTTTGCAGTTGATATGTATTAAGATGCCATAGATGTGTAAATCATATATGTTTCAGAAAGTTTGTATGTTATTCAAAAAGTGATACAACTATGTTACCTTGCTCTTAACACTTCATGTCTTGCCTGTTTTATAATTTGTTCTAGAAGAGTTTCACTGAAAAATAAAATCAGCATTTCTATAACAGTCATTATACAATGTGTAAAAACTTGAATAAGAGAATTCTGAATTTAAACAAATTAATACAAAGCTCAGTTGCATATTAAAGTGACATTATGCTCATATTTTCATTGTCAAGTTGAGCTGAATTGACTTTATATTTCAAAAGATTGACTGTTTAAATGATGTTCGACTAACAGATTATATTGGAAAATGTTTGGAATAAAATTAAGAATCTGCCTAAAATATAAAAAGACTGCCCCACTCTTTTTATAAATTGAACATTACAGGTAAATTCTTAATGATATTTACTGAAATTTCGTTTGAATCCGGTGGTTATTGTTTATGCTAAGTAAATCATTAAAGCAAAAGGAATTATGGCAAAATGAAAATTTATTTTGACTCTCACCTGTTCACTCACTATATACCTTTAGATGGGCATAATGTCACTTTAACATACTTATACCAATTAATAAATGCTGTACATTATCCATTACATTTGACAATTGTACAATTAGTAAAGCTAAATTTTATCAATTAAGTTCATTAAACATTTCTAGATTCACTACTATATTAATGTTCATGTGGTTAACTTGTAGCTTAAATGGTGCTTGAATGTTCAATGCAATTCTTCCTTATACCGATTACATATGATAACAAGTCTAATACAATCAGGCTGTTTTACCTGTCCGCCATTTCTTTAAGTTCTGAGCGAGACATTGCCGATGGTCCAGCCAGGCGCCGTCTCTTACTCATACCAAAGCTTGCTGTAACAGGTTGTGGGGGATCTAGATGTAGTGTTTTATGATGTACCTCTCGTAATAATTGGTGTAATGAATGCTCTAATACATGATTATGTTCAACTTTACTAGGCTGGGCAGGAGACTGAAATCATGGTAATAATCCTGATTATTCTCACAGTATAACTTTGATATACCTATAAAGATTTCCAGGATTCCCATCTTATAAACAACATGTTTTTACAGAAACTGCGATTGATTTAAGCAAGAAGTACACAAAAAGAAATGGTGCTGAAATACACATTCACTTACAATTAAAAGTAATAATAGTATCTCAAAACCTGCTTCCCACTGCAGCAAAAAATCAACAAGAATCAAGTGAACCTGTGTTGTTTTTATATGCCTTATAACCTGCCTTGATCCTAAGATAATATTTAGCTGTAGAAGTTTCATTTACTATAATACATCATCCCATTGGGTTAAAAATAAAACTTGCCAACAAAATACAGAATTCAAATGATGATTGCTTGCTGACTGCTCCACACAATTTAAACATTCCACTTACTTTCTTTTCCCCTTTCCCTGTAGAATGGCACAAAACTATTGATAACTGTACACTTGGAAATATCTAAAAACAAATACACACAATTTCGTTTTAATTTACAATAATAATTTACAATAATTTTATAAGTTAACTTATATAAACTAAACATAATAAGACAAATTAAACATGTTCAAAATAAGTTACTTGTACCAAATACTTAGATTAATGATTGAAAACCCTTCATGTTCAAAATATCAGGGACATATTCAACAAAATAAATTATAAAACAAGCAAGTTTTTACTGCAATTACTAACTTTCTCACAGGACACAGGGAATGAATGTTAGTCATAAAGATGACTGTATGTAGATGAATATTGAATGCAAGACAAAAATTACTAATAGGCAAAGAAAATCTAAAACACAAGATAAATATAAACTTACATTTGTAATGATTTGGTTTGCAACAACAACATGTGGAACGCTGCTTTTCAACTGGGTAGCCTCTCTAGCAAGCTGGTAAATACATTATAATTATATCATTTACAAAGGTATTTTTTGCCTTGTTTTAAATTTGTTTTGTATTTATCTTTATATACCACACACAATATCTGGATTGTTTTTTCAAACATTTTTTTTCACATAATTATAATATTTATTGTCATTTTACTGGTTAGAAAACATGTAAAACAAGATAAGCAAGGAAGGGCGGCATTAACACATCCCCAAACTGTGTTAGGAGCAAGCAGCCCAGAAAGCCACCTAACAGGACAGGAACACGGGCAAAAACGGATGAAATGTCACATTGTAAGAAAGCCTTAATACAAAACAAAAAAAGTTACAATAAATGATGCAATACTCAAACAAGCAAATGTTTCTAAACAAAAAAAAGCAATGATACCTGTGAGAAGAGTTCTTTACAGAAGAGAACATTCTGAGCTGCCTCTAGTTTAGTCTGCCAGTGGGCATCAGAGGGGTATCTCCCAAACCCATCTGGTACCCTTAATGTAGCTGTCATCAGATCCATTGACTCTGAAATATATAAACTACACAAGTCACATCTTAAGCATCCCAAAACATTGGCTTATTAGGCATCATTTCGTAATATTGCTCATCTGAAGAGTTGGCCATATCAGTCTTATAACATTTGTAACAAAGGCAACTAATGATTTGGTTTTTTTTTTGGGTTGGGTTTTATGTCGCACTAACACAGTATAGGTCATAAGGCGACTTTCCAGCTTTACTGGTGGAAGACCTCCAGTGCCCCTCTGTTTATTATTTCAGGCACAAACAGGCACCCAAGTAGAACCACTGACGTTCAATAAGCTAGCTGGATAGCTTTCTCACATGAAAGAATCTAAAGACACACAGACAAGTAATGTAAACAATACTTATTAAATAAAGTTGTACAATGTATATACATTATATGCATATAATACCTGGCACACATTTAACTTCAACTTGAACGTACGAGGATCCCTCCAGCTCACTGGGTATAATCACCTCTAGTGCACTATGATTGGTCACACCACCCTCAGTCTGCTCTGATGGTAATGTTGTATTCTTACTTACTTCAAATGTTCCTCCTTGCCAAAACCTTGATCCAGCTGAAAAACAACAATGATATTTTAATGAACCTAAATATGATCAAATGGGCAAAAATAATGTCAGTTACCATTAAAATATCAAATTTTAAGTTTATTACAATTTCAAATTATATCAAACAAAGGATGTGTGACATAAAGTTTTTCATCATTTGTAAATGCAAAACATAATACATACTAGTACATATGATTACATGTATAATTTAAGCCAATTAAAAGCTGCATGCCGCCAGATGAACCAAAATATTTCAATAAAATTAAACTTGAGAAAAAAATAAACACTTTATAAAAGGTAAAAAGATTTAAGATAAAAATAATTTTTTCCATGTCATGTGCAACTTTTGACAGATTTTGCAGTATTTTCACCATATTTATTTGATGTTACATAATTTGACCTCTTTTTGGTAATTTTCGTGGATTGTAAGTACTGTTTGCAATGTGAAATTTATTTTCTTTGTTCACTATACAATATTATACTTTTTGATACATTTTCAAAATTTTTGAATCTGCAGGCATGCTGCTTCAAGTTGTCTAAACATTTATCAAGCTGTTTCCTTTAAGTTGGAAGTAAATCATTTGCTGATGAAAATCATTGATAAGTTTTAGAACTATAATTAACAAATGAGCCACGCCATGACAAAACCAATGTAATGCGTTTGCGATCAGCATGGATCCAGATCAGCCTGCGCATCTGCGCAGTCTGATCAGGATCCATGCTGTTCGCTATTAGTTTCTCTACTTGTTATAGGGTTTGTAAGCGAACAGCATGGATCCTGATCAGACTGCGCAGATGCGTAGGCTGGTCTGGATCCATGCTGGTCGCAAACCCATTATGTTGGTTTTGTCATGGCGCGGCTCAAATTTGTTTTCTCTCTCAAAAAATTACCTGATCTATAACTAAGGTCACCAATGATAGCATTTCCAACTTTTTTCAGTCTCCAATTTTGTCGTAGTTTAAGAAGTTCATAATGGAACTCATTTTGTTGTCTGTTACCTATCTCTTGTTGTGATCGTTTCAACCTATCAGCCCCACTTGTCAGGAGGCTCGCAGCTGTCGATAGTCCCTAGTTATATAATAAAATGATATATCATTATCTATACATTATATGTGGGAAGTATAAATTTTAATCTCTGTCACTTAGTCTCATATTTTGTCTAACAATTATATTTCATTTGTTTATCTAGCAATAATTTTCTTTTCCAAATACTTTGTATTTTTTATACTGTAACATTCTAAATTGGTTGTTAAACAGAATTCTTTTTTTTTGTTTCGTTATTGTAATTTTTTTTGAGACTGTCATTGTAAGATTCTACATGAAAAGTAAAATATCTCCCATAAAATTTAACAACATATAAAGCTGTTTTTATCAAATATAATCATCAAAACTTTTGTTATGCGAATGTACTAATCAGAACGTCCTTGGCTATTATCTATAATAACCCTGGAAACAATACAAATTGAAAGTAGTTCTACCACGTGGTTTCAGATGTAAACAGAAACAGAATTTGCAATGTAAAACAAATGTATTTATTTGACATCCAAAGGAAAAAAATGGGTGTGTTCTGGTACGATTATGATTGAAAATATGTCTAACAACACTTTTTAATTAAAAAATGCCCAGTTATGTACAATTTCAAACAAATCCCACTTGACATGTTAATGTCAACAGGTTTACATTTTGTACCTTTGGTTTCTACAACCATAATAATAAATATATAAATAATGAATTGTTTGCTCTCGTATGTATGAATTTACTTTTTTAGCTGGACTTTTATTTTGATATATTAGAAATAAACTTGTCAACAACTCCTATTTGTTAACATATTTAGTTTGTTAGCGTAGGTTAGACTAAAATACTGTATCTGTTCTGTGAATTCATACTATTGTGAAAGATCCAAAAAGTTGCCATTGGTGAATGTATTTATAAAATACTTGAACTGTAAATGTACAATAAAAAAGAAGTTAAACCACAGAGTGAATATTTAACCATTAAGATTTATTCATGAAGTATGAAATTTAACTGACACCATTACATGTACATTCTTTTTCCCCATCACAGTATGATATACCATCATCACATATACCAGTTACCATAGCAACAGTAACAATGTTTAATAAAATTTGTAAATTCTAGGAGATGAAAACGATAATTCATAGTTTGTTATGTAACTGACCAGTGCTGATGTGATGCACCCTAACCATGATTCTGTATAAAATCTTGAACATTCATAATATTACAGTGAAACATGTATACCCAGCATATACCACAGCTCTATAAAGGTATATGATAAACTTTAATATTATTTATGATAAAAATATTTTACACATACAGCATTATAGACATAAATATACTACAAATCCATTAAAAGCTCAGGCGAATAACAAGTCTGTGATTGTAAAGATAAGCGGACATATAAACATCTCTGACATGCAAAACCCATACATATACTGTAGCAGGTAACAAACTACAAGCAAACTAATGGTGACAATATATCGTTTAATGTAATACATATTAACTTTTTGGTGATCTTTTACTTTTAAAATTCATGTGCATTGTTTACTAAACTTCAAACTGTTTAGGGAAATATGATTTTAATATAACATTTGTATTATTGAAGCTAACTGATGCTTATATAATATTAGGTGATGATAAAATGTGAAAATAAATTCATGTGTGGTAATGAACATGCATTCCATGGCAAAGACCATAAAATAAAAGGCAAGTTATAATACTTACTGTGCACACTGATTGTAAGCCTAATGCCTTAAATAGATCACAGCAAACACACATATACATTGTATATAATCACTACAAAGAACCATAACTCTTTATTATATATTGTACCAATCAAACTGAACTAGTCAATAATGGAAGGTCGGCAATACCATCAATAAACATGCTGATAAAATTTAGTATCGAACACAAAAACAAACCATGAAAAAAAAATGATATATAGATGTTGCTGGTAAGTTTGAGATAAGAATCTGGTATCTAATATCTACATATAGCTGTTAAAAAATTGTTCTAGCTAAAACTCATTTTTATTATTGTTTTTTTTTATAAATATTTGCAATACTGATGGAAAATGTGCCCATTATGGACCAATCCAATTTAAGCCATTGCTTCACCTAAAGTTCACTAAAAGAAAATTAAAAACATACTTATTATTTTTACCTGTATTTCAATTCATCCTCATTTGTCAATTTTGGTGATTAGTGTATTTACATATGAAATATTTATCCCACAATTATAAACATATAGAAAACTTGATTTATTTCTCAATCGTAATTGGCACGCATAAAAAAGAATTATGGTTCTGTTCTTGAAATAATGAAATTAAATTAAATTCATGAAATACTAATGAAAACACACAAAGAAAATAAACAAGAGGGCCATGATGGCCCTGAGGTCGCTCACCTGTATATAGCCCCCCGGAGCGGGGCCAGTTTAAACCCCAGGGCTTTTATTTAAACAAACTTGGAAGACACCCTTAGAAGATGTTTCATGATGTTAAGTTTTTACTACACGAATATAATGAAAAACAATGACTTTTTGCCCCCCCCCCCCCCTGGCAGGGCCAATTTTAACCCAAGGGCTTTTATTTGAACAAACTTGGTAGACACCCATAAGAAGATGTTTCATGCTAAACATCTAAGCTCTACCTCATTGGGTTTTTTAAAAGAAGATTTTGAAGTTTTTGCTATACACATATAAGGAAAATCAATGACCCCCGGGGCGGGGCCAATTTTGACCCCAGGGCTTTTATTTGAACAAAACTGGTAGACACTCACTAGAAGATGTTTCCTGCTAATTCTCTTAGCTCTAGCTCTTTGAGTTCTTTAAAAGAAGATTTTTTAAGTTTTTACTATATGCATATAGGGAAAATCAATGACCCCCTGGGGCGGGGCCAATTTTGACCCCAGGGCTTTTATTTGAACAAACTTAGTAGACACTCATAAGAAGATGTTTCATGCTAAATATCTTAGCTCTAGCTCTTTGGGTTCTTTAAAAGAAGATTTTTTAAGTTTTTACTATATGCATATAGGGAAAATCAATGACCCCCTGGGGGCGGGGCCAATTTTGACCCCAGGGCTTTTATTTGAACAAAACTGGTAGACACTCACTAGAAGATGTTTCATGCCAAATATCTAAGCTCTAGCTCTTTGGGTTTTTTAAAAGAAGATATTTAAAGTTTTTTCTTTCGGTTGCCATGGCAACCAGAATTCTGCATGGAATTAAATTCCTTGAACAATTTTTAAAGGTGACCACCAAAGAGACATTCCTGTGAAGTTTGGATGAAATTGGCTTAGTGGTTTATGAGGAGATGTCATTTAAAGTAAAAGTTTACGGCCGGACGAAAAGCGATCACAAAAGAGATGTCGGTAGGACAGTGTGCTTGACTATTCTCATGGCTTGATAGTGAAACAAGAGTCTTTGTAATGTAAAGTTTTCTAAGTTCAAAAAGGGCCATTATTCTGTCAAAATCCATGTAAAAGTTATGGACCTTGGTCAGTCACTTCCTATTATGCTCTCAAATTAGTGTGTGAAGTTTCAACCAATTCCCTTCATTACTTTGAAGTACCAACATGAATGCAAAAACTATTCTTCAAATACTCAAGCTAAATTTTTTTTTAAATAGCATTTAATAAACAACAGTAGAATATTTAAAACTAGAAATTAGGCAAAAGAAGAAAAATGGTTTAAACCATTACCTTATTCTAAAGGTAACAGCTGAATAGCTTCCAATAAGAAGACTATGAGAAGCTACTAGTATATAAATGGGTAGGTTAGCTTTATATTTATAAATTACTAATCAGTTATTCACAATGAATGTTTCATAAAGAAGTACAGCTACACACAACTTTATTCCAGACAAATTTAGTAAGACTGACATTATAAAATGAAAGATTAATTTTCGTAATTTAGAAACTGGAGTTCATTAATTATCATAATGTAAACTTTGAATTTAACTTAAATGCACTGATTTTCATGAGATAAAAATAATATGAAAATAATAATAAAGTAAAGCAATAGCAAAGTTAAAATGAAGAAAGAAAATAGTTCTGAAGTAACATGTTTAGAGAATGAGTAAAAAGGTGGACTAATCTAGCTACTAAGTAACAACACAATATCAAAGTTAAAAAAGCAGAAAATTTTGAGCCGTGTCACGACAAAACCAACATAGTGGGTTTGCAACCAGCATGGATCCAGACCAGCCTGCGCATCCGTCAGTCTGATTAGGATCCATGCTATTCGCTATCAGTTTCTCTACTTGTAATAGAGTTGGTAAGCGAACAGCATGGATCCTGATCAGACTGCACAGAGGTGCAGGTTGGTCTGGATCCATGCTGGTCGCAAACCCACTATGTTGGTTTTGTCGTGACGCGGCTCAAATATCACACACACACAATAATCACACAATTAACTTGTTGTATAAGATGTAAACTGTAGCAGTAACTAGATACCTTTTTCTTAGCAAGGAGTTGTGTTGCTGACTTGGGTTCTGTTGTGTCTTGTTGAACATGTGCTAGCACCATATACTTCTTCTCTTTAGCAATATTAAGGACATCTAACAACACTCCCATCTCTGTGTAAGCTGTCCTGCAAAAACACATAAAAACGTTTCCTTAAAACAATGACACTATACAGATTTCTTTGTTTAACAAAATATATTCAGGATCAATTCTATCAATCATCACTAAATGAAAAGGTATTCCTATCAATACAATGTACAATAAAATTAAGAGCAAATAACAATTCCAACATGATTTTATAAACAAGAGGGCCATGATGTCCCTTATATCACTCACCCACCTGATTATTAAGACTCTTAATGACAAGGAACACTTAATATTGTTAACTATGAATGAAAAGCAGAAATAACTTAAAGTGATACCAAAATGTTCATTTGTGCATCTGAAATAGAGCTAATGTAAGCAAGTTTTTCTTCTATTTTTGGGCTGTGTGATTTAGTTTTTTGACCCAAGGTGATCCGTATTCAAACTTGAGCTAGAAATCTATCAAAAAATTTGTTGGAGAGGTTTTTTGATAGGTTTCCAGGACATTTGGACTGAAACAGTAGCTTCTATAGTGTTTACATGGTTTTTCTATAACCTAGATTTTCATATGAGAGGATTCATATTTGAATATCTGAGTAATTATTGGGACAAACATATTGACAAACAAATGTGGCAAAATAACACAATGTGGATAGACAAGGAACATTCACTGATCCTAAAGTGTATAATTTGTTACATTATAAAGACAGCTATGTGTGAGTATGATATACTTGAGTTTGTTCCTGACACTATCCCAGGGCCATAATGATGGCTGGAATGTGGACGCTTCTTTCTCTTTATCTTCAGTATCTTCTTCTGAAGTTGTCTTCCCTTTCTCCTCACCATCTTCTTCACCAAAATCTATCTTCTGTGCACTCTTTGCCAGACATTCTGACATAGACAGTGGGCTGCAAGTAAAAAAGCTATCATTAAACAATTTTCAACTTTTAAAATTACATTCTGATAAACACTTTACAGGGCTTTTTTCACAGATTGGGGAACCAGCCCTTAATTTTAGGGAAAAATTACACAGTATATTTGCAAAAGGGGAAGAAAAAACTTGATGTAAATTCAATTTTTGGGGAAAACTGCATGATTTTAAAGAATTTTTCTTTGGGGAAGCAGCCCTATTCTGGCCGATATTTTATCGATATTTTGCGTTATTAATAAAATTTCTTTTCATATGAGGCTAAATTGACATCTCATGTAAACTAATGTCACAGATTTTATCTGTATCAGTTGATACAATTTTATTTAAATTAGAAAAAAATTACGGCAATTTTAAAGCAACATTATGACATGATCCTAAGTATATATCTCATAAAGGCGCCAGAATGACGTCATTGTGGGGGATGAAGAATGAATGATTATTTGAGCACAATACAAGCCAGTCTGACAAGTAAGTTTAAACTGTTGAAAGAATGATAAATAATTTAATTAATTCTTGAAAAATAAGGTGAAATATTTTTTTGTTTAGTAAGTTTTTATGTCTTAGCTGTAGAAGGTTGCTTAATAGAACAGCTCATTATGAAAATCGGCAGCGGAAATAATCTCCGCTTAAAAAAATAGCATTATTATCACTTATTTTGTCATGTTTGAATCAAAATAATATAGGTTTGAGTGGTGTTCAATGGGCATTTTACACTGGTATGTTGTTCTGATGTGAAAAAATTAACCAATTAATCAATTCCCATGCATAAAAACTCCAAACCAGTGTTAAATAGTCGGTAAACACTGCTTAGGCCAATTCTATTTCTTAATATGTGATGGAAATTTTTTCAGTGTTAGCGATTTTCCCTAACTTTACTGAGTACCTGGGACTCAGTGCTAATAGATCTGTTACGTCCCAATTCAAATGGAACGAGTCCTCAATTACAAAAATGTCAATGTTTGCATAACTTCATAATACAATCAAATTTGTGACTGTTGATGTTCGCGGATACCATTGATAGGTTGGCCCAAAACGAGGCCGAGCACTTGCTCCTAGTCTACATTTGGGATATAAATCTGCATTGCTAATGAGAAAGGAACAAATGAAAATGAGGTGAAAGTCAAGTTCTTATAATACAATTTATTTAAAGTGAATAGAAAATCATTTTCAAGCAGAGCAAAAAAACTTAAGAGAGAATTGACCAATTATCGGGGAAAAAGTGTTTCGTCCCAGGGACTCAACAGCCCTTTTTTTCTTTCCTCCCTGGCAATTTTAGCGAGTAAATTGATATGTTTACTCAGTAAACGCGAACACTGGATGGAATGAAATATTCATTGTTGTATTCGGAAACACCTTGAACAATTTGATGATAGGTTGAACACCACCAATTCATTTGTACATTTACTGTAGTATCTGAAGTCTAGAGTTATGTCTATGTCCCAGAGAGGGGTTTGACATTAATGGAAAATAAATAGAAATATTCGAAGCACTCCGATGATTGGTTGAACATCACCAATTTATTTGTTTCTGTGGATATGGTATAAAATACCTGCATTTACCTCTTATTTACAAAGTGCAAGAAAAATCTGGTAATACGGGGAAGTCAAAGTCCGGGGCCGCGAAGTTGCCCAGGGCTTTGGCTTGCCCGGCTATAGACTACATGTGTATATTTAACAAGAGGGCCATGATGGCTCTGAAGTCGCTCACCTGTATATAGGCCCCCAGAGCTGGGCCAGTTTAAACCCAGGGCTTTTATTTGAACAAACTTGGAAGACAACCATTAGAAGATGTTTCATGCTAAACATCTAAGGTCGAGCTCGTTGGGTTTTATAAAAGAAGATTTTTTCAAGTTTTTTTCTTTACACATATAGTTAAAAACAATGACACACCTTGGGCAGGGCCAGTTTTGACCCCAGGGCTTTTATTTGAATAATCTCTGTAGACACTTACTAGAAAATGTTTCATGCTCAATATCTTAACTCTAGCTATTCAGGTTTTTTCAAAGAAGATTTTTAAGTTTTTGCTATACACATATAAGGAAAACCAATGTCCCCTGGGGCGGGGCCAATTTTGACCCCAGGGCTTTTATTTGAACAAACTTTGTAGACACTCACTAGAAGATGCTTTGTGCTTAATATCTAAACTCTAGCTATTTGAGTTTTTTCAAAGGAGATTTTTTAAGTTTTTGTTATACACATATAAGGAAAATCAATGACCCCCGGGGCGCGGCCAATTTTGACCCCAGGGCTTTTATTTGAAAAAACTTGGTAGACACTCACTAGAAGATGTTTCATGTTTAGTATCTAAACTCTAGCTATTTGAGTTTTTTCAAAGAAGATTTTTTAAGTTTTTGCAATACACATATAAGGAAAATCAATGACCCCCGGGGCGGGGCCAATTTTGACCCCAGGGCTCTTATTTGAATGAACTTGGTTGACATCCATTAGAACATGTTTCATGCCAAATATCTTAGCTCTAGCTCTTAGCCTTCTTTAAAAGAAGATTTTACTATATGCATATAGGGAAAATCAATGACCCCCTGGGGCGGGGCCAATTTTGACCCCAGGGCTTTTATTTGAACAAACTTGGTAGACACCCATTAGAAGATGTTTCGTGCTTAATATCTTAGCTCTAGCTCTTTGGGTTCTTTAAAAGAAGATTTTTTAAGTTTTTACTAAATGCATATAGGGAAAATCAATGACCCCCTGGGGAGGGGCCAATTTTGACCCTAGGGCTTTTATTTGAACAACCTTGGTAGAAAGGCCCCCGCGATTACACGTTTAAACAGAATTGGTTTCGATTTTCATTCATAAACGTTTACGATATTTTTTACCGTTTAATCGAAATGACCATGTTGTCTTACAAAATTTAATAATCACTGCCTGTGATCATGGATTTTATCAATTCTACTAGTTTATTCCAAAGTAAAAAATGGAAAATGGGTGTTTACAACCCTCCACACAGCATTACTGTGCAAAATTGCCCGTGACATAATACATTTTTGGTAAAAATTGGGGATAAAATGCAGAACATGTGTGCTGACTCAATCGTGATGAGAACTGCACATTCTTTATGTGTACATTTATTAAAAATAGAAAGTAAAACTCAAATACATGGTGTGTATAGTACAGAGGTACCACCGTTTAAACGGTATCGTTTCGTTTCTTGGCAATCGTGTAAACGTTTACAAAAAATTGTAAACGTGGGAGCCTTACTTGGTAGACACTCACTAGAAGATGTTTCTAAGCTCTAGCTCTTTGGGTTTTTTAGAAGAAGATATTTAAAGTTTTTTCTTTTGGTTGCCATGGCAACCAGAGTTTTGCATGGAATTAAATTCTTTAAACAATTTTCAAAGGTGACCACCAAAGGAACATTCCTGTGAAGTTTGGATGAAATTGGCTTAGTGGTTTATGAGGAGATATTGTTTAAAATAAAAATTTACGGACAAATGGACGCCTAACGAAAAGCGATCACAAAAGCCCACCTTGTCATTTTGAGACAGGTGAGCTAAAAAGAAAAACAAAAAATGATAAATGGCTAGTAATCCGATAATTGACAAATCACAACTTTTCGGCCTACAAGATAATGCTCAAAGCCGAGGAATTATGGGCAGCCATCTTGGATGGGAAATTAGAACAAACGGAAGCAGTGTATAAAATACCGAATGGCACTTTTAAAACGGAAAATGTAAAGTAAAAATACCAACTTCCCCGTTTATAGGTTTTGCCTAATTTCATATTATAGTGAGCTCGACGAGCAAAGCGAGCTTTACGGTAACGCGAGTACCTGGTGATGGTTTTGAATACTTTCGTCCGAATTGACACATCGCAACAGGCCGCATCACAACTTTTCAAATTACAAGATAACAATAAAAGCTGATGTACTCTGAATGAAAATGGAAGCGTAGACTGGTGTCCTGCGCACTTATTTGGGAACCATAATAGAAAGGGGGAACCATAATAGAAAGGAGGAACCAGAATAAACGGAAGCAGTGTATAAAATACTGAATGGCAATTTTAAAACGGAAACTGTAAATTTAAAACGATTATTTAAAGCTATTTTATGGTAAAAGAAAATCGACCTCGCTTGGCTTTGACTTTTTCATATTACAGAATATGTTATGCTTGATATTAAAACCTAAAAAGCCTTCCGCGCCATACGTAGCACCTAATTTCATATTATTAATCATAAGCGTCTGATAGATCGTGATGACAAAGAATGTGTTTGTATTTAATTATCATTAACATCTTAATCGTCTAGATTGTTTTCATAGTTTGTTTCAAATCTTAGAATAGACTTGGTGACGCTTACGGCACTAAAATTTCATGGCCATCAAGTGAAACTTCTTGAATCTGATTTTCATGGACAGCTTCAATCGCCACTGAAACTCCGGCGACAGCCATTTTGATTTAATATTTCAGCCGTGTCAACGAATCAAAAATATTGTCAAAGATTTATATTCTCGATATATTTTTTAATATATATTTTATATCTCAATAATATTAAATAAATAGTAAGTTGAAAATATTTGTAATTTTCGTACTGCCTGACTTCGAAACTATCAATCAAAAATATATAGAACAGCTTTGTATGCTTTCTACCATATTTGTGTCACGTGACCAAGCATACCAGTGTCAAGGTAAACAACTGTGTTTTATCTTATGAAAAACAATTAAGTTGTCACTTAGATTTAAGGTAAGTTTGAAAAAGAAAATCCATTAAGAAGTTTTTATTAAAATAGCTACTATATTCTGCATTCATATTTGTACAACACACTTCCATCTTGAAAATATAGAGTCAATTTGTCAGTTAGTCATGTCATGCATATCAACTGCAACTGCCTGTTTACTGTTATGTCATTCATTTAAAACGTTAGTGCACAGTGTTTTTTTCTGTATATAACTACTACCCTTAAAGGGTACTGTTCCCAATAGAAAATAGACATTAAAATTCCCTATTTCTAATGTTTTAATTCCCAAAATGGCTGTTTAACAAGGCCAAGTGATTTATCTGAAATTTACATTCAACATATATGAAAAAGGCAAAGCCTCAAAGCAAGCTTGATTTACTTTTACCATGAAATAGTATAAAATAATGGTACATTTTTTATTTTACATTTTCTGTTTAAAATTTGTCATTCGGTATTTTATGCACTGCTTCCGTTTATTCTGGTTCCCCCTTTGTATTATGGTTCCTATATAAGTGCGCAGGACACCAGTCTACGCTTCCGTTTTCAATCAGAGTACATCGGCTTTTATCGTTATCTTGTAAATCGAAAAGTTGCGATGTGTCAATTCGGTACTTCGGACAAAAGTTCGCATTACGCTTTGCGAGCAGGCCCTTTGGGCCAGCTCGTCGAGCTCGCTATAATTCACCACTCAATAGTTCTACCTGGACAATGGAAGCTGTTAGCTATCTTTATTCATGATGACTAATCTTGTTTGTAGCTGAAAAATGCATATAAAAAAATTCCCAATTTAAGTCAAAATAACGCATATTTTTCCCAATCAGTCTGGTACCGGCACTATTCCCTAAGTAGAGGAAAAAAACGCTGGCACTGCATTCAAACAAATCCAAACAACTACTGACTTATATGAAAATAGGCAAAGCCTATGAACCTGAAAGCCAAATAAAAATATTCAATCATTTTTTTATTTTACATTTTCCATTTTAAAAAAGTCATTCAGTATTTTATTTCTGCTTCCATTTAGACTGGTCCCCAGCGCACTTTATCTTGAATGGGAACCATAATACGATAGGGAACCAGATGAGAAAAATGTGCAGCCTGACCGAGACTCAAACCTGGGACCCAAGGAATACCACAACCCGGCTCTACCGACTGAGCTATCCGACCGCTTACACCTCTTCTTCCCTAAATAGTGAATAGTTCTGAACCGTGACACATGTTTTTAATCAGAACACCTCAGCTATAATTGTTTTATGTCTTGTAAGTCGAAAAGTTTCTATTGGTCTGTTATGAGAATTATCGCCGATTATCATTGCGTTATGGCCCCACATGAAATGATGCTGAAAATAAATTTCATTTTCATATTTTTTTTTTTAATTTCCTTTTAAATAGACATGTGTTGTCTTAAGCTGGACAAGCCAAAGCCCGACCTGCTTTGCGGCCCTAGGTTTTGTCTTCCCCGTATTACAAATAGGGATGGATATCATTACGAACGAAACGATACGATACTGGTACTTGTGAAACGATACAGTATTTTATCGATACTGGATACTTTTTAGGTTGTTTGAGCAGCATTATTCATAATGTACTCATTATTTCTATAGTAATCTCATTTTGATATGTTATATTATCAAATTATCATTCTAGAGCCACCATGATGTTGACATTCATTTTTGTTTTAAATTTTCCAAAAAATGCCAAGGCCCATTTGGTATTTTATGCACTGGTTCTGTTTATTCTAATTCTCTGCCCTATTATGGTTCCCATAGAAATGCGCAGGGGACTAATACATCAAAAAGTGATCAACAAATGCTGTATCAAGTATTTGAATATATGCAGCATGTTGTTAGTAAAGGTTTTCATAAATACCAATATCACCTCTACTGGGAACGGTAGTGATTTCCCTTTACTTGGATTACAAACATTCAGACCATAGCCATTTCGCATTCTTTTTGTGATATTATTGACGTAAATAATCATTGATTTTATTTGTTTTCCTTTGTATTTTTTATATATAATCTTTCCTTTTAATTTTGAAATTACCGTTTAAAATACTGATACTTTTATCAGTATCCAACCCTAATTACTAATATATTTCCCTGGGACAATTTTCCACTGGAATGATTAACCTTCAGACCTTGTCACCATTTGCACAGGGATAAAACATTTTGTTCTGATATTATCCCCTACCAAAGCTACACGAAGAAAAGTCATGCCTTCATAACAAAATTTATACCTTAATCAGAACACTTAACTTTTATTGTTTAAAAGATTGTCGCTCTATAATAAAATTAAAGTATTCTGGGTAAAGTTTGTATGCAGTGACGAATAAAATAGTTTTATATTTTTTCATGTAGCTATGGTATGAAATAGATTTGGATGGGATTTTCATTGGTGATGTTTAGTTTTTTTAGATGCTATGGTATTTCTTACGCAACATTTGTCTATTTTGGCCTAGCCTCTCAGTAGGGGGGAAAAAGACACGAAAAATAACAATTTTCAGGAAAAAACCCTTGTATTACAATTCAAAATAAACAATAAAAAGTTGGACACCAGTCCAGAGAGTCATAGTAATAATTCAATAGTTATATAGCCATCTTCCTGGCCCTGAATTCAATAGTTATATAAGCTCTATCTTCCTGGCCCTGAATTCAATAGTTATATAGCCATCTTCCTGGCCCTGAATTCAATAGTTATATAGCCATCTTCCTGGCCCTGAATTCAATAGTTATATAGCCATCTTTCTGGCCCTGAATTCAATAGTTATATAAGCTCTATCTTCCTGGCCCTGAATTCAATAGTTATATAGCCATCTTCCTGGCCCTGAATTCAATAGTTATATAAGCTCTATCTTCCTGGCCCTGAATTCAATAGTTATATAGCCATCTTCCTGGCCCTGAATTCAATAGTTATATAGCCATCTTCCTGGCCCTGAATTCAAAAGTTATATAGCCATCTTCCTGGCCCTGAATTCAATAGTTATATAGCCATCTTCCTGGCCCTGAATTCAAAAGTTATATAGCCATCTTCCTGGCCCTGAATTTAAAAGTTATATAAGCTCTATCTTCCTGGCCCTGAATTCCCTGAATTGATCCAGGGCTTTTTTTCTTTCTATAGTAGGGGCTGTTAAAGGGCTGCTTCCCCTAAGAAAAATTCTAGAAATGGCACTAAGAAATATCACATGTTACTAAAAAGAAATTATTATTAATTCTTTTTCTTATGTAAGGTGATAAATGTTTTTCACAGGTCACTTTTGTCTGTAATTAAATACACTGCAAGTACAAAAGAACATCAGCAATAGATGGCACAGTTCGCCACACACAAATCAATATTACTTCAAAATAAACTAATAGAGACACATGCATATCTTTTTTATTGAAAAATAACAGTCATTCAAAGCAAAGAAAAACAACAAAGACAATTGTATTTGACAATGATAATTTCAAGAAATGGTAGTGCTGCACACAAAAAATACATTAGAAAAATGCAGCAGGACTACAAGTGAATGATGCAGATATTCATTTCCAGCGGAGATAGAAAAGTTCATTCTTTGTTAAATTATAGAAAGTTTCATACAAACAATCTTGTAGTGGAAATGTTCACTCAGTCTCCGTAAAACATATTGTAAAGTCTGCAGTTGTGGAGATATGTAATCTTTGTCTGCATTTATTTCTCCCAACCTCAGTTACTATTCCCATGATAATGAACTAGTCATAATCAAAATCAATGTCGCAAATTATTTTCTTGATAGAAATATATTCCTTGTAGGTTTTCCATTTCTTAAATTAGTTTGAATAAGCTGTAAGGGAAAAAACATCTGTTTAATCTGAATATACAACTTCTTGTTTTACGATGTTAACTAAGCATTAAAGAACAATTAGTAAAATGAAGGTTATATTGACCTTGACCTTTGATTCGGAAATGGGCATAATTCATCAAGATGCATCCACATACTGATCTTCAATGTCCTACCGGTAATTAAAGTATTAGACCAGAAACAAAAACTTGATCGAAAGAATTAATAAAGATCATTGTGACCTTCACCTTTCATTCAGAATAAGTATGGCAAAAGTGAGTCTTTAGTGCATTCTGGTCCTATCTGAAAATGATGAACCTAGTAGTTCTTTTCTGGTGAACTTAGGTTTCCAGACACTTAAATTAGTGGACCTGGTCCTTTTTCCAAAAGATGGACCTTCAGGTCCAGTTCCCAAAGTGGTACCGTAATCTAAACTTGTTCCGGAAAGTGTTGAAGAAAATCAATTCATTATAAAATGGAAAAAAAAATGATCCAATTTTAGAATGAGAACGAAGTTTCATTTCTGAAGAAAAGTGAGTAACTTTACATATTTGACAATAATATATTGTCAATATCAGCTGTAATATTATAGAGAAGTAGAATTAGCTGACATCTTGGCAAGCTCTTTTATTATTATAAAGGAAGGAATGTTCCTGTCTATTTGAAATATGTCTGTGATTTGTGTTATTGATGAAAGAGTTGGAGAAGATGACAGTTATATGATTGATTACAGGGTTACAAATAATGTTTCTCTTGTTGTTAAAGCTGTTTATATTTTATAACTTGATAAGATGCCAAACTTACAAAATTAAGTTAGCCTGAAAGTAGGTTTACACCAGCATGTTTTTGTCCAAGAATTAAGTTGCTGGAAATGGTTGCTTCTTCGAAAGTGCATCATCTTTTTAATCTTAACCTACCCAGTTGCCTTTTACAAACTAGAGCATTGAACATTGTACAATGTATATAAGAACTGAACTGAACCTGAAATACAGGTTAGCTTTAAAATTTGATGGGATTTACCCAATAGACATTGCACAGAACTTCACTATATTTGGCTTAAAAGCCTTTTATGGATGTCACAGCTTAGGGCTGAACTCTTGCCAGTAAAAAAACAAACTTAAAAAAAAAATGTATTATATGAGAGCTGAGGCCATTATTAATTTTTTGTTTGCAATTGGGCTACTGGCTACTCTTTCAGATGGTAGTTATCTTATTTGCTTACTATGCTCCTAGATCGGTAGATTGGAAGTTTGGTCTCTCTGTTTGTCACAAAATTGTAACCTTGACCATAAACAAAAAGTCCTGCCTACAACCTCCAAACTTCACAGGTGCATGCACCTTTATAATTCTACCTGACAGACCCACTAAGAGGGCATGGGGTCAAAGGGCAAGGTCATTTCCCCACCCAGTGTAACATGACATTCATTGCACATGTTTAAATATATGTGTGTAAATTTTGTCATTTGTTTAACACTGTTAGTGCAAAACATTTGGTTTCTAAAGGGGCCAAAAAAAATGAGTTCTTTTAAATGGGTAAATATAGGTAACACAACTGTAAACCAAAGTATTTGTAATGATGGCCTGAAGCCATTGTTTTAAAGCTTCAGAATAAAGTTATTATGTATCATAATGAATGATGAACTATTAGTAGTGTTTAATAATCAGACAAGACAAATGTGTTGCTTGGAACTGCAGATTAATGTTCAAGATAATACCCTAACAAAGCACAGAGAGTATAACAATTGTGATTTGTTGTTAATTGTAAGGTTCTGGTTGTGACGGGGTTATTCAGTCATGTGATATTAAATGCTATCAATTGTAAAAACATTAATTCATGAATATTTCGCCTTAGTATGAATAAAGGTTGAACATGACTAAATTAAATCTAATAACCAAACAGGTAGTGATGTAGAATTAAAGAAAAATGTTATGTGAATGCACAGCTTTGTACAACATGCCATTTATAAAATCAATGTTTGCCCCCTTCTGGCACTTTGATATTGTATAAAAAGTAAAAGGAATCATAAACATGTATTAAACAAAATAGAAACATTGATTTTCAGGAAACACTTTCCCGTACTTCTCAGTTTACCATAATTAAGGTAATTTAATTGATTGCTTTGGGATAACAGAAGCTTTTAATTTATAGCATGTACATGTATAAACATTGATTTAGTGTTGGAAAATAGTGATTTAGTTTTAGACAATGAAATAGTTGAAGAAGCATTGATTTTAGCCAAAGTGATATAACTTTTATTTAGGTATAACCACAGTGATTAAGTTTTGGAAACACTGATTTAGTTTTAGAAAGTGTGAGTCAGTTTTAGAAAATAGTGATTTGAGATTTAGAAGTCTTTGGACATTAATATTTATGTTAAGTTGCAGAAACAAGGACTTAGTGTTGGAAAAATTCATTATCATTTGTATAAGAAACTATGATTTAGTTTTAGAGACACTGATAAATTTTAGAAACACTGATATAGGTTAAGAAACACTAATTTAGTGTAAAAAAAACAGTGATTTTGTGTTGGATTGATTTAGATTAAGAAACTATGATTTAGTTTAAGGGACACTGATTTATTTTAGAAACACTGGTATAGTTTTAGCAACACTGATATAGTTTTAGCAACACTGATATAGTTTTAGAGACACTAATTGAGTTTTAGGGACACTGATTTAGTTTAGAAACATTAGAATGGTGATAGTATGACAAAGTTTTGCTTGAATTGTAAAACGTTATCCAAGATTTCCTGTATTATGATATAGCTACTGTAACATTCCTATAACAGTATGTATTGATTTATTGGAAATTTTGCGGCTAGCCTTACTCTTCCAATCGTGATGTAACAGCCTTGTTGTGCCAGGAAAGGTTTTTATATTCAGTAAATAATCCATTGCCAATTGGAATAACAAATTTCTGTTTTTCTGCTGCCAGTGTTAGACAAGATTCTCATGCAATTTGCAAGTCAAATTTACACTGATGATTAAAATTGATTTTCCAATAAACATTGTGTTTTCTTGAAGTACCAGGATGCAGAATGATTTTGTTACTTGATAGAATAATAGAGATTTTCAAATTATATTGAATGTTAAAAGGTTACAAATGTAATTGAATTTCTGTCAAATCAAGGAATGATGGAATAGTTATTGGAGCATGTACGTTAGTTACAATATTATCAACTGTACTCGGAGGACAAATCTAAATGAATATTTGATTTCCTGCTCAAACATGATAGATTAGAACTTTTACTATTCATTCCTGGATAATAAACATACTTGTGTTTTCGTATACATTGGTAAAAAAAAATTATGTATAAGATAGATTTATTCAAACTTTGAATATTCCTCTGGTGGATTTGACTGATTTTGTTTGTTCAAAATGGCGCTAAATTTGGAAAGATTGAGTGGAGTTGACAGGTCTTCAAGAAAAGGTATTTAATATTATAAAATCATGCATTAAGGTTTTTAATTAAGTATTCAATTCTGTTAATGAATTTATACAGCTTTAGAAAAAATGTTTTTGAAAAATTATATTTACATTAAGTTGAATGATTAACATATTATTTGTGTTTTTTGGTTTTTTTTTCCCCAACTACAATGTAGCAAAGCTTCTATGTCAGACTATTCTATACAACTGTATTTATTTTCAAATAATTTCAGACATTATTTTGTTTACTTTCAAGCTATGGTATGAATATAATGTGATGTCTTACTGTCATTGAACTCAGAGTTGTTTATCATCCTCAAATATTGTCAATATTTATCTCATCTCAGACTGGAATAAAAGAGAAAATAATTCCTAGAAAAAATAAATCTGTGTTTATGTCTGATTGCAACAAGAGATCTTATTAAAGTGTGTCTGTCTGACTGTCTGTTCTGTAGCGTTATGGTAAGATATAGTAGATATTGGTGAAAATTATTTTTTATAACATTCCAATGAATGATTTATTTTTACAGGACTCTCCATTAACAAATTTTGGTGCCGAACTCCTGATTTATTTTTACAGGACTCTCCATTAACAAATTTTGGTGCTGAAGTTCGGCACAATTTTCCCTTAAAAAGTACATGTATATATTTTCCCCCTATTTTTTTTTAAAATAAATCATATGAAACAGTTTTCTTCTTTATTTCTGTATGAAAAAAAGCTCAAGCTCATGATCCTTGAACAATTTTTCTGTAATATTAATAGAGTAAATTTAAACAATTCTAATTAGTTTTACATGAAAATGTTTACTGTTTCTGCCAGCAATGCACAGATGTGCAGTAACTGTATTTATGATAGAGGTCTGTTATCATCCACGCCATCACTAAAAGATATAATGGCTGTTACATACCAGGGGAATTATGATGTCTGGATTGTCTTTAATCTGTGATCAGTATTAGTACAACAATAACAATTTATTTTATTTGTCTGTTGCCAATGTTTTTGGATGTTTTAATGGTGAATGAAATACAAGTCCCTAGATGATACAAATCACCCAATTGCTAGAAAGTATTGCTGCTTTCTAAATCAAGTAAACAACACTTTATTACCTTTATTCCTCTTAAAAAGGGCAATTAAGAAACTTTAGAAATGAAAACAGGAGAAAAAAGTACATGATATAAAATGAACAAATCAACAACAATTTTCAGAATTACATTATCAGTGATATTTTATACCCATGAAAACAGTTTCATTTCAATTAAACAACATTCTAGACAGGAATATTTTAATGTACAACAGATTCCTGTCTGAGCCATTGTCATTTAAACTGTAGGAGACTGAAACACAATATCACAAAATTTAAATTGTTATTTAAATTTGCCCTAAAGCACAGCACCCTCAAATTAAAAAAAAAACAACACTATGAAACATATTTTAATATAACTGAAGATTAAAAGATACAGAAAGTAATCCTAGATCTTTTTATTGCTGAAGATAAATACGGTACTTAAAAGTTACTCTTTTATCATACCATATTTAAATGAATGAGAAATAAAGTAGCATATTCCTTTAAACATCTTAATATTTAGTGACGGCATGACAGAGTGGTAAATGTATCTAATGATTGCTAGCTGCTTGGGGTTCAGTGGCAAGTCGTTGTTTCCTTGAGCAAGAAACTTTACAATCGTTGCTTACAGCAGGAATCATGGATTTGAAAGTGTGTCTATAAGCTTATAGTTTCCTATACAATCAAACTAGAATAATTTCTCTATTAACCAACTTAAAATATACTTGACGATGCTCAATCATTTTGTGATTTATAGATAGAACATAATGTAAAATCTAACGAGGCTCCTACATTTAATGTCTATATCATTTCAGATTGTCTATCTCATTTCTAGCAGCCAGATATTGCCTAAGTACATTTTTGCTGGACTGAAATAAGTATGTGTCACACTGAAATTACAGAGTGCTAGTTCATTTGTATTCCATCATTGAACCTAGATGTATCATTATATATCTTCCTCTCTTACAGTCCACCTGATTACATTATTGATGGTCTAAGGTCGTCTTTGTTCCGTTATATTTAAGGTAAAGTTAATCAGGCATTCCTCAAACACAGTCCACATTCAGAGGTTTCAGTTCATTAGCTTGGTGCCAGAAGAAAGAGATGAAATTAATAATTTTTTTTTACTGATCCCAAATTGCCTTTGTTGTTTATAAGTCCTCACTTTTATAGTAATGTTTATGTCACATGTTATAATATAAACCTATTAGTTACATGTGAACTTTTTCAGGATAAGAATATTAATATTAACTTGCATTGGCCGTTACACGGATGGCTGGGGTTTATACATGTATTGTAATATAATATATTTTTTCCATGAAAAAAGTTTAGTTTATGATGTATGTATCATATCTGTGTGAATAGTTTAGTACATATGGTGTATGTATGATATATTTGTATGATATAACAGACATATAACTTTTGGTTGACAGAGTCCTCTCCAGAGATAGTGATCTTGTCTGTACAGGTTCTTGTAAATCAAAGTTTATATCTGGCTAGGAGGCATTTGTTACTTCTGGGGGAAATATCAAATTATTCTTGTACCATAGTAACAGAATGTTTAGTTTTATATGGCTTCAAAATAACAATGCCTCAAATGAGAAGAAAACAAACAACAGCATTTGTTTGTTATAATGTAGCCTCTTGAAAAGTTCCTTAGTTCATATTTTACAGTGCATATGAGATACATTAAATTACATTCTAACACTCTCGGAAATTTTTCTATATAAACAAAGAAGGCCAGAAACGTGTATTATTCTACAACAATGCACTCGCCGTTCTTATTACCTCCCTGTGTATTTTCAAACAGACACATTGACAACGCCATTTTTGTTTGAAAAATCTGATAAATAAAAAACAATTTTTTGTCGAATTTTGTTGTGAAAACTATCTAGAATGAAAGAAAATGGTCTAACTAAGAAAATGAATCCGAACACTAATAACTTTAATTCAACACTGAACAGACGTTTAAAGTGCTGTTTACGTGACGTCACAATGTAGCGCTAAACAGCACATGCAAAACAATCAAATCCAGAGTGCTATTTTAATGTCGCAAACAAGTTAAATTTCACATTTATTTCATTATAAATATTTTGTATTTTACTTGAAAAATATAAAGTGAAATGAAATAAACAAACAATATTTTATCAACGTTTTCAAAATAAATTACATTCAATAAAAAATACAAATATAGAATGTTTTGTTAATATTGACGTGAACATGTACGTTGACAAGTATTGAGAAGTATTACAGGCTGACCATCTTTACTTCTGATTTTAGGATATTTTGCTTATATATGACAAATTTATGAGATATTTGCCTGATAAACAAAGTAAAGTTCTAGAATTTTAGAGCCTAATTCATTTATCTATGGAGACTGTAATGAAATACGACTATTTCACACATATAAATTAGATTGTCTCATGTGGGAAGACTGTGGAATTGTGGGAAATGTGACAGATAAAGGAAGAAGTTTGTAGTGAATTAGGAGGTTTTTGTCAGTTTGAAGGAGATATCAATACTCTATTATTACTTTCATTACCTAGAGACAGTCTTGGTAATAGATATACTGATATACTGTAACCAGGTATAAAATATCCTCTTTCATTCTATTATTAGATAAAACAACACGTATAGCATTGAATACAGACTTTTATATAAACATTTTTGTCTTCAGAAATCATCAAACCCAGCCTTTCAATCACACATCTCCTGGTCCCTGACATTCATACAATCAGGACAATGCTTACCTTACAAAATAAGTATCTTCTCTGACCAAATTGTTCTATAAATAATTAACTGTTATAGTCATGTATATTTGATCTGAGTCTACAGATTATCAGGTTACTGTGTTAAACCCTAACCCTGCTAAATATGTCTATTTTTCATTCTGGACAAAACCATTCATCATTTTTAGGGAAAATTTCAAAATATTGAATAGCAATCAGTGCAATTGAGTCCATGATCAGATGACTCTGGTTGCATGGATGCAGCATGCTTAAAGGGTTTACACATTTTCAGAATTTGGAAAGAATTCATTAGATAAGTTGGTTTGTCAAGAATAGAACTATTTTATTTGACATTGAATGATGAAAAATAATTGTGTTTTACATTAACTTTCTATCCTGGGACAATTTTTTTGGTACCAGTTTTAACCTACATGTACCACAGTAATAATGACATATCTATGGCAACAGTAAAGAGATAAACTAGCCAATAGTCTGACCAGACTCTTATATCACAATGTCTCCTTGATTATCTTTAATTTCCTAATGGGATCATCCTAATCTAAAAACTACCAGTCAAAGCAAGTATTTGTATATCATACATAAAAATCAAGATAAAGGTTAATAATATACAGTTCAAGAGTTTATTTTTCTACCATAGTTAGTAATGGCCAGCCCTGTTATTTGAAGTCATTGATTTCTGAAACTGAACATATGTAGTTAAATAATATATTTTTTCTGTTTTACCAAAAAAATACATTTGTATGTGTCAAATCAGTTTCATGAACATTTGCGTGTTTTGGTTATATGTTGCTGTCAAGGAAATCACATCACAGATTCAACTTTAATCCTCCTAAGAAATTTTTAAATTCAGAATTTATTACTTCACATGTGTCACAGAAATGTGTTTCAGCTTATTGGGCATATTTTTGTCAAATGTAAGGGAATCACCAGTATTCTTTTAATGGTTGGGAATCAATTAGAACGTTAGGAAATATGAGAAAGAAGAGTGATATAAATCCTTCCTTCTGTACTTATCTATAATCAGTGTCAGAAGATTTCTTCATGTTTTATGTTGGAGAGTAAAATATATGAGAACATTCAGGTTGGAGAAATCTATCAGTATTACTTTATAAAGTTTGCAATCTCTCAAGGGAGATGTGATTTCAGAAAGGGATTTATTAAGAGAATTTATGTGAAAGTAAGTATCCTGGAATGATACTACTGCTGCAGCTTAAATTGAAATATGGCATTAATCCTTCAATATAGATAAATGTATTTGATTATAAAATGGAGTAGACAGTACCTTAGAGAGATGCCATTTACTGTACTGACATTATACTTTCAGAGATAATGCTTGTTATAAATCTAGTAAGAGGAATACACATTTTATCATGGCAGCTTCTATGACAACTGCATGTTAACATTAGCACGATACATTATGTCCGATAACAAAGTAAATACCATCATAGTAACAAACTTCTTATTCAAATCTTATTAAATATCAGTCCTTTAAATATTTTGTTGAAGACATGATTGTCTTTGCCATGGGGATTTATTCTGGTATGGCGTTGTCATCTGTCTGGTTGTTTGTCTGTCTGTGCCTCCTCAGTCCTCGTGTTACACTACTATATATAGGATACACTATAATGACCATCCCAGTTGTTTGTTGTCAGATAGGGTTATTACCATTAGAACATCAGTCTTGTTGCTCTGAAATATTAAGCATATATTATTGAACAACTAGAGAAAAGATTTGTCAGTGATGATATACATAACAGGGGAATTATAGGAACCATTATAGTGTCACTTTATCTATGATTGATACATACTCATAATAATTACTTCCTCAGTTGTCATAAATATTCATTATATTGCTGCCATTTTTTGCTGTCATTTTTTTTTTTTGCCAAACTAATTTGTATCTTGATTGGTTTATGTAAAAAAAGCTTGCAAATATCGTAGAATAAATGAATATCTGAAATATTTTCTTTGTTCAACTTATCCGTTAAAGCTGCTATCCCACACATTGTAGTTTTGGTGATTTTGAAAAAAAAGACGTCATCAAAAGAAAAAAATTCACCACAGGCTTGTACATTTATATGAAACTAGATGATTAATTCCTGTCTTGTCTGCTGAAACAACATCTATGTACAGTTTTTGCAATGTTTATCATGCTGTAATTTCAAACCGTTGCAATGTTTTATTTTGTCAATATTGACTTAAATTATAAACACACCTGTTAATGAGGTTGCAAGCATATTTGTTGGTTGTGGGTAGAAAATTTGTGCGCTTGTTGATGTTTTTAGACCTGTTTTGTGTGGAAGAGAAGCTTTAAATAAGTAATTTTATTGCTTGATTTAATACGGAGTCATTACATGTTATTTAAGTTTACATTATTTATAAGATGATTTGTTCATTCTAATAAGCCTCATGAATAATCATTTATTGATTTTGAAGTAAAATGTTTGTATGAATTATTCATATTAAAAGGAAAGTTTGATTATGTTTTAATTATCTTTAAGCTCAGTAACAAGATTGGATGTCTGGAACATAGAAATAATAAATAAGATGGTGTTTGTAATTTTGTTGTTAGTTTATTTTTCGATCAGCCCAATTTTAGGTATGAGTAGAATGCCAGCATTGTTTTATCAAATTGAATATTATCTTCTTTGCACAACTGAATGACTTAAGAACTGTTGTTAGATTGCCTGAATTTACTTTCTTGTATTTTCAAAATTATATTAAAAAGACATTATAATTTCTACACAGATGTACAGACTCAATCCAACCAAGTCTGCAATTTTCATGTAATTTTGTTGTGATTAATGCTTCATAGGGATCACTTTGTTTCCAGATTTTTATCATGTATTTTAACTCAAACAACGGCACCTATATTATAATAATGTGTTATAATTTCAGAGCAGAGAAGATGTTTACGAGGTTTACATGACGATTGTTACGAAGAATACAACTTTTATGGCTCTATACATCGTAGCAGACGTAAACATGGACTCAACTATCGTATAAGTCAAGGTTTGTTTATGTTTTATCTATAATAGAAGAAACATTGCTGTTAATATCCATGATAATCTTACACACCTTTAAGGCTTTGCAGCGTGTTCATTTTGACAGATTGAGCATTTTATGTGCATCATCAAATATGGATATTATTCAATAATGTCCTAGATTCATTATAAGACAACGCTGGAGAAATATTTCAAGGTAACCCTTCATCCGCATAGTTTGTACAATGGACTTGCCCAGTTCTTATTTTGGAACTGCTCATAATCAATTTTTGGGGATATCACAATGAAAAGTTTTAGTAGAGCCTGGTCATAGGCTGGTATGACTCTATCCTAATCACTTCCAGCAGGTAACTGGTTAACCATATAGTTAATAAAGGTGACATTTATTTCTTTTTTCCATAGGAAAAAAATTGTCTGGTACTTTAATAGCAGATTAATAATATCTGTCATATGTTGCAGTTCAGATTGGAATATCAGTCCCTTGGGAGGGACAGATATTCTGATCTGAATCGCAAAAATATGTCAATATTTTTTCTTGCATATTCTACCATATTCCATTATATTCTTAATAAAACCAATTTTCTATGGAAATTTATGTCATTACACCCGTAACTATTTTCTTACAACAGCGTATGAAATTACAACTTCATTAATAATGGTAAAATAACGTCATCCTACACATGCCATTGTATAGCTCGCAACTAATCTGGCACCGGCTATGCCAGCGAAATTTCCGGCATGTTTAAACTAACAGAAACACCAGTCTGATATGCAAGAATTTCTGTTTACTTTGACACAATAAGGCTAGATGTGATATCTGACATTCCCTTCAATTTTGAGTCATCAAGGTTTTCAGTACTAATGAATAATAAATCAAGGTAACTTTGTGACATGTACAGCTATTGATAGGTGACTTTTAAATGCTCACGATAATTGCATCTGTGTATGACTCATCACATGATATTATAATTATATTTCCACCTATACATGTCACCTGGAGGAACACTTTAATTATCTAGAGTGCAATAAACTGGAAAAATAACTAGTTCCATTCTAGCTTAATCAGTAATTTGTTCTAAATTCAGAAACAAATTTAATTTGTAGTTCACTGTAGAATTTATTGATTAAGTCTTTACTGCGAAGCTTTTGTTGCATATCTTTATTGTATCTAAACATGGTTCTAAAGTCTCCCTACAGGAATTGTTCTGATGTTTTATGGTATTAAGTTATAAATGTTCAAAATATTAAACATGTTCAAAGAGTTATGTTCAGTTTTCAACAATCATTTTTGCCACAGTTTTTATTAAAAGAGCACACCAGTAGACTTTAATGAAAAAATAAAAATGTTGTAATTAGTCAAAAATGATGTGAAGAATAGAAATACTGTGATTGGATTAGACCTAATGCTCTTACTATCTACAGTAATTACAAGTGATATTTAAAATATTAAAGAAGCAACCACCACTCTGTAAATAACATGGTATAAATATGGTAAATTATAAGTCCAGTGCTATTTATATAAAAATGTAACTTGTGAAAACTTACTTGAAAATGGAATATTTGTAGATTTCATGAATTATTTAAATATTCCTTAAGTTTTATATTTTGCAGGTGATTTTATTGCCTGGTGATGTACAACTTAAGCCTATAAAATTTCACATTTTAATTTAATATTGTATATTATCTTAAATTCTTTCAATCTTCTCAATTTAATGCCAGCATTAGTGGCAGACGTAAAATTATATACATATATTAATAAATGTTTTATAATTTCAGGACATAAACAGTGGATAACATACATCATGGGTACCGGTGTCCCACTTCTCAATGAATATAAACTTGAGTTTTTCACCAAACGTTTACCGCAGACAATCCTTGGTGGTCTCAAACTTCGGATCGGCTATGAAGCTCCGGTCTATGTGTACATCAACCAGGTTGTGTTGTTTGTGGTACCATTCCTGCTGGCTGGTATATTCACCCTGCTGGTACAGCTAGATACCATCAAGGACTATATTGCAGTGTACACGTTTGGGTCACTGATGACAGCCTATGTTTTACTGGTGCAACTTATATCTCATATTATACAGGTAATTAAATTAGTGTTGTCAAACCAATGTCTTTCACACTTCAAGGTGAATATAATATTAATTATAGGTGGCACATCATGATTGATACTGAAATAATAATTGATGTATGTTTCTGAAAGATAGATAGAAGAATTACATCACAAATTGTGCTAAATGGGAGTAATTTAAACTTCCTCAGTATTCTCCAGAAAAAAAGGAAATAATTATTTTTCTTATATTTTACTGATGACATAAAAACACAACTTACTGGTGACATATACATAACCACAACTGTCAGCTTCATAATGTTTGGAGAATATTAACCAGTCATACCTTTGTGAGTATGGATGGCCAATGATTTATTTATAGTTAAACATATTATGTTATAATGCAATCAACTTTGTCCTCTGCTGCCTTCTTTCCCTATGTAATCCATGTGGGGAAGTTGTCTGTAACTTATAATCATTTTGATATGGTTGAGTTTGCTTTACCGTCATAACTATAAGCACAACCTCTGACAAGTGCCTCAGGGATTGTATTCTTTGGCTCAGTGGTCTAGAGCATTGTCAGTTTGACTTGTAAGCAGGTCACAAATTTGAATCCCAGCCTTGGAAGTTTCTTTTCTGATGCATTTGCACCTTTGTGTTACAAACTAAAAATGTTTGTAAGAAATTGGAGAACTTGTCAGTTACTATCAGTAAACATGTAAGGATAAGTTCATTATTGAGGATTGCTTGTTAGGTTATAATTACAGGGCAGTTTTTGACAGAGATACTGCCAATTGATGGCGCATATATTTTATATCTGAGACTGAAAAACCAGTCAGGGATTGAATAATTGGCGGAACTGTAACCATAAATTGTGCTTGGAAGTTACTAATTGAATGTCAGTGGTAAAATCAACAGATTGTTGTGTATGTTAAAGTCCCCTGGTAGAGATTCTAATCTAGACAGGATAGTGGGATAACCTTTTCATTTGGTATTATTTACTGTTTCTATTTGAAAGGTTACCATTATTTTAGCCATTTATTTTGTTATTCTGCAGGGAGATGTAACCGTCTTTTACAGTTATTAGAGTAATTGTATGGTGTTAGTTTAATGCTGCAGTGACATTTTCATATGTCAGTACTTAAGTAGACATTTCGTGTCATCAGGCATCAATTAAAGTTAATGTAAAAGTCATCTGCAAGATACAATTACTGTTATAATGTTGTTAATTAATCAATTATGTTTTATCTTACATGTTAGCACAGAAAGTGCTCTTAGGTTATATGAAGTAGGAATGTAATGTTTACAGATATAGTATGATGAGATTAACCTGTAAATGAACAATATATGGCATCATGATTCTTGTCATTCTTAATGCTTGTATGATTGAAGATAAGATGTTGATAAACAGATGTACTGTAAAGGAAACCTATATCTAGACATGGTTCCTCAGAGTTTTGCTTATGAACACAGCTTCTGTTGTATTTCTAAAGGTTAAATGGTTAATATTAACACTGTCTGATAGGTTGATGTGTGCTCTATGTTGCCTTGTAAGGAAGATTGTTTTCAGGAGTAAAGATAATGTATGTCTGATGGGATTTAAAGAATATCTGGTGCAGAACATGGTGTATACAGATTTGTGGAAAAACTGTCATTTTTATAAAAAAAAAAGTTATTATAGAATGTAATCCCCTTTTATTATGTCTCCCCCACCTCGGGGGGAGACATATTGTTTTTGCCCTGTCCGTCCGTCCGTCAGTCCGTCCGTCAGTCAGTCCGTCCGTCCATTCTTCGTTTCCGGACGATAACTAGAGTTCCTTTTGACCTACAGCCCTCAAACTTCATAGGATGATTGGTCATATAGAGCTGATGATCCCTATTGTTTTTGGGGTCAGTAGGTCAAAGGTCAAGGTCACACTGACCGTTGGTCAATTTCTCGTTTCCGGATGATAACTAGAGTTCCTTTAGACCTACAGACCTCAAACTTCATAGGATGATTGGTCTTATTGAGCAGATGATCCCTATTGTTTTTGGGGTCAGTAGTTCAAAGGTCAAGGTCACAGTGACCGTTGGTCAATTTCTCGTTTCCGGATGATAACTAGAGTTCCTTTTGACCTACAGCCCTCAAACTTCATAGGATGATTGGTCTTATAGAGCAGATGATCCCTATTGTTTTTGGGGTCAGTAGGTCAAAGGTCAAGGTCACAGTGACCGTTGGTCAATTTCTCATTTCCGGATGAGTTCCTTTTGACCTACAACCCTCAAACTTCATAGGAAGCATCTTCTCATACAACCTTAACAATAGAAACCATCCATAGACAGCCTTCATTGAAGTGACTACCGGGTATTTACATTATCTTATCTCCATTTCCATTCCTGTTTCCATTCACAGTTATTCTCAGCAGTGGGGGAGACATGCGCTTTTTTACAAAAGCATCCTCTAGTTTTGAGCTTCATTTAGTAAATTTCTGAAGAGAATCTGTATTATTTGACAGTAATATCAGAAAAGTGACTGAGAATACATGTATACTAATATGGTAATATGTTCTTACTTTGTCTTCTTTATAACTCTAATATGCTACACAACTTACATGTAGAAGTAAAGCCACATTTATTGAAGGAGCAAAAACATTTATATTTTAATCATTTAATTAAGTTTACTGTTGATTGCATAAGTTATATAAACTATGAAATAATTATATTTTTTATAAAGGGTTGTGAACACTACAGAAAACAAATAAACAATGTCCTATCTTGTTAATATCTTAACATGACTCTGTAGGCTAACATTGATCTTATTAGCAGTTAGTTTGACTAAATCTTTTTACCAGCAGTGATGCTTTATATGACCTGAATAATATAAATGCCATTTAAGTTTCAACCAAAAGAAAAACAAAATTTAGTAACCAAGAAAGGTAAAATTAGTACTGAAGTACATTTGTACTTGCAGAGTGGTAAGTAACATCAGTGCCTAGATATGTTGTATTTTGTTAGACACTGAATTTTAATTAGGATTTCAGGCATAAGTTGATCACATGGTACATCACATGACCTTGTCTTTTTAACTGTTTTATTCTTGTCAAACTTTGTCATTGAAAGCATCTAAAAACAGTGTTCATGACTGTGTATGTATATATTACAGGTAATTTGTACAAGTTAATAATTAAGATTTCTACAAATTGTTTATTGCAGGCATCACAATCAGCTGATCTACCTATGATGAGGAAAAAGAAAAATTTGTTATCAGAAGAAGATGAGGTGGATTTTATATCTTGTTGTGATGCCGAGACACTCAAGTTTGTTATACCACCAAAGAAATATAAACTTAATGTACTGATTCATGCCCTTGTAGCAGGACCTCTTTGTGGACTGGGCTTGCTGTACCTGCTACCTACAACTTTAAATAACCTATATGACAATAATACAGGTATAATTACTGTACTTTAACTTTCCCATATATCAGTAAGTAAAAGTGTTTGTAGACTTTTGATGCTTGTTTGAGCACATATATATTGTTGTGGAGCAGAAATATAAGTTCCAAGTCTAGATATACATGTATTTGAAAAAAATAAAGTTGTACTTAAATTCTATATCTTTATGCTTGTTATGTGGTTTATAATTGGAGTAGAATAAGATTACAAAGTTAAAATTGCTGACATATTATTTCATGTAAATGATGCATACAAGCAAGGCTTGTAAGTGTATTTTATAGCTGGAAATATGATTCTATTTATGGTTACTTTAATATTAAATATACATATAATTATTTCAATATTTATAATTTACAGGTGCGACAGTGGTGTTATTTATACTAGGTTGGTTGGCTGTTCTAGTAGCTCAGTATCCATTGACAACAGCAGCGCCCCCTGAGACTGCTACATATAGAACTACTGATATATTTGAAATATCTGCACTAATGAGAAGTTTCTATGTCCTAGTATTTATTACATTTGATCTCTTTCATAGGTAAATGATCTTTATTTCTTCACATTTAACTGACAAACTACATGTATGTGTATTATATCAAAGTTTTAATAGTATCACTTATTTTAAAACACTTTATAAATTTATCTTTATTGAGAATTATTAATATCTATCTATATTACATGGACTAAATTAATGAATTGGAGTTCTAGATAGGTCTGTGAAACTGTTTACTTAACCAAAGAAATTTAAGAATTTAGTCTATAGGGCAATGTATATTCTATTGGCATATATATTTTAATGATAACTCTGTTATATAAATGGATAATATTTAGTTTAAATTTTTTATGAAACCTTAATAATGTGTGGTATTATAGCCATGTGATATTACATCAGTATTTGCTAATTTTATTCTGTATAAAGTTTTAGAAACTTCTTTAAAACAATTCTAAGGGTTATTTTTGTTGTATCATGTGACATGTAACTAGAGAATCATCATTCAGTATTATACTGAGATAATCTTTTCTTATATTTCAGATATTATTCTGACTCATTTCTTTTGACAAATCAAGTGCTACATGTGATATTTGTGTTTTTGCCGGTATTTTGGACATTTGGTGTTCTAGCACCTATAGATTCATTCTTCCTGTATGCCCTGGAGCAGGTGCATGTGTTCTTATTTGGTGGTTCGTTCATGGCGTCTGATGTCAGGTAAATATATCATATCATATATCATTTATATATTGTCTACATTTTCATGCCCTCACTACGTAAGGGTTATGTGGTATATAGATTTGCCCTTGACCTCTGTCCTGCTGTCACATTGTCCATCTGTTGACTGACAAAACAGTGAACTGTCCGGGTGTCCTATAGACATATTTCTAGTCTTATGTCATTTTCACTTACATATGTTATGCTGATTATAAACACTGTAGAATGTAGATTTCAGGCCTTGACAGCACATGGGTCTGAACTATCCCAGAAACTTCATATCTTTATCAAAATTTCTTTTGGCATAATGCATAGAGCTTTACCTTTGTGTATTTCTGAAGTTATATTTGTACCATGTTTGTATATTTAAGATTAAAAATTTATTAAAAGTTAAAGGTCTTTAAAAGTTAAAGGTCTTATAAGTCCCCTACCGGTTTACCGGAGGGGACTTTAGGTTTACCCTCCGTCCGTCTGTCCGTCCGTCAGTCCGTCCGTCCGTCAGTCCGTCCGTCCACAAAACTGGATCCCGCGATAACGCAAAAAGTACTGAAAATATTTTAATGAAACTTGATATATGGATAGATGGCAGTATGGAGGTTATGCACGTCTTTTTCTTTTCTTCCTATGTTGAAAATTCTGGTTGCTATGGCAACAAATAGACTGAAAATATGACAAATTTTACACATAAACTGGATCCCACGATAACGCAAAAAGTACTGAAAATATTTTTATGAAACTTGATATATGGATAGATGGCAGTATGGAGATTATGCACGCGTCTTTTTCTTTTCTTCCTATGTTGAAAATTCTGGTTGCCTATGGCAACAAATAGACTGAAAATATGGCAAATTTTACACATAACCTGGATCCAGTGATAACACAAAAAGTACTGAAAATATGTTTATGAAACTTGACATATGGGTAGATGGCAGTATGGAAATTATGCACATCCTTTTCTTATCTTCCTATGTTGAAAATTCTGGTTGCTATGGCAACAAATAGACTGAATTTCAGATTTCTTATTCTAGTTTTTAAGTTTTTTCACTATAAGTTTCTTTATTTCTTAAGGTATTTTCTTCAAACTTTAAATATAAGTTGCTTGTCATCAACCATAATCATATGTGGCAAGGTTTACAACTCTAGTACAAAATTTATCAGAATTACCTCCCTTGAACTTAAAATTTTCATGAAAAAAACATTGTTTTTTTTTTAATAACTTCTTTTTTCTAAATGTATCTACTTCAAACTTCATATAAATGTTTCTTATTGTCACTCAACATTTGTGAGTGTTCAATACTCTAGCAAGACTATTTTCCAGAATTATGCCCCTTTTTGAACTTAGACTTTTTTTTGAGAAATTGGTAATTTTTACTCCAACTTCTTCAATCATGATAGGATTTTAAAAATGATATATTTTGATAACAGGGATGTTTAAAAAATAACTTTAGAGTGTCCTTCAGTCCGTCTGTCTGTACATAAAAACTGTTTCCTGTGATCACTTTTAAAGAACTTTTTCAACAAATTAACTTAAAATAGGAACATAAGTGAATGGCCCTTCAGAATGTTGCTTGGGCTCTTACCGGTAGGGGACTTATGGATTGCTTGCAATACTATGATAATTGCTTGTTTTATTTCAGACTACTTGTTATGGTAACTTTATCAACATGTGTTTTCCTTGGAGCATATTTTTTCCAAGTGTCTTTGGGAACCATCATATTATGTTCAATGGCTGGTTACCTGCTCAGTACAGATCTTGGTGGGCTTGGTTCCCAGCTTCTTGGATTAATCACGAGAAACCGTGTATCAGCCAGTAAAACTGATGTACAGGAAGTAGACAAAGAGCATTCTGGGAAGAGGTTTCTATGGAAATGGGGGATATTAGAAGTTGTGTATCATGTAATAATGCTTGCAGCTGTTGGCGTAGTAGCAGGTATATTTCATGTTCATATGTTGTTATAATGTATGTATCTGTGAAATAAAATGGTTCAACCCTATTATGTATTTCAATAAATTTAGGGACTTTAAAATCAGCTTTATAGTTGTTTTTTTTTATAAGTAAATTTAGGAGAATAATCATTTGATTATTTGATTGCAAGGGAAGACACTATTAACAAACAGTGGTGGCTTTGCCAAGTGGTTTACTATTCAGACTAGTAATCTAAGGATTGCTGGCTGCAAGGGTTCAAACCCCATCAGGGGCAAGCCATTGTTTTCTTGGGCAAGAAACTTTATATTCATTGCTTAGTACTGGTTGGTTCCAGGAAAGGATTTGAATGTGTTTCAATAAGCTTATAATAAGCTTCTAGCACAATCAAACTAAAAGAAATGTGAAACTATAAACTAACAACAGTAGTAGATCAGAATTGAATTGCAATATAGTTAAATTTCAGTCCTTCACAAGTTTCTTATTAAAACAGAAAAATTTCTTCAATTTTACAACATGAACCTTACTTTGCAGTTTTCATTTCAGATGTAGTTGTACTTTAGTTGTGAAGGGAAAGCATCCTTATCGAGCTTATCAAGCTTCATATGTACATTCTTTTATCAAGTAAAATTACTTTTTATAACTTATAAAGGTTTATACATGTTTTCTATATTATTTCAGGTCTACTAAACAAGAACAGTGGAGATTTTAGTGGTGATAGTTGGAAGATTGTAGGTTATAGTATTGTAGGAGTATGTGTACTGGAGAAAATAGTGCGAGATTTACAGGGGGTATTTATTGTATTTGGTTTGTGGAGAAATATGCTCTTCCCTAAAACTGTCAACTCCAGACGACTGTTTGATGGAAGGAAGCTCTGGCTAACACCTCTTGGAATAATGCGTAGAGGCTTAGTTAATTGGGGTAAGAATAAGTTATTTTTAAATTATCTAGACTATGTTAGTACATTGATTAAAACATTTGTGGGGGGGGGGGAAACAAACTTGATATATATTTAAATAGCTATTAGCTATTGAATAATATACAACTGCATCCTATAGGATAAAAATACACAGTAATTTCAATAGCTTAGATAAAAGCAAATATAACGACAAATTGAAAAATGAAAACACCATGACTTGTAGTGTAATAAAATATAAGTAACTAACTTTTTGGTTGTTCTCTCTTCTAACTCAAACTTATCTAGAATTTATCACAATTACATGTTGAATGATTTTAAAGAAAAGACAATACATTCATGCTTATATGATGTTGAAAGTAGTATTTGGTAAATTTGGTATTTTAACTTTATTTTTTAATTTCAGTTGGTCCATTTTTGATGTTATCGTATTTATCTATTATGGTGACTAGTACCAGCCCAACATCTGTGTCATTAAGAGATCATTTAGATGTAGCAACAGGTGTCTGGTATATCTTTGGAACTGTCCGAGCATTTAGATGGGTATGTTACAATTATATAACTATATTATCATACTTCAGTTCTAAATTTTTTTAAATACAGTCCAACCCCGTTTATTCGAAGTGCCTGGGACTGAATATTTACTTCGAATAATCGATGGGTTCGAATAATCGAAATCCGAATATTGTGACAGACGAAAACTACTCCACTTTGACGAATCGTAGCAAAACTACCGTTTACAACACATTTACTTCCTGTAATCAATTGAGAAAAATAATATTAAAGAAAAGATGCGTAAAAATTATTGTATTGACATTGAAGACATAAATACTTGCATTTTATTCTACATTTTGTATCGTTTCGTTTCGCGCAAACCTTGATAATGGCCGTGTTGTCACTACGGTATTTACAGCTAAACTGGTATTTTCGATTAGGAAAAAGGCTCTTATGTAGCGTTTTGGATGTTTTGACAAATTTACATATACGGTATGTATGAAAAATATTGCTGTCATCTTCAAGCAATAACAGTAACAAAATCGGACACGGTGCATTGCTTTTCATTTTCGGTAATTAAAGTTGATTAAAGAACACAAAAAGAGCTATTATCACGATTGTCTAAATACATGCATGACTATTGATGTTTTTCACAAGTCGACCAGTCAGCGAGTGGATCTGCGCCAATTAGTCTGACTTCGAATAATAATTAGGCTGGCTTCGAATAATAGGTGTGAAATTCTGTCATAATTGTATAATCGGGACCGAAATTTTACTTCGAAAAATAGGAGGTATTCGGATAATGCATTTCGAATAATACACTCGTATTTATATTGATTTATATAGAGAGAAAAACGGGACAGCATATCTACTTCGGATAATGCCGGGTATTCGAATAAAGGGTTGTCGAATAACCGGGGTCGGACTGTATACACTTAAAGAAATATACACTTACAAAAATAATCACCTACAGAAATATACACACCTACAGAAATATACACTTACAAAAATACACACTTACAAAAATACACACCTACAGAAATATACACTTACAAAAATATACACTTACAAAAATACACACCTACAGAAATATACACTTAAAGAAATATACACCTACAGAAATAGACACTTACAAAAATACACACCTACAGAAATATACACACCTACAGAAATATACACTTACATTTGTAGTTGTATGATAATAGCAATGTGGAAAAATAACCTAAAATATTGAAAATATGTTTTTTTAATCTATTTTCATATAAAGTAGGATGTTAAAATAAATGCTCCACTGTCACAAAAAATTGCACTGCAATGTATATGATGTATTTAGAGTTTTAGATTATGTATGTTGAATTAAATTATCAGGGGACAAAGTTTGGTAATTAGTTGCTAATGTTTATTTCTAGGTTTAAAAAAAATGTTGACTGTGTCTTATGATACAGGTTTGAGATCAGTTATACTGTCTGGTTTTTACCATTACAAAAACAGACTGTATTAACTGACAGACCAGTCATTTCCTATCACTATACTTTAGTCTTTATGTCTAATAGACTTGACAAAAATATACCCTTTATGTGTTATATGATACTTTAAAGCCAGACAAGTAAAGAATTAAGATGGAAACATACAGAGATTCAACATTCTAGATGATGCACAATATTTAGACTAATCCTTTAAATCTGCTTGTCTCCAGATGAACCAAAATATTTAAAAAAAATTATAGTGAGAAAAATATGTAAAGTAAAAGATTCAATATTCAAGTAATGATTTACATGTTATATGGGACTAATTTGTAGTATTTATCACCATATCCTTCTTTGTGACTAACACAGTAAGGGCTATTTTTGCATATTTTGACTTTGTTTTGTAAAATTACATTGATTGCAAGTGCTGCTTGCAATGTGTAAATTATGTCCTTTGTTCCCTAAACAATATTTACTTTTTTATACATTTTTCAAAACGTGCATGAATCTAGAGGCATGCTGTTTTTATAGCTAAAAAATCATAATGAGAAACTAAATTTCTTATTTGTTTAAATAATTTGTTTAATGTTTATGTGCTATGTTTATTTTCAGATTTGGCAGAGTACTGTACATGCCCTGTTAGAGTTGTCAGTGGTTCATATCATATTGGTTACCATGGATACAAATACAACAGTTATAAAGTGGGGAGTTCCTATACTAGCTATGTTGACAAGTCTCTGTAGAGATCGCTTGTACCAACTATCTAACAAACTGTATTTCTATATAACATTACTGATAAGTTCATGGACGGACAAGAAACAACGTCGTGGATCTTCTGTACCAATCATCGTAGTGTCTGTTTTATTGTTCCCACTTATTTTTGGAGTAATTGCAATAGCATCTGCCCTGTCAGTGCCTCTTCTACCTCTATTCACTCTGCCACTAGTATTATTCTCGTTTCCTCGGCACCTAAGATCCTGGCCGGAGGATGTCGGTGGGTCGGCCAATAGTTGTCCAGATACAAACTTTTACAGACAGTTAGCACCAGAACTTTCCAAGGCATTTGCATCTGGGTTTGCAAGTGGAAGTATTGGTAAGTATTGAAAAAAATGATTTATCTAAGTATGCTGAGCATACGATAAGAATTGTTGATCAAGAAACCCCTGTTAGTTAATGTTAATGATTAGTCGTAGAGTTGCAAATTTTCATTTATTCTTCACTAGATTTTATTTTTTACCCATTTATAATAAAAACTGTAAATACAGTGGGTTAATCAGTAAGATAATGGACTTACTTGTGTTGATTCTCTAATCCTAGATTATAAAGATCATAGATACTTTATTCTTGGAAGGTAAATGTTTAAAAAAAAATATATGGCATGAAATAGGACTGCATGTTTTAAAGAGAGGTTCAGGCCTTTATAGTGTTTCTCTATATAATGTATACAAATTTTGCTATATAAATATGCAGTTTTAAGGAACATTGTGTAACATAATAGATATTGTCTATTTTAGGGGAAGCATCACCAGGTAATCATTACCTAGTAAGGTTTCAGGACAGACTTATCTGGGTAATGATTCTAGAAAGGGGCTCGTCTTACTGTACCATCAATATAAAAGGACTTGAATTACAGGAGACGTCGTGTCATACTGTAGAAGCTGCTAGGATAGATGATATCTTTGAAAGTGCTTTTGAAGTACCAGAATCATTATGTTGTATTGGACGTCCGAATGAATTCCCATTACACTGTCTGACCCCGCTAGATGCTTACAGTTTACAAGCTTATTCTGACGCACGTAATGTGTTAACGGGAATTATAGATTCAAAGGGCAGCACTGACGAGACTATGAAAGCTTTCCTTAAAAGTTTAGTGTGGGTTTTATTGAAATATGTGAATAAAATAAAAATGAAAACGACAAAGGATAAAAAAGGTGAAAAGTTTGATAAAGAATTGTCATTTATTGCTCAAAATGAGAAGCATGAATTGAAAGAAATTAATGCAAATAGCTCTAATATTAAACCAGTTCAGCAAAGAAACACTGCATTACAACCATTAGTTCCAGACTTTACACGCGACACGCGGTCTCCAACTCCACCACCTGTTGTAAATAAAAAACAAAACAAGATGGCGTCATCGTGGGGTTCCTTAGACAGTTTCACTGACAGTATATTCTCTGACGATGGTTTAACTTCTAAAAAGAAGCCGAGTAAACCACCTGCAGCATTAAAACCAATACCAGCGAGAAATAAAAGTCCCGAAATAGAAGATTTATTTGATGAGTTAGACATAGGTTTGCCAGCTTATGATGTCACTAAACCTAAACCCACACCTCAAAAATTTAGTGGGGCTAAATCATTTGGCAATGCTATATATAAACCACAAACTAATTTAGCAGGATCTCCTGACTTTAAAAGTCCATATTCATCCCAACTTAGTTTACCTAAAGACTGGAGGGAGTTGCCGTTAGACAATTCACAAGTGTCAAGGTTGATGAACAAATTTCCTGCAGACTGGTACAAATTTGTTCTGAAGACATTAGACTGGTCGTGTGAAGATCAGAGTAAAGAGAAAGTGCTACAGGATGTTACTGGGGATGATTCACTCAGAAACTGTTATGCTCAACTTACTATGGCCTGTTACTCTATATTTGAAGGTCAAGGTATGAAGACAGTTTAGTTCCATCATATAATTATGTAGTATTTGACATTATATAAAAAATAGTTAAGTTCATTTTATTTATAAATAATCAAAATACTTAAGTAAATATTCAGATATAGACTTTGGAAGAAAGAGATGTTTTTACTTTGGTATTCATAGAAATTGATATTCTACTTTAATGGTTGTATAATTGACTAATTTATGTTGTATAATTGACTTATTTATGCTGTATTATTGTTTAATTTATGCTGTATTATTGACTAATTAATACTGTATTATTGACTAATTTATGCTTTATTTCTGAGTAATTTCTGCTATATAATATCAGGTTACAGTGGACCAAGTTTTTTGTACAAGTGCTATATGGGTGAGGTGTCTATCAACGCTATGTGGGACTGGTTAGGGGAACATACAGTTTTACAGAATCTTGTGAAGAAGGCATTCAGGTAATACAGATCTTTATAATTCCTAGGAATACATGATAGTATCTACTGTGAAACATGTTTTCCACTACATTAAATCACCATAGTTAAAGAAGTTGAATTTTTTAGGTCACCATAGTTAAAGTTGAATTTTTGAACCAATTTAAGGTTAAGATCATAATGTTGATTATACACTTTATAAGGGCTTTTAAAAGCAGTTTTGTCATACATACAGTATGCTGACATTGGTATTATTGTGGATTTTAAGGTGGTTTCATAGTCAAACATGGAAGAACTGTGTAGGTAACATGTTTGTTGTCAAATATTCACAGCATTTGTATGATCTAAGTATGTAATTAAGCCGCTTCATGACAATACCAACATAGTGTGTTTGCGACCAGCATGGATCCAGACCAGCCTGCGCATCTGCACAGTCTGATCATGATCCATGCTGTTCACTTACCAACCCTATTACAAGTAGAGAAACTGATAGCGAACAGCATGGATCCTGATCAGACTGTGTGGATGAGCAGGCTGGTCTGGATCCATGCTGGTCGCAAAAGCACTATGTTGGTTTTGTCATGTGGCGGCTCATTATTATCATAGGTTCTGGTTTATTAATAATGATTTTCACATGTTTCAGGTATGGGTTCAAGTTGATGATGGATCAGATGTTGCTAGGGGAGATGAACTCTGACCTGGAGTGGCAGGAGGCCCTGGAAGAGTATGATAATGAATGGTATATAGGTCTGGAGAAAGACCCAGAGTGGACGTCAGCTGTGCTAGCTTCCACCCCAAATCTCTTCTCTATGGGGCATAATAACACACAGGTTAGTTAAACAACTACACCAATATCTCTGCTCTTAAGTCATTTTTTTATCAAAGAAGGAGTACATTAATATGTCGAAATTGTGTTACCTATCTAAAATCATTATATTTCACAGACATTTCTTATATTACAATTCAAGAATGTAACAACTAACAACTGAAAATACTAATAATAATAGTAATGTTTTCATGTGTTTTTTTTCCACACCTTTTACAGAATACCTACAACAGTAGAACTTTGACACTGCAATCACTAGATGTGAGTATTGGACGTTTGAATCCCGAGGTTGTACGAGGGCAGTGGGCAAACCTTGCACTAGAACTTCTATATATGACCAACGATGATGAGGAACGTTATAGTATACAGGCACACCCTGTTATACTGAGAAACTTAACTGTCCAGGCTGCAGATCCACCACTTGGCTATCCAATATATTCTTCCAAACCAATATCTGTTCCTTTAATATGATCTCCCTGATGTTGAAATACTTGCCCTGCAGTTCTGTGAGTTTAACTTCCTCTTGAGATGTGAAATTCATTCTTGTTTGGAAGCTATCCCTATAACAAGGAAGGTCAGTTGTTCCATGCTGGTACCAACTTTGTGATATATGACTTGGAGGAATGTGTAGGGATTTCTTCCACCAGTCTCTCTGACATAAGGCTCAGACAAGTATCTATGGACTTCTAGCAGTCTGTCTCTGATATATGGCTGGAACAAGTATCTGAGAACTTCATCTTCTAGCTTGTGGCCATATCATTTTACCAGCATCAGTAGAACTTTTAAACCTGACAATAACAGGAGTAATGTATAACATCCAGTGATACAAGACATTTCAAGGACAAGACCAATGTTTGATACAGAAAAACATTAATTTGTTTAAAAAGAACTGGACAGTCCTATGATTCTAGCATCTATTTTTCTATTATAAACAATTTGTTAAAGTTTACAGAATATACATATAGTTTAAATCAACAATTATTATATATTCCAATCCAGATGTTTAAATTCTAGTTTGTGGATCAGTGTTGCCGTAGTTACAGTTAACAAAATTTATAGAAAAGCTTGCTTTATTGCTTATATGTATCAGGCTTTAAGACTAAAATTTCTATTTGATATAATAATTAGTAAAAGGAATATTCTATGTGATTTTCAACAACCTTTAAATTTTTCAAATTCTGTTTTTGTTTTTTAAATTTTAAATTGGCAACTTGTGTTGTAACATAAACGTAATTAACCATTACCCTTCTTGAACTTAAAGTGATCAGCGTTAGTCACCAGTATAAAGCCAGGCTGGCCTGTTCTACTGTACAGTCTGACCAAGAGCTATAATATTGGCTGACCAACTTAAAACTTTCATCTTGGTGTCTACAAATTGATAGTGAACAGTTCTGTTAATGGAATCTGCACATTTAAGAAAACCAGTGGGTTACGTTTTCCTGTCTTTAACTACATGGTTATAGTTTATCATGTTTATGATCTTAATTTTAGACATCTGGTTTGAATGAATAATTCATTGTAAACTTAGATGTTATCTACTGTCCATTTCTAGCTTTCACATGTACAAATACTCAATCATGATCTAATGTCACTGGTTTGCAGGTTAATTTAAATATTTTTATTTTTGTGTGCCCTTATTAATTAAAGACAACACTTCTTTTTATTGGGCTTAGTTGTTCTTTTATATTGTAGCTGTTGGTTGGTTCTACTTCTGTTAGTCTTTCATCTTTATATATAATTATAATAAAATTATTTACATTGACAAATTATATATAGTCAGTGACATATGGTATTATAAGAATGTTATGCTGGCTGCTGGAATATCCCAGTAAGACTTTGGCTTTGTAAAGTTTCAGTAAACACAGCCAAGAGCTTTATATCCCCACTTGTACTAGCAGCAAGCATCTCACTCCTTTTTTTTTCTTTTTCAGTTTATAGATGCTTAATTGACAAGTGACTTATTTTATTTCTCAGATGTGATTTAATTATCTTAATTTTTTATTTTTATTTTTTAATTTTTTTTTCTTCTGTTTCATGTATTTTGTAGTTGATGTATTTTAAGATTTTGTCAGTTTCATATACTTTGGTCTATTTTTACATATTTTCTCAAATTAATTATATATTCTAAATGTGTTCAGGTGAAAATTCATCTTTGTTCAAGACAAATTTATTAATGTTGATCAATCATACAATCCACACTGTTTTTCCCTGTAAGTTTGCTGTATTTCTTGAAATAATAAATAGTTTAAAAATAGAGAAATGAAAATCCTTTTATTTTTTCTTCAGACAATAAAAAAATTGTTTTTTCATTGTAAGGGCATTTGTCGTTGAAGTAACTGTATAATTGTTGAACTTTGAAACAGTGTTGTACTTGTCTCATTGTTGTATTTTCATGTTGTTATATTTAAATTAAAGCTGTGATATCTATTTTGTTAATAAAGTCACTTTTTAAGAAAACCAGTGTTTATCTTATTTACCCAATTACCATTTGAAGTAGCTGTGAATGTAGATTTTTATTGGTTTAAACATATTTATTTAAGCTCGATTGCGAAACAAGTTATTGCAACTTATATTAATCACTTTCGAGTCCGCTTCCTTGAACCAACCAGTACTGGTGTCATATGAAGAAACATGGTCGTGATCACGAGTCTAAGGGCTCAAACCCATGATCTCTGGGTTGAGAGGCAGACACCTTAACCACTAGGCCACCACTCCCCTTATTTTTGATTTTGATAGTTACATATTCTACACACAGTAATTATTTCCTAAAATTTATTCATTAAACAACATTTAATTTTTTTTTTTTTACAGAAAAGGTAAAATCATAAAATATTCCAAATTCAGGAAAATGGAATGGGGTGTCCATTGCTGAATGGTTAAGGTTGTTGACTTAAAAACAGCCTGTGATTTGTATAAATAGCTGGATAATATCAAACTTTCAAATTTTTTTTACCTATTCACTTAGTTAAGAACAGTGAGATTATACCAGAAAAATGGGGAACAAAGTTGTGTAACTTGAGGATATCTTGACCCTTGTAATTGTCAATTAAACTGTAGTATTAAATTATTGCCATTAATTTTGATATCCATAAAAGGTAACTTTAGCTGCATTCAAAGTGAATGAAGAAGGCTTTACTCAAGAAAAATTGATGCCCAACTGCATTATGTAAGTAAACTTGCCTGAACTGTGGCCATTGAATTGGTAAAAAAATGTTCATCTTTTGAAGACATATATATTGGTAGAGCTTGAGATATGTCAAAATTGTTCACTGTACTTTTTTTAAATGTTCATTAATGAGAGTTAAATTGGGTGCCTTTGTATATTTGTACAAGTTATACCTAAAGTATAAATAGGTTTAGCATACAGACATACAGAGGTATGATACAATTATTGTATGCCTGGGACATATTATCAAGTAAACCATACAGAGAGAAGGTACATTTAGATTATTATATGTTTGGGACAAATAATCAGGTAGACCATAGAGATGGACAAACATATTATTCAAATATTACATCGAGAGGAATCGCGCCAGGGACTTTGGATTCTTTCACGATAGGAAGCTATCCAGCTAATGAACATTGGTGGTTCTACTTCATCAGTAAAGCTGGAATGTTTACCGTGTTGGTCAATGGTGTGACATAACCCCCCCCTCCCACACACACACCACAAAAAAAATATGCTGAGGACATATTACCAGGTTAACCATACAGATGCACAAAGTAATGATTCAGTTACAATAATGCCATGGGACATATTACCGGGTTAACCATACAGATGCACAAAGGAATAATTCAGTTACAATAATGCCATGGGACATATTACCGGGTTAACCATACAGATGCACAAAGGAATAATTCAGTTACAATAATGCCATGGGACACATTACCGGGTTAACCATACAGATGCACAAAGTAATGATTCAGTTACAATATGCCATGGGACATATAACCGGGTTAACCATACATATGCACAAAGGAATAATTCAGTTACAATAATGCCATGGGACATATTACCGGGTTAACCATGCAGATGCACAAAGGAATGATTCAGTTACAAGTATGCCATGGGACATATAACTAGGTTAATCATACACATGCACAAAGCAATATTTCAGTTACAATATGTCATGGGACATATAACAAGGTTAACCATATAGATTCACAAAGGAATGATTCAGTAACAATTATGCCATGGGACATATTACCGGGTTAACCATGCAGATGCACAAAGGAATGATTCAGTTACAATTATGCCATGGGACATATAACCAGGTTAATCATACACATGCACAAAGCAATATTTCAGTTACAATATGTCATGGGACATATAACAAGGTTAACCATATAAATTCACAAAGGAATGATTCAGTAACAATTATGCCATGGGACCATACAGATGCACAAAGGAATGATTCAGTTACAATTATGCCATGGGACATATAACAAGGTTAACCATACATATGCAAAAAGGAATGATTCAGTTACAATTATGCCATGGGTTAACCATACAGATGCACAAAGGAATGATTCAGTTACAATTATGCCATGGGACATATAACAAGGTTAACCATACAGATGCAAAAAGGAATGATTCAGTTACAATTATGCCATGGGTTAACCATACAGATGCACAAAGGAATGATTCAGTTACAATTATGCCATGGGTTAACCATACAGATGCACAAAGGAATGATTCAGTTACAATTATGCCATGGGACATATTACCGGGTTAACAATACAGATGCACAAAGTAATGATTCAGTTACAATATGCCATGGGACTTATAACCAGGTTAACCATACAGATGCAAAAAGGAATGATTCAGTTACAATTATGCCATGGGACATATTACCGGGTTAACAATACAGATGCACAAAGTAATGATTCAGTTACAATATGCCATGGGACATATAACAAGGTTAACCATACAGATGCAAAAAGGAATGATTCAGTTACAATTATGCCATGGGACATATTACTGGGTTAACCATACAGATGCACAAAGGAATAATTCAGTTACAATTATGCCATGGGACATATAACCAGGTTAACCATACAGATGCACAAAGGAATGATTCAGTTACAATTATGCCATGGGACATATTACTGGGTTAACCATACAGATGCACAAAGGAATGATTCAGTTACAATTATGCCATGGGACATCTTACCGGGTTAATCATACAGATGCACAAAGTAATGATTCAGTTACAATTATGCCATGGGACATCTTACCGAGTTAACCATACAGATGCACAAAGTAATGATTCAGTTACAATTATGCCATGGGACATATAACCAGGTTAACCATACAGATGCACAAAGGAATGATTCAGTTACAATTATGCCATGGGACATATTACCGAGTTAAATAGGACTGAGGTAATACTGTGAAAGAATATGTTTCATTTCAACCTGGGGCAATATATATTACACATTCAAATATATAGCTTAAAATTAGTAGGTTAAGAAGATAATAGTCACTGGCAAAATCTAAAGCATTCACCATCATATGATGCCTAGGTCTTTTAATTTCATTCAACAATCAGGGGGAAAATAAACAGAAAGAACAGCAAGTCTTTGGTTTTATTTATTTCCAGTATTTGTAACTGGAACAACAAAAGATAGCTTTAGAAATAGAACAGTATAATACATGTGTAAATTGTCAGTAATCATAAAACCGACACACAATAATTACAACTTGTTGACTAAGAATAAATCCTAAACTGAGCCTGATAGAAATTTTTAACAATATCAAGAGTTTCATAACAGCAAAAGATTAATAATTTCAAAGAATTTTTTAGGTCTTTTCAAATTGAAATAGAAATTCTGGAAGTTGTGCCATATATTTTATGACAATATGACACCTATATTAGACAGTTCTACTTTGATTGTACAACCGACACCTTTAAATATGTCCTATAGTGAATGCAAACTGACCTGTCCTTTCTTTACTTAACATTACAATTGTTGGTGTGAATTTATCATTTAAAACATAAAACGAAACTTTACACCATGAAAGAAGTATTACAATACACATATAAAGTATTGTCAGCAAAAATGTATTGAGCAAAAAAATTTGTAACATTTCAAAAACAATATTCAATTTTAACCCAATATTCTTTTTTTACCCATGCATTAATATTAAAACATATTGATCAATCTTGGATACAAATACAATATGTCAAACATTAGACACAGCTTACACGTGTTAACAGCCCCTCTTAAAGAGCTATTTTTCAATATAAACACAAGATTAGAGATTGGTATCTCATTAAAATTTTCATAACAAACTAACGTTTATGAATATATGTTTCATAAAAATGACTTATTCTCCAACAAAAGCTATAGCAAATCTTAGTTCTCCTTTGGACAGATCAATATGAATGCACTGTAGTGATTAAAACAACTAAAATCAAAATATTTTACAAACATTTCATAGTCAAATATAAATCTAAAATAAACAAACATGATGTCTTAAATAAACAAACATGATGTCCTAAACAAACATGATTATAACTGTATAAACAAATCTAAAACATTTCAAATCTTGTAAAAAAATAATACATCTTTTAAAATTACAATTATTCTAAAATGAATTAATCTTAAACTTTAATATACATTCACATGTAGTCTTCTTTTTTCAGCCAATGCAATACACAATACCAACCTGTTGATTCTTGCTATGTATCTATATATAATTACTTTGTTGTCGGTGGGAATTTAAATTACAAAATTGCTTCAGGTATAAATCTCTCTACCTCTCTTGGTTAAAAACAAATCCTTCTTGATTAGATTAATCATAATATAAACAGTCCAAATAACCATATAAACACTAAAAGTAATCATAAGCACTCAAATTAACCATATAAACACTCAGAATAACCATATGAGCACTTCAAGTAATCATATAAACACTCAGAGTAGCCATATAAACACTTCAAGTAATCATATAAGCACTCTGATTAGCCATAGAAACACTTCAAGTTGTCATATAAACACTCAGAGTACCTATATTAACACTCAGCATAACCATATAAACTCATAATAACCATATAAGCCCTCAAAGTAATCATATAAACACTTGGAGTAACCATATAAGCACTTCAAGTAATCATATAAAACTTGGGAGTAATCATATAAAACAGACTAATTATATAACACTCGCAAGTATTTATATTAACATAAAAATGACATATAAAATCTGATGTGATATGATATTCATCCTAAATATATAATTATGTTCTCATTTGGACTTACATCATTTCAAGCTGTTTTGTTTGATTTTTTATTTTCAAAGTATTAAATTGTATGAAAGTGTAAGAAATATTAGAAAAATATGAATAAGATATAATAAAATGTGAAATGGCAGCTGTAGATGATAAAGAAATAAACATGCAATGCCAATGTACACAAACTTCTTGTATGGATGTGAAATGGACAGAAGCATGTCTATAAAATGTATGGAATGTTTAACGTAAGGTGTGTGGTTATATATTTTCATGTAACAATAAACACATTCTAGTAAACATCTTTTATATAAAATAGAAATAAAAAATAATCAGATAATATACTCAAATTCTGATATGATAAATAGAATGAAATAGTTGGTTTTGATAAATAAATGAAAAGGTAACTGTGAAAACAAAATTTTGACTGTTTTCTGCCAACATTTTTTTCTCCATAGATTATTCATTAAAAAAATCTAATATAACTATTGTTTACCCCATTTAAACATCAGGAACAACTGTCAATTTCCTGTCATATATAATAATACTAAACATCTAAACAGCAACAGTTTTTCAAGGTTTTCACAAAAATAATTGCACAGTAAATAATCAAAAGTTTTACAACAATAAAAGAAGAATACTGATTTATTTGAAGGATTTGCAAATAAAAGGCAATGGGTTTTCATGGAAACTAACAGAAACTAACAAAAGAGCAAAAACAGGGAAAGAAAATGGAAGTTGTTTTATAAATTGAGCAAGTATGCATTTCAAGTTTCCAACAACAAGTAACAGAAAAAACCATATGTTTCAAGCAAAAAGTATCTAACAGCAAATAAACTTAATACATCAAAATATTACTGAACACATATCATTAAAAATGTAAGGGAGGTCACTGTTTCACAACTATATATTTAATTAAGCATGACTTGGAAGTGGATTATACATGCTAACGAGAAAGATACTAATATTACAAATCTCACATTTTTCCTTAACATTGGACTGTAGAGAAGATAGTAAAACTTGAAAACTCAAAATTCATTAACTTTCAACTACAATCATTTGAACCCCACAGTCATACACCACCAGTTTAGAGCTAGGACAGCCTTCATTTCTTTGGAGTCTGACTACACTCTACAAAAGTGTAAATTTTACTGGTTGCATTTTTAAACTCTTTTAAAAATAACAGCAGGAAATTCTTACTTTAGAGCAGGACAAGTTCATTATATATGTTTACCTGTGAAATATGCATTATATGTGAATATTCCTTTCTATGGTTGAATTAAACAGTAGTTACAATAAATGCCTCTATTTCAAAGTATGTATGAATCATAAATGAAACTTTGAGCCGCGTCATGACAAAACCAACATAATGTGTTTGCGACCAGCATGGATACAGACCAGCCTGCGCATCCGTGCAGTCTGATCAGGATGCATGCTGTTCGCTATACATTTCTCTACTTCTTATAGGGTTTGTAAGCGAACAGCATGGATCCTGATCAGACTGCTCTGATGTGCAGGCTGGTCTGGATCCATGCTGGTGGCAAACGCATTATGTTGGTTTTTTCATGACGCGGCTCAATTTTAATGAATGTATAATGTGAGGACTAAGTTTACAAGATGACTAAATTATTGTCAGTACAAACAATGTATACAAACATGCTACATATAAATTATGCTAGGATTATGGTAACATTACAAAATGGATGACATGTAACATTATAATATATATCTACAGTAAAATCATTCTATTTCCTTGAATATCTTATTTCATGGTCGCCTCCTCTCTCATACTAAATTTTGACATTGTACATGTAAGTGTAAGAATTTTTTCTCAAGATGTTTCTCATTTAGACGACACTCTCAATCACGAAATAAGACACTCCATAAATGATAATGATTTTGCAATAACTAAACAATAACAAGAGCTGTCCGTAAGACAGCGCGCTCGACTTTTTTATTGCTTGCCAATAAAAAAAGTTTTTGCAGTAAAAGGCAATACAAGAATCTCTGTATTTTTAAAGTGAACAATGGCCATGAGCATTAAGATATTTAGTGAAGAATTATTTTACTGAATTGTGTGATACCCTTGAACACTGCAGCAAAGTTTGAAATGTTTAAGTCAAAAGAGGGCTGGTAAGAAAGAAAAAAAAACTGAGTTGAGCCTTAAATAAATTTAATAGTATTAAACCCACTTTGAGAGAATAAGGTATTTTTACGTCACTCAAGTGGATAGGAATGAATTTTTTTAGATTTTTTAAGTTTTTTAGTGCTTGCCTATAATACAAAACATTGACAGTTAAGGGCCATAATTCAAATAAAATCTTTGACAGAATTACCTTCTCCTGGACATGTTTGGGAATCATGATTGTAAACAAGTATTCCAACTTTCAAATTAATATCTCAAACAGTTCAGTCAAAAAGTGGACTGGTACTAAAAACTTAACCAAGATTGTAAGTCGATAAAAGGCCTTAATTTTTAAAACAAATCCTTGACAGAGTTACCTTCTCTTGCGTACAGATGGGGGTAATGATGTGAAATAGCATTAAAAGTTTCAAAGCAATATCTCAAAGGGTTAAGGCAATAAGTGGATTTTACCCATATTCAATGTATTTTCTAAGTCAAAAAGGGGCATAATTCTGTCAAAAACCTTGACAGAGTTATGTTCCTCTTGTCTGTTGATGAAGGTCGTGATGGTAAACAAGTATGGTCAGTTTCAAAGCAATACCTCCAATGGTTTTGAAATAAAGTGAGGTGGTACAAAAAACTTAACCAAGCTCAATACACTTTCTAAGTCAAAAAAGGGCCATAATTCTGTCAAAAACCTTGACAGAGTTATGTACTCTTGTCTGTAGATGGAGGTTATGATGGTGAACAAGTATGGTAAGTTTCAAAGCCATACTTGTAATACTTCTGAAATAAAGTGGGGTGGTACGAAAAACTTAACCAAGGTGTGACGCCAACGCCGACGCCGACGCCGGGGCGAGTAGGATAGCTCCCCTTTTCATAGAAAAGTCGAGCTAAAAACTGTTTTTAAAGTAAACTAAAACAACCGTATCCATATCATAAATTGATATAAAGATTGATACTTTGATTTGACACAGTTTGATTTTAACTATCAATGGCAAAACAAGAATTATTATAAAGTATGTTAAGCATTATTTTCATCATGGACAGCTTGTTTAGCTTGTAAGTCAAAGATGGCATGTGTAAGTAACATTTTATATCTTTGTAATGTAGCCATCTTAATAGTCATTTATTTAACAGCTGTTTTAAACAGTAATTCAGTCAAATAATGCCCCTAAAGTTATGCATTATATAAAATAATAGGTCCACATGGTCCTATATCACTCACCTGGGTAAAATATATTAATAGCAAGTGGACCAGAACAAATGTGATCCCCAGAAAACTGATTTACATTACCTTTCTAAAAACCTGCTCGACAATGCTACATACCAAATAACTAGCCCAAGAGAATATTTTTACTTCATTTGGAAACATTAACTAAGCCCTTTTAATATAAATTTTGATGAAGGTCATCTGCAGATCATTTCTGTGAAGTTTGCTAAAAATCTATCAAGCAAATGTTATATTTATTGAAATTGCTAATAAAGGGAGAACACACACAGCCATTAGGCTATGACAAATGTTCACCTTTTTACCCTGGTGAGACAAAAAAAAAACATAATCACATTAACAAGATGTTGGAGAAAAAAATAAAACATTATTTTGCTAAAATGCAACTGTTGGATATTTGAATACTGAAATTAAAAATATAAAAGTAAAATCAGAGAGCTGGATATGATTTCATCATTTATCATAATCAAGATATCACGATTATCTAACATATACATTAAAACATGTATTATCATATCATATACATAATGTAGGTAACATTTAACATTTAAATTATTTTATCATTTATAAGAGATCAATTTGCTATAAATGGGACTAAAATAATTTCCTAGACAGTAACATGTTCATAAATGCCAACGTAACACACCGTTTTCTTACATAATGTGCTATAAAACTTTTATCTATCTATATACATTTTTCTCTGGAAATTATGCTTGGTAACTTAACAGTTTGTACATCACAGCATAAACTATCCATTTTACCCGTTTCTACTTCAATAATTCTTGGAATTCAGCTATCAATTCTGAGCAAAATAATTTGGATCTAAGGCAAAAATGTATCAACTTTGTGAGGTAAGAATTTTTATGTTTCAAGCAAATACAGTAAAAATATAAAATAATGCCAAAAACAGTTGTATTTATATAAAAACTAAAGATTAAAGTAAGCAAAGAAGAGGTAAGATAAACACATTTACCACATTTTACTGCATTTTATGGGTTGTAATTCATAGGTCTTAAATAAACAAAAGAAGATCATATACACATATACAAAACATATACGCAAAGTATATGTGAAGTGAATCTGTAAATTTTCCTTCATTGAATCATATATTATTATAATACATTAAAGTTATATTAAAGTTTAAATGAATAAAAAGTTTGAGAGTAACAGAGATAAAGAACAGGTATAATATGTAAATATAATTTATCTTTGAAATTTAACAATGCTTTAATGATGAAAGAAAAATATCTTAACCATTACCCTGATGGAACCAAAAATTATAAACCTTTGTCACCAGTATAGACCCAGGCCAGTCTGTACATCATTGTGTACAGTGTACATCATTGTGTACAGTGTTCGTCATTGTGTACATCATTGTGTACAGTGTTCATCATTGTGTACAGTGTTCGTCATTGTGTACAGTGTACATCATTGTGTACAGTATACATCATTGTGTACAGTGTTCATCATTGTGTACAGTGTACATCATTGTGTACAGTGATCATCATTGTGTACAGTGTTCGTCATTGTGTACAGTGTACATCATTGTGTACAGTGTTCGTAATTGTGTACAGTGTTCATCATTGTGTACAGTGTTCATCATTGTGTACAGTGTACATCATTGTGTACAGTGTACATCATTGTGTACAGTGTTCGTAATTGTGTACAGTGTTCATCATTGTGTACATTGACATCATTGTGTACAGTGTACATCATTGTGTACAGTGTTCATCATTGTGTACAGTGTTCGTCATTGTGTACAGTGTACATCATTGTGTACAGTGATCATCATTGTGTACAGTGTACATCATTGTGTACAGTGTTCATCATTGTGTACAGTGTACATCATTGTGTACAGATTAACCAGGCTCTATACTGCTCAATTCAATTTTTATATTTCAATATTTAAGTTCCTTTAACTTAAAATTGACTGCAAAAATTTACAAAAATGGATTTAGTACATTTTATATATAAGTCTGGTATAGCAGAAATGATGTGGAGGGAGGTTAAAATGATCTGGACGATTGACAAAAAAACCCACTAATTATCAAAATATTTGTCATTTTTAAAAGCACTAACTACAACAAGAACATCATTAACACAATCTATGACTAGATATCAACAATTATCTCTACCTTTAACAACAATACAACTATATTACTTTGATTCCTAGTGAATATATTATAAAACACAACAAGGTATCACTATAAGTAATTATAATTATTAAATCATTATAAAACAACAAAAATGGAAAGAGAACGAGATGAGTCAGTTTCTTTAATTATCAACAACTTTTAGTGAAAAAAAATTATGAAAATATGACATATCCTAATAAAAGAAATGTATTTTTTAAATAACAAAGTATATGAGCTGTGAACACACCATGACAATGTGTAACAGAAAGACAATATACCTGACCACGAGACATGTTCATTTGGTTAAGAAGTATATAAATATTTAACATCTATCCACTTTGGTTTTAGCTTGTTTGTTGTATGTAAATACTTAGCATCTATCCATTTTGGCGTTAAAAAATTAATGAGTAAGAGTTAAAAATCATTCTTCTCCAGAAATAATTACTAAATTTCCACTTTTACTTTCTAGCAAATGGTTGAGCAGTTTATTGCCAATGCTATTAAAGGTATAATTTCATCATGTGTGAAATGAGATATTTCAATGTAAATTAGCACCATAACTACATCTTGTGGTAAATCACAGTTTCCCACCACCAATGAGAAATAATATACAGCACACAGTCTACTTCATAAAAAAACAACACAGTCTATCTAAACCAGGCATCTGAAGTATTATACTGAGATCCAGTCCACCATTATTAAACATCTAAGTTTATAACATAAAGGAGGAATCCCTTTGAGACAATACTGTCCTGATGTTATGATTTACACCTACCCTGATCACCTTCAGTAGATGTATACATATTGTATTTATCATATAGTATGTAATATTTCATCACCTGGCAGCTAAAATCACTGGGACAATCTTCCTGTGTACATCAAACTAAGGTGATCATGCCGATGCTGTAAATGTCCATTTTTGACTGGGAGAATTAAAATCACAGGTGTTTGCTACCAGACCTCGTCTCTGAGTTTCAGCACTGTCTATACATACACCCTGATACTTGCTACGTAACATTGTACCACTCTCTATACGTTCCCATTGCTGTAATCATATACATCATGTATCAATAAACATATTGTGTAATCATATACAAACTTCTTTTCTCCTACAATGGGCTGGATTAATGTACACTGTCACTTAACAACAGCTGTTGGTAGGACAGCAGACTCGACTATTCTAAGTGCTTGATGACAATTTAAAAGTTATAAATAATCAGTTTACAAGTTAAAGCAATTTCAAAAGAACAAAACTGTGATGTATATCTCAAGTTGACAAAATTGTTGATGAAAAATTAAGTAGAATTAATTTAAGTTTTAACTTTAAAGTCCCGAGCACAGTCCATTATACTTTGACAAATTGCAGGAAATGGCATTCGTCCTCTACCATAGTGTCAAATGGTTTGAATAAAAAAGTTATAAATTCTAAAGCTGGATACGTAACAACTGGTTAGGTAACAACCATTAAGTATGTTACAGAAGTTCTGTTAAAATTGGTGCTGAATGCAATAAAACAATCTTAACTAAACAAATGTGAATATCAGATTTTAGTATTTCCTGTTCTATGACAACATATAGATTACCTGATTAGTATTATCTGGTGTACACTGGAACAGTTTCACAACTTCTCCTGGATCAGTACTTGTTAATGTTAAACAAAGGTCAAGGTGACGTATTTCTCCAGTCTTTGTCATGGAAAACTCCTACAATATAATAGAGATGCTCACAACATTACCTGCTTATTAACATACGTTTATTTCCAAGTAAACAATAATTGATAGTTTAACAAGATTTTTTTGTTTTTTTGTCTCCAACATTATACTTCCTCTAATCTATGGAGGGAAAGGTTTCCTCTTATTAAATGGAATTATTAATGATCACTTATATTTCTTCTTAGGAAAGCAGAATTTCTCATTCATCAGGATGATATGATAAACCTCTATTTATCTATCTACAAACAAGTGTATATATATAAACAGGACAGTCTTGTTTTACATTTATTTTGGTTGCACTAAGGCACGGAGATATCCTTATTTAGTTAATATAAACAAAACTAATATAAAACAATGCCCCGTACCTGATTTCCTCCTGTATTGTGACACTGGAACATTCCCAGTATAGCATCGGCAAATCCTCCCATAGTGTCCATACACATGGTTCCCTGTATAATGCTTCCAAATGCCTGGTCCCCCTTGTCTGGTACTCTGAAACATAAATAAATTAGTGGTTTATAGACTGTATTTAGAAACAAAAATAGTCATGATATACCGTAGTCATTATAAATACTAGGGAATTATGGCTGTAATTATTCTTATCAATCCAACAAATTTTATCTTCACCAAGTTAATATTTTATAAATCGTTGACATACACTGTTTGTTATTTTGCCTGTTTATGTCCTCATGAGCTTTAAAGCCTAATGGAATGAACTAAAATGCCTACTGTCATAAAATCATTTAAGCACTGAGATAATTCATTATGATCACCACAAATAAAGGACAATTATAATCAACAATTAAAGTCCCTTTTATTGAATGGAAGACTTCAGACAAATAGTTATTCTGCAAGTCCTTTGTCTTTTTTCCAATATGCACATATAAAATAAAGCATTGTGCAAATTTTGTAAGGAGAAAAAAAACTCAATTCATTAATGTAGAAAAAAACTCTTAAAAACTCTTTTTTTAATGACCTTGTCATCTCTTGGAATAAAAAAATATCTTAATTTTATAAAAATGAATTACATGCACTATTAAAATTTTCAATATACTGCAATATATAATTCTTACATTATATCCCAGCATATTTTCATATGCATACAATGTTTGTATTGCTAACTTTATAATGTCATTATTATATAAACTCAGACAGAAATCACATCAAGGAAAATACAAACATAAATCAATCAATTTTCTACATTGAGCATAATAAGATAAAGAAAATATACAAAATTCATTTATATAAATATTTTTTTCCCATGCTTTTCAAGAAAATTACAGGAAAATCATAACAAATGCAAACTTTTTTCTGTTTATAATGTCAGACAAGCAAGCTATATTTCTAAAAGCCGTGTTATAAACAATATCAAGCGAGGCAAACTAAATGACCATGTAATATATAAAATAAATAAAAGTAAATCATAAAAGAAAAACTAAGACAGATGATAAAACAATTGTCATTTAATATTAAGTTTATATCTGTTTTTTAGCTATGAAAATTTTCTTGTTATATTCAGCAGAATAAGTTTAGCTACATATAATTAATTGTAAAGTGATAACATAACTACAATGATTTTTGGATTTAGGAATAAATTTTGGTTTAATGTTTAGCTCCTGAGGCGTTTAATAGGAGTTTTACGATAATTATATTTCACTAAATATTAAGCTATTTTTAGCTCTGGTGCCAATCTTGTTCAATAGACCAAAATAATTATAGTGTTTTCATAAATGACCATCCAAGGATCATTCCAGTATAGTTTCATCACAATTTGCCATGTGATTATGGAGCAAGATATGGACAAAATAAATTTGTTTATAATCTGACAAAAATTTTGAGACTGTATATCATAAAGATTAGAATCTATACATGACCCACTTCAACCTGTACATAAAATTTATACTTTAATAAGTGCTTTTCAAAAATAAGTGCAAAGCTTTTTGCTTATTTACAAGAGTATATCAGACAAGAAGTACATATAAGCTTCACTGAATCAATTATAAAGAGTATATATTTATTTTCAAGGTTCTACAGTGTATCTTTATATAAAGGTAAGAATTTCTATCAGAATAATAAACATTTTTTATATTTTGGTATCAAACAAGGGATAAGGCTTGACGACTAAAGTTACAACTATCAAGGAAGTCAGTGTCATACAGATAAAGAATAAATAAAAAGGTAGTCCTCTTATGGATGAGGAGAATATGGTCACTTTGATTAATTTTAAAAGTTCTTTATTCAAATTACAGAAATAAGACGAGAAATCAGAATGAACTGTATAAGAAAAACAATTATTTTTCATTAGCATCAACAACTGTTTTATACGAAAATGATCAAATCATGTACAAAATTTACCGAAGCATAAAATTAAACATAAAATTTGAACAATATTTCACTGCATACACAAGTTTGTGATCACAAAAAGCTTAATGAGTGAATGTGAGATGTTAACCTGTTTCTAAAGAAGACATGTCATAAAGATCGTCAAAACTGAATGTTTTCTAGGTCTATATAGAAGGAACAGTTGAAACTTATGAGAGAAGGTTTTTCTGTTTTTCCTGGAAAACATTTTTTTCCCCATCGTACATATTATTTAGAGCTGACAAGGTTATACAATGAACTATTATGTATACTAACCCACAACATAAATTCTGACGTCAGTTATCACAACAGAAAACAATTAATCCTTCTACAAAAGTTGACAACAGTACATGAGTTTCTTTGGTTCTGGTGTGGAAACAAAATGGCCTAGCAATGACCAGTACACAATTAAGGGCAAAGATCAACAAAATACATGGTAATGTCAAGTAAACCGATTTTCAATAACAGCAAACTTAAGCGGGGTCATGCTGATTTCTTATTATCAAAGATGTGTTATTCATTATGTGGGTGACAGTAATTCAAGTCATGTCATATTTTAATTACTCAATATGGGAACTTTAGCAAAATTCAGTAACTTAACCTTGATGGTCAAGGTCACATCTGAATCAATCAACATTTTATACCAAGATTGATTACAATATCTAATTTCTAACTCTAGTTTTTGAAAACAACATGTTTGACACCTGTCCATCATTTGGCAATTTAACAACCAGGATTTTCAAAATTGACAACCTGATTCTGTAAAGAGACATTATGCCTATCCAAGTGTAAATGGTAGGCGTACAGTAAAATAACTTTAGATTTTGCTATAATTGTTTTCAATTTTATAGTCTAGTTCATGTGTATAATCAATAACCCACATGACTCGCAGAAAATGCTATAAATATCCTCCAGAATGTATCTTTAACATTCAATTGATAAAAAGAGTGGGCCAGTCTGTTTATATTTTAGGCAGTTATATTTTAAAACATTTTTTATTATCAATTATTGTTCTATAACCATGATACTTGTCAATCTTCCTAAATATATAACCAATTCAGCTCAACTTGACAACAAAATAAGTTTAAATTTAAAAGCAGTGTAAAATAATTTGTGGGAGGAAACAAACTTAAGGAGAAAGTTCTTACCGGAAGTCCTTTAGTTTTTAATTAAAAATTAGACGCACATACCATTTCAGAAAGATCCTTTATTTTAGAGTGGCTAATGAAATGCCCAGACTGCAGTTTGTAATTCCAAAAGGACCAGTGAAATTTCTACTTAAATTCAACTCTTCCTTGTAAATTTTACAGGAAGTCAAACTGATTTTAGATGGTCTTTGCTACAAATTGAGTATTATGCCAGTTTAACAATCAGGGGTTAAACAAATTGTTTCTGCATAAGTGGGGTTCACTATTAGCATAACTGAAAGGCTGTGTTAATACATGAGGTAACTGGTTACACTGTTACACAGGCAGCCATACAGGCAGGCACTGGGGAGGGAAGTTGACATTATACCTTTCTTCATCTCCTTCAATCGCTGGTAAGTTAGCACTGAATGAAACAAAGTATCTTCCACATTATATCTCTGTTAAACTACATGTATAACTGAAGACTTTTAAGTAAGCTCAAGTATTGTTCTCTTCCTACATTATTTATTTTTTAACCTCCAATATCGCATTAAACTTTAACCTGTTACTTAGAACTTTAACTCACAAAGATTCATTTATGATTCAAGTGACCGGTATCTCATTGATGTTTCATTCCAGTATTACATTTATATTGTAACTTATATTGTAATATATAAAAGTATTACATGTAATTTATATGTAGTTTTGTGAAAAATCTATTTCAGAAAGTTGACCCTTTAGAAATAAGCCATTGTTCTTAATGAAAAAAAATTACAGAAGTAGTTGTTGGGTGTACAAAATATCTACAAGGTATAGAAAGATAAGCATGTCATAAGAAGATATATATACAACATGGCTGCATTATCTACAAACATACCATATAATCTGTCAGTATTTTAGTCAAAACCTACATTGTCTGATTTCCATAGCTTATAAACGAGGGCCATGCAGCACATATTTCAAATTCCATTTCAATAAAAGACTTAACATTGTCTCTATACAATCCTTTATTTTTGCAACATAATTTGGTTTTTAGGGGAAAAAAGATTTGAGTGCTTTATCCTAGAATATTGCACGGTTTGAAGTTATGATACACTACAATACAGTTGCAAATGTTGTATTACTGGGAGGTTTAGTGGACAATAAATCTTCCATTTCAAACAATTATAGCACTCAATACATGTTAAGTGACATTGAAATGGCATTTAAACATTTACAAGTAAATGTAGATTTGTAGTAAAGAAAGATGTTTACTGGTCAGAGACAATGTTAAAGACTTATTGGGGGAACTATTTCTCCTACCTACCTTCATATGTGATCTCTAGAAACCAAAATAAAATTACTTATTTATCTTTTTCTTAAATAAAACATACTTGTACACCATTTAAGTAATGTATTCCCTGTGGGAAAATGCTTTTAAAAAATTAATCAGTTTTGCTTAAAATTACAAACAAGAGGGCCATGATGGCCCTGAGTCGCTCACCAGAAACAACTGCTTTTCAGTGTTGGAATGTAATTATATTCTCATATTAAACTTGAGCATAGAATATGTTTAAACAATAATTTGAAGAAATGCCATGACCTGGGGCATTTAAGCTTTAGCTTAGATGGGGCTAATCAAATTAATATGAGCAAACTTGATAAAAGACTACCTAAGAATGCTACAAAGTTTGGTGATCATCTATCAATTATTTCAGTAGGAAATGATGTTTGAAGGTTTTTTTTTATTTTTAGCTTTAGTGGCCCCTAAAAGGGGCTAATCAAATTAATATTAGCAAACTTGATAAAACACTACCCAAGAATGCTACAGACAAAGTTTGGTGATCATCCATCAATTGGTTCTGAAGTAGGAGATGTTTAAAGGTTTTTCTATTTTTAGCTTTAGCAGCCCCTAAAAGGGGCCAATCAAATTAATGTGAGAAAACTTGATAAAAGATTACCCAAGAATGCTACAGACAAAGTTTGGTGATCATCCATCAATTAGTTCTGTAGAAATAGACATTTAAAGGTATTTCTATTTTTAGTTTTTGCGGCCCCAATCAAATTAATATGAGCAAACTTGATTTAACACTACCTGAGAATGCTGTCGACAAAATTTGGTGATCATCCATCAATTAGTTCTGTAGGAGAAGGTGTTTAAAGGTTTTTCTATTTTTAGCCCTAGAGACCCCTTAAAGGGGCCAATCAAAATAATATTAGCAGACTTGATAAAAGACTACCCAACAATGCTACAGACAAAGTTTGGTGATCATCCATCAATTAGTTCTTTAGAAATAGACATTTAACGGTATTTCTATTTTTAGCTTTAGCGGCCCATAAAAGGGGCCAATCAAATTAATATGAGCAAACTTGATAAAACACTACCCAAGAATGCTACAGACAAAGTTTGGTGATCATCCATCAATTAGTTCTGTAGGAGAAGATGTTTAAAGGTTTTTCTATTTTTAGCTCTGCTGACCCCTCAAAGGGGCCAATTGGAATGACATGAGCAAATTCAAGTGTGACTGTCACAAGGATGCTACAGACCAAATTTGAAGTAAATCTGCCCAGTAGTTTCAGAGAAGAAGACGATTGTTGACGTATGACGACGGACGCCGGAGCATCCCCCTTTGATACTAATAGCTCACCCTGAGCCTTCGGCTCTGGTGAGCTAACAATGCCAAATGAACTGTATAATTCATAGGTAAGGAAATATGGATTTTTATGACTTGTCACTTGCCAAGTTGGAACAAAAATTTAAACTGTTTGCAAACTTAAGTATTTTTCAAGCTGCTCTTGTACTTTGAGAATAAAATTTTAAGTCCAAGAAATATCTATTGTTGTCAACTCTGTATATAAATAAATAAGTGTGCACTTAACAAAACATTATGTCTTGTAGGTGTAAATTGATACCAGTAGACACCCACAAGTGTGCTGCTAAATGTAGTGAAGTTCTGGGTTGTTTATGTACAGATTATTACAACTACAACTGTTAGATACGTCAGTATTTCAAGGATTTTTTTCTTGGTTAGCCATGACAAAAATATTATTAGGCATGATAAAAATATTATTGCTATTATGATTGCCATAATAGTCTTCAGAGAAAAAAATCTGCTCATGTGGCAAGGAGACCATGGAAACCTATACTTCTGTTAATAAGTGTTTTCTGTTACATTTAACAAGCCATTCTACATTTAAACAACAACAAAAAAAAAAGTAAATAAAACTATTCATCACACAATAAGGAAAGCAAACTAACACACAATTAACAGTTAGAAAGTTTATACACTGAACTAAGGGTTGACTGCAATCATTAAAATAAAACAATAAAACATAGCACACCACTGAGAGTCATACCTGCAGCCAGCTCTATGCTAATCTGACAATACAAACATATCCTCCTTTCATAATATATACACATATATCAACCAGAAAAATGTTTTACCATCACTGGTTCATGTTTGGCACTTGTTTTCAACATTTTTATTTTATATAGACTTCAACAGTATAACCTTCAACCAGTAAAAATAAACAAATATATGTTAACATTAGAAAACGAGTAGGAACGTGACAATTTTGACTTGTACCAGTACTTACCTGTTACCTGTAAAGTTATAACTAACCCAACAGTCCTACATTAATCAGGGTTGTAGGTTATAATTTCAAATATAATGCTTCGTATCATAAAACTAACAAAATGTAAATAAAGTCTCATATTTATCACTATATTACTATAAACAAATTTTAATATTTTGTGACAATTAAGTGTTTATTATAACAAGGGCAACTTGAATTCGCTTCCAGATGCAAGAATAAAAACTGTTGAATAAAACTGTTTATATAAAATCAATAAAGTTGTACAGCATGTATATACATATTTCATTAATTGACAAAAAGCTATCTAGAAGCTTTGTGTTAGAGTTGCACAGTATGCGTAAGCTGTGGTAAGGAGATGATGTGAACACTCAAGCCAGTTTATTGTACTACATATTTATTATATGATGTTTCCACTTTATAAAAGCTTTATATACTTCTTACTATAAACAAAAACAACAATAAATATACAAAACTGTCTAAGGCTATAAAGCTTGTTTGAATGTATATTTAATATAAATATGTAGTATAGAATAACAAAATGTATCAACAAAATTAGGAATGAAAATAATATATATACATACTTCAGCTCTGGATAAACATTCTCCAGATACCAGCTGAATGGTTTACACTTCAAACGTTTACGTAATGCCAGTCTCTCCGATATACTGAAAATATGTTATAATGTTAATGTAACAGCAAATTACCACTTGTCACTTTGCTCAGCAGGTTCTTACTTATACAAATGTAGTAAAATAAGTTGATTTATAAAAGAACATATAAGAAAATATGTCACAAATTACAAGAAGCATTGTTGTTTTCTAATTTTAAATATTTCAACACTGGTCAGCCATTTTACTTTCTTCTGCACAACATCATCATCATTATCTTAATCATCACCATCATCTTAATAGTACTCTTTTTTCATACTTCAAACAAGTTAAAATTTGTTTTACAATTAATCAGTCATTGACAATAAGTTTACACAAACACAATGCTGATATGAGCCGAGTCATGACAAAACCAACGTAATGCGTTTGCGACAAGCATGGATCCAGACCAGCCTGCGCATCCGCGCAGTCTGATCAGGATCCATGCTGTTCGCTATCAGTTTCTCTACTTGTTATAGGGTCTGTAAGCGAACAGCATGGATCCTGATCAGACTGCATGGATGTCTGGATCCATGCTGGTCGCAAACCCATTATATGGTTTTGTCGTGATGCAGCTCATATATATTTAATCAAATTATGTCCCTTCAGAAAATGTAATATTTTTACTAAATTAATTTCAAAAGCAAATGATATAAAGATAAAGGTAAACAGTAAAACAGCAGACGTAAAATGAAGACATACTCTCCTGTGTCTACTATTTTAGCAGACGGCACTGCTGCATAATAAAATTCCTTGTATTCATCCATCCACACTTCAGCTGCTCTCCTTGTATTTCTGAGAAATAAAATTTTTTTTTATATACAAGTTATAAAATTCTTTAGCTTTTTTTTCATCAGTAAAACCTTAAATAACTACATTCACATCTCATCTACTTAAACACAGTTATTTCTAACAAAAACTTTAAATGAACCAAGTGTTTTTTCTGTTTTATAACTAAAACTTCAAATACGCATTTGTTCTCCTACATAGTAAAATGCTTATACCTGTACCTGTTAGTGACAGACTAAGTTGGAGGTGAGGTTGTATTCGGCTCATTGCAATCAAACATTTGAGTTTAAATTCCATATGCATGATGTAAGCTATTTGTAGCCAGGAAAATTATATCAAAGTATACATTATAATTATATAGTTATACCTTGCAAAGACATTTCCACTTCCACCAGGGAATGTGTATGGATGCTGTTTTCTAAACACATGACCCACCCTGCTACATGGAATTATCTCCAATGTTCCGTGACATTGCCACACCCGGAATGATATTTCTGTCAAATATAGAAGTTTTATATAAAGATATTTAGATATAAACTAATAAATATACAGTGCTGTTTTGATGAAATTCCATTATTTGAAAGAAATGTTCATAATAAACTTATATCAAAAGAAATTTTTTTCTTACTTCATACTAGGGAAATGGAAGTAAGAGACATGCGTAATGCTCTTAATAAAAAAAAACAATGTAGTATTTCACAAAGAAGCAGGCAATAATATATTACAATTTTTCATAATATATAAAACATAATATAAAACATGAAATAAGTTACCTAAATTTTCACCACCCCACACATCCATTTTCATATCATACTTGCCAAGTTCTTCAAACCAACTTTTATCTATAGTAAACAAACCTCCGGCAATCATTGGCGTCCTGTATGAAACAAAAAAATAAAAGTTTTATAGAACAAGTTTGCTATCAAAAGTTTATTTCTCACTATAATTTCTGAGATGCCTTTTCAAATCATATTCAAATATACTATAACCATGGAATTGTCACACTCACTTCATTCTAAATGCTATCATGTTTTAAACAATACTGAATACCTCTATGTGTTCTTTAGAGTTTGTTATTTTGTAAATCTGCAAATAATCAAAAACTTTTTTATAAAACATTATAGAATATAAACTTACATAATAGGAGCTATAACATTTGAAGCTCTCTTATTTCTTTCTTCACTTGTCATGTAATCCCATTTAAACACCAAATTCCAGTCAAAACCTTAAAATAACAATGTTACATATCAATCAACAGTACTATATAGAGGATATTGAATGAGTGTAGGTTCAATACTGAGTTGATCAAACAAGTTCTATAAATTCAGTGATGAACCCACACATATATAATATTCTATTTATCACATACCCAAAATAGACAGTTTAAAGTGAAAAAGATTCATTTTTCATTGACACGCTAAAGTATAATACTAACATTTTACAATATGTTTGTATATCGCTAATGACGTTAGGTCCAAATATATGCATGGTCATGCAATACCATGTTTACAGAGTCGCAAAAGTGGTATGAGTATGTGATAAATATATTTTACAAATATCATTCCCCAGACATCATGGCACACAAGTTCACTTGACCACTAAACATACATCAATGTGAAACATTTCAAATGGAAATTGTTCTACAAGTTTAAAATACATTGTCTTTTAGTAAAGTTTTTTTTTAAAGTGTTAAAGATAAAATCCCCCTTTCAAAATAAACAGTAATGACACTGACAAAATAATACTTAACTTAAAGTCATTGTAACACTCCAAAAATGATTTTTTTCTGTAGACAAGTTTATTTTACGATATACATGTATAATGTGCAGTTTCAAGAATAATTTATAATTCAGCCATAAAATATGAACAAAAAGTATAATTAAAGTGAACAACATAAAGAAACATTTACCTCCTTTTAGATCAGCTGAAGCACCAATGTATTCAAAGTTGTCCATGTTAATTACATCAATTATAGGACTCACAACCTTCTTCTTGTCCTGAAAGTTTATGTCTCATTATTTAATTTCCATCTTCATGTATCAATAATGAAGAGCATTGGCCATTCAATAGTTGTCTTCAAAGGTCTATGTCTAAGACATGTTTAATTATATCAAAACTCTTATGAACAAAATGACAAACAATTCATCTTTATCAAGAAATAAAATGGACACTGAATAAACATGTTCTGTTTAAAAATATCAATATATAATTGTAAATTCATTTAATATTATTACTACTACAATTTCAATTTGATCAAAGGTACATCTGTGACTTGTAGTGGAAAAAAATCCACATATTGTTATTATATATTTAAAGACATTCAATTATGTACTTTAAGCATTGATTTAAGTTGCATGTCAATCAAATTATTCAAATCTTTGACCTGGTTCATCAGACGATATAAGTGGAATAAATCACAAATACAAAATGTACACCTCATTCTTACGAAAGGAGTGTACACAATGATAGCTAGTAAGATAAGAGCCTCGCCTCTATATCTTTTCAACAGTGCACTCTAATGTAAGGTTAAATGAATTAAACACATTTTAAATCTAATGTTATCTAATCTAATTAAAGGGGAGCGGTGGCCTAGTGGTTAAGGTGTCTGCACCAGAGATCATGGATTCGAGCCCTATTCGGGTCACGACCATGTTTCTCCATATGACACCAGTACTGGTTGGTTCCAGGAAGCGGACTCGAAAGTGATTAATATAAGTTCCAAGAACTTGTTTCGCAATCAAGCTTAAATAAATATGTTTAAACCAAATCTAATGTAGAAATAAAAAGTTCAGTACACACCTGTTGAACTTCTAGAAGTAAAGGTTCGAGCCAGTTTGTGTTACATTCACAGTGGCTGTCAAGGAAGGTCAGCACCGGAGCTTTAGCAGCATCAGCACCTTTGACCCTTGACCTCATTAATCCCTCCCTCTTGTTGTTACGTATCAGTTTCACCTTCTTCATTCTGGCTAGCTCTTCACCATCAGAAGCTGTAAAAGTAGGAATTATATTTTCATAACTAACTGGAAAGTTCCATTTTATAAATGCATTCAATCCATATAGAAGATGTCAAGTCATCCAAATTTTTCTACTCAATGTTTTATGATACAGAATAGAACTTGGCAAAAATTAGTAGTCATCAGTTTAGAGACAGGCCAGAAATTGCCAATGAAAATCATGTCATTTGAAACAGAATTCAGAAAAAAATGTTTTTTAACCAGATTCTTTACTTTTCATGTGCTCAATTTTATGATTTTTTTAACCTGGATATCTTTAATAAACCACGAAAAGCTTAAATGTTTATGTAAAAACAATGACTTACGATCATCACTAAAGTCGTCAACAAGAATAATTTCTTCTATCAAATGAGCTGGACTTTTTCTGAACACACTGTAAATTTAAAACATTGTAATAATGATTTGTTGTTCAACATGAGAAAAGGCAAGTGGTCAATGTAAAATGACCATGTACCTCCTCTTAATTAAAGTAACCAATATGCATTATGTAAAAACTTCAAAAGTAATGCTTATATAATCAGAACTATACACTTGAACTCAATTTCATTTGTAATATGACAGATAATACATGTATAATGTTTACATGTATTATGTTAATGCTCAATCAAAACCAGACCAACAAATCTGATAAAGGTTGAACATACTATCATTACTTGATATATGTTTTTAAATGATTAGGGATTTTTATGCTTCTTAAGTTAGGCCATTTTAGGGCTATTCCCCCTCAAGGAAATTCTTTAAAATCATACTGGTTTTTTTTACTACAAATATTGAATTTACATCAAGTTGTTTCTTTCCCCATTTGCAAAATTACCATAATAAAAAGGAAGGTCCCTTCCTTACCTTTAAAAAAGTCAATGATGCTAGTTTTGACAACATATAATAACTAGATGACTATATAGAAGGATATACCTGATGATGGTTCTAAGTAGAGCAGATCTTGCTTCATTATGAAATGTTATAATGACTGTAGTTGATGGTAGGTCAACTGTCCAATGTTTAGATCTGCATCTGATAATGAAAACAAACAATATCTCAAACATGTTATAAACCTGAATAATAACAGTTTAATAACAAGACAACTTAAATATAAACAAGAGCCATGTCAACATGGCCATCCCTCGCCGAATGGGTTTGCTCATTGGAAGAATGTATATGTAGTAGAGCAGAATAATTCAATTCTAGGAGGTCTTTTGGTAATGAGAACTGATGGCTGAAGTGATTACAGATTTGAAACCTATGTGAATACTGATAGCTGAAAATAACAAAGGGCAATAACTGAAAAATAACTGAAAAATAATGCAGGGTAAGTTATCATTCTTGTGTGCTGCACTCCTCCTCAATGAGATCTATCCACCTATGAAGTTTCAAGTTGATATCTCAAAGGTTTTTATAGTTATGCTCTTGACAAAAATTAAGCATGAAAAATAACAAAGGGCAATAACTGAAAAATCATGCAGGGTAGAGTTATCATTCTTATGCACTGCACTCCTCCTCAATATGATCTATCCACCTATGAAGTTTCAAGTTGATAACTCAAAACACTTTTTGAGATATGCTCCGGACAAAAAGTATGAAAAATAACCAAGGGCAATAACTCAAAAATTATAATGGGGAGAGTTATCTTTCTTGTGTTCAGCATTCCTCCTCAATAAGACCTATCCACCTATGAAGTTTCATGTTGACATCTCAAAGACTCTGAGTTATGCTCCACTCAGGTGAAAAATGAAGTATGAAAAATAACAAAGGGCATTAACTCAGAAATTATGAAAGGTAGAGTTATTATTTTTATGCACTGCACACCGTCTGAGTGAGATCTATCCACCTATGAAGTTTCATGTTGATATCTCATAAGCATTTTGAGTTATGCTCTGGACAAAAAATAAGTTTGAAAAATAACAAAGGGCAATAACTGAAAAATTATGCAGGGTAGAGTTATCATTCTTATGCACTGCACTCCTCCTCAATATGATCTATCCACCTATGAAGTTTCAAGTTGATAACTCAAACACTTTTTGAGATATGCTCCGGACAAAAAGTATGAAAAATAACAAAGGGCAATAACTCAAAAATTATAATGGGGAGAGTTATCTTTCTTGTGTTCAGCAGTCCTCCTCAATAAGACCTATCCACCTATGAAGTTTCATGTTGACATCTCAAAGACTTTTTGAGTTAAGTGTCACTCAGGAAAAAATTAAGTATGAAAAATAACAAAGGGCAATTACTCAAAAATTATGAAAGGTAGAGTTATCATTCTTGTGCACTGCACACCTCCTGAGTGAGATCTATCCACCTATGAAGTTTCATGTTGATATCTCATAAGCTTTTTGTGTTATGCTCCGGACAAAAATGTCGGACGGATGGACGGAGACTATTTCTATATCCCCCGCCGCCTTTCAGCGAGGGATAATAAAATGTAGACCTTGCAGTCAAAAACAAAGAAATCCACAAAATTAACATTTGGCAGTACTATATCCAACACATATACACAATAAGTGAACCATGGTTATGAAGTAGCTTATATAATGATTGGTGTTACTTGTTGTCTTTTTGATAAAGTAACAAGAGCTGTCGGTACGGCAGCAACGCTTGACTATTCTTAGTGCTAGATAGTAAAAAAGGCCTTGATAATGTAAAATTTTCTATGTAAGGAAAAGGGTAAAAATTTTCTTTAAATCCATATTACAGATATAGGCCTTGGAGAGAGTCCTATTATGCTCTCAAAGAAGACTACAAAATTTCAACTTGTTTCAAAGCCATATGTCAATGGACTTTGAAAATATTTGAGGTATTACAAAAACTTTAACGTAAGTTCTAAGTCGAAAAAGTGGCATAATTCTGTCAAAATGCTTGATACAGTTACCACTCCCTGTCTACAGGTTGGGGTCATGATGGTGAACAAGTGTGCAAAGTTTCAAAGCCATATGTCAATGGACTCTGAAAATATTTGAGGTATTACAAAAACTTTAACGTAAGTTCTAAGTCGAAAAAGTGGCATAATTCTGTCAAAATGCTTGATACAGTTACCACTCCCTGTCTACAGGTTGGGGTCATGATGGTGAACAAGTGTGCAAAGTTTCAAAGCCATATGTCAATGGACTCTGAAAATATTTGAGGTATTACAAAAACTTTAACGTAAATTCTAAGTCGAAAAAGTGGCATAATTCTGTCAAAATGCTTGATACAGTTACCACTCCCTGTCTACAGGTTGGGGTCATGATGGTGAACAAGTGTGCAAAGTTTCAAAGCCATATGTCAATGGACTCTGAAAATATTTGAGGTATTAAAAAACTTTAACGTAAATTCTAAGTCGAAAAAGGGGCATAATTCTGTGAAAATGCTTGATACAGTTACCTCCTCCTATCTACAGGTTGGGGTCATGATGGTGAACAAATGTGCAAAGTTTCAAAGCCATATGTCAATGGACTTTGAAAATATTTGAGGTATTACAAAAACTTTAACATAAAGTGGTTACGCCGACGCGGACACCAACGCCGACGCTCGGGTGACTACAATAGCTCTACTTATTCTTATCGAATAGTCGAGCTAAAAAGTAAATTGTAAAGGGTTTAAATGAAATGATTGAGTTAAGCTCTGTAAATGTTAATTATGGTATGACTGTTAGTTAAAGGTCTAACTATTGATATAGTTTACAGAACCATGAAAACCTTCATCTGTACAGTCTGACTTGAAAATCCATGAAATCAACAATGGACTGTCTCAAATCATGACAAATCTACCACATATAAATGGTAAGGGTTTATAAAATACACTTACTGTGCATGTCTTGTATCTGGAACATCTCGATTACTTTTGGTATTGTCACTAGCTTGTTGATTAAACTTGTTACGACCATACGGATCTTCACCAGGTTTTAAAGCTTTTTTATTTATGTAAACATTCTCCGGAAATTCTTCCCATGGAATGTCATTACTCTCACTGTCCTTGTCGACCACAGCATTCACTTTCTTCACCTGTTCCCAGTCACCTACATGGTTCTCTGGTACATGTCTGAAACACACAAGTTCCTTCATTCTCATATACAATGTAGTACATACTATAATATGATATGTATTATTTATATTATCATAAATGTCAGGCTGGACAAATGCCTACTTTGCATCAACCATAAACATAATTGTCCATTAACCAGGCAAGGCCTACTTAATAATTGCATTACATACTTATTACATATATTATCAACTATTCAGTATTACAGTTATCCATGTGAAGAATTTGTAATTTTCAATTATTGTTATGAGGTAAATTGTTAATTAAATACAAGTTGTTAAGGGATGTAGAGCTGAAAAAACTTACATTTTTGATGGCTTAGGGTATTTTGTTGGGACTACTTTAATATGCTTTTGTGGTTCATTTTCATGGATATTTTGATGTGGCTGAAATTTCAGGTTATCATTGTTTACAACCTCATGTACTATTTCTTGTGGAAGATAATTTTTATGGTAACGTCTTTCTTCTTCAACTTCCTATAAAATACGTTAAATAAAAATCAAAACATGTAGTAATAAATAGAACTTTAATATATTGAAATCAGTGTTGCATCTAGGCTCCGTGATTGCAGATTTGCAAATATTTTTTGCAGATCTCGCATTTTAATGAAGTCAATGTGAGCCAAGTCGCGTGACAATCTTTTAAACTTAATTCAGTTAATCTTCATCATATCTTGAACACTTCTGCCATGTTTCAATCGCGGTAATGACTAAAATACGTATTAAATCGAATGTACCAGCCAACCAGGTCATCTCACATGTGCATTGATGGTTTGATCTGCATACTTTACTAGTATTCGTTAATATTTTTTATTTTTTCCATTTCCGTTGGTGTCAGCGGACGATAGCTGTCAAAAATGCCTTAAACACAAAATAAATGAATTTTATTCGGTAAGTCATATTGTTAAGTAAATGCATGTTCCCCACATTTTTTTCAAATCCCCGACATCTTTCAGTTGAGTGAGGGACAATCCTCCATAATTTTGAAATTCTAGATGCAACACTGTTAAAAAAGAAATATCAAGATTTTGTCAAGAGTGAATCACTATACAAATTTATATGATAATTTAAAATAATAAATGGAATCTTTTTGAAAGGAATGTTGAAACAGTGATTTTATTTGGCAATAATATCACTGTTGGAGACAAAGTTTGAAGTTCCTAGGTCAATTCACTTTGCTTTAATGCCAATGGTAAGATTTTCATTTCCTTATTGGTGATTGGCCAAAAACGAAAACTTATTAATCCAAAAAGATTTACCAAGGCCAACAAGTGGGTCATAATTTTTCCTCTATAAGCCAAGGGAATTTTTCTGTGTTAATTTTTGGTTGTGAATCAAATAAAACAAGTCATAGTTGACATCGGAAATTGAATTGGCGCACACAAAACTGGTTTGCCATTCATACATAGAATTATTTGAAAATACCATGGTCAACAATGTGTAACAATCTGCTTTAAGTAATGAATAAATATACCCGTATGTACATTAACAATTATCACTTATTTATAACCCTGATTAGATTATTTTCAATTCGATTCATGAATGTTCACTATTATGATCTTTAGTTGACAATTCCAGGGATTTTTTTTTGGCTTATTTTATAGCCGATATTCGGTCATATTCCCAAATGAAAATATATTAATTTATTTTCCAAATCCACAGAAAAAATTCCCAGTTGAAAGTTACAAAATAAAAATATTGAATAACAAATTATAAAATCTTTGAAAATAAGGGCTTCTTCACTGTTACAGTGTTTTAATATTTGAAGATGACATCTTAGACAGTAATTCTTTGCATCCATTTAATCACTGCAAAATTTAAATCATGCATTTTTCACCCAAATTTTTAACAAAACATTGCTGAAATTCCCAATCCCATGGGTATGGATCATGTTCCCAAAATCCTGGTAAAAAACCCGAAATTCTGCTCATTAAGGTATTTGCTATAAGAGTGAGTAGCACTCAACCTATTTCTTGTGCATTTCTTTAGTTCTATCAGTGTTCGCGTTTACCCCGTAAAAGGCAAAAACATATCCATTTACTCACTATTAACATTGTCAGGGAAAAAAGGGGCTGTTAAGTCCCTGGGACAAAACATTTTTTTCCTAGTTTATTCTCGATAAGTTTTTTGCTCTGATTGAAAACGTATTTTCCATTCGCAATTGAAAAAAAAAATTATATTGTATTTTAAGCATATTTTGATTTGTTCCCTTCTCATAAACAAAGCTGATTAATTTTCCAAACATAAACTAGGAGCAAGTGCCCAGCCTCGTTTTGGGCAAACCTTAGTATCAATGGTATCCGCGAGCATCAACAGTCTCAGTCGTCAACATGTTTTGATATCACAGAATGTTGAAGACAGTTGTTTAGTAGGAAAAAATTACCTTTGAAAAGGTAAAATACACATAGAAATAAGTACAAAAAAATATAAAAATATTTAAGTATTAACTCTAATAATCGCCTATATCAATGTTACTTAAAGTAATCATCAGTCTCTTTTATTCATTCTTTTGAGACTGTAGACTGTAGACCATCGATTTGTATGCTCATCTAAGTGAAACTTTTTATTTTGTTAATTTGCAGTATGTGTTTTTCTTAATTTACCCTTAGCACTTGAATATTATTTAAGAGCACTCAGTTGACAAATTTAAGGTAAAGCACACAAATTTGATTGTTTGATGGAGTGATACAAACAATGCCAAACCTTCAAATTTCTGTAATTGAGGACTCGTCCGATTTGAATTGAGACGCAACAGATCTATTGGCACTGAGTCCCAGGTACTCAGCAGTTATTTTTTTCCCTGTATTTTACGGCAGAATAAAGGCTGTTTCCCCTAGCTCAAAATAGGCATATTTTCTCCAAAAAAAGCCAATTTTTCGCCTTAAATGCCTGGTGCACTTTTTCACCAGAAACATGACTAAACAGCATCTGACTTATTATATCAGCTAGAAGACAGAAAGCTGTCCCTATAGCCTCTGATTTGTACCATGCATGTTAAATTGAATTGAAATTGAAAATTTTATTAAATGTGTGGGTAAATTCCAGGGCTCACGCTGTCGGTCGCCATAGTTGCCATTTGCGATTATTTTATAAGATTGGCGATTATTTTTGCATTTTGGCTACAAAATCTGGCGATTAATTTTTTACTTCCAACAGTGTTTACATAAGGTGTAAAAATCAATAATGAATGCAGTAGACCCAATTAACACCAGCATGAGTGTCAACTTTTTATCGGTCACGCGTTGCTTACTAATTGCCCAAGGTGATAAAAATACATGCAGGTGATAAAAATACATAAGAGTTGTAAAATTGTTTAAGTACTTTAAAGATATTATCCAGCATTATAATAGCCATCAAATATCCGTCAATTAGCCACAAAATAATCTTCTTAAAATTGATAAACTGTATATTGACCAACCCAAAATTTACCGTAAATTGCAGTAATGGCAAATTTTGATTTTTTTTGTTTTAAGCTGCTTGACAAAATCGCCAGTAGAAAACAATGATAAAATATTTAACAAGATACATGGCAATGTCATTGTAGATAAATATGTTGTAGTTGAAAAACAAATACAAGCAACAAACAATGTAACTATGTGCAATGTAAATCATGATAAATGAATTTTCTATTTTTAGTAACTGTAACCTTGACCCTAGGAGGCCAAAAAGCCATCCCAAGTGAGGTCTTCATAAAAACTTGCTTTACCACAAATTTCATAAAAATATCTTATTCCAAACAAGTTATTGACCGGAAAACTATTTTCTATTTTTAGTAACAGTGACCTGACTGGAAACAGATTTTCTATTTTTAGCAACAATGACCTTGACTTTGACTCTACAGGACCCAATAGATGAGCTGGCAGGCATGCAACAACCTAGATAGTTTCTGTTTTATAACTAAACTAGAACTATCACTAAATGTGATTAATACCCCCACAAGACTGCTTCGGAAATGAGGATGTTACTAGTAACAGAATACCTTGTAAAAGAATTGAAATATAGAGTTATGGTTGTTGGCAATTAAAGATAGTTGTGGTTCTTGTATGTTGCATTTCCTTTCAATGTGGTTGGCCATTGGTGAAGTTTAATTGAATTACTCTGTAATAAGTCCAGAAAGACAAAGAAAAGAAACAAAGGGCAAAAACTCTATAAAAACTGAAGATAGAGTTATAGTTCTTGTGCACTGCACTTTCTCTTATTGTGCTTGAACGTTGTTTTGAATTCCAACCAGTATGTATTAAGTTATGCTCAGGACAAGGAAAAGTATCGAAGGGCAGTAACTCTTTATTTTTGTCAAAATGGAGTTATGGCTCTTGTGCACTGTACTTCCTTTTAATGTCCTTGACAACTGTATGAAGTTGTACTGAATTCCAAACAGTAGTTTTCAAGTTATGCTCTGGACAAGGAAAAGTAACAAAGGGCAATAACTCTGTAATTAGTCAAGATGGAGTTATGGTTCTTGTGCACTGCACTTCCTCTAAATGTGATTGACCATTGTATGAAGTTATATTGAATTCCAACCATTAGTCTTCAAGTTATGCTCCGTACAAAAAAGCAATGGAAAAGTAACAAAGGGCAATAACTCTGTAATTAGTCAAGATGGAGTTATGGTTCTTGTGCACTGCACTTCCCCTTATTGTGCTTGACCATTGTATGAAGTTGTTTTGAATTCCAACCAGTAGTTTTCAAGTCATGCTCTGGACAAGGAAAATTAACAAAGGGCAGTAACTCTGTAATTAGTCAAGATGGAGTTATGGTTCTTGCGCACTGCACTTCCCCTTATTGTGTTTGACAATTGTATGAAGTTATTTTGAATTCCAACCAGTAGTTTTCAAGTTATGCCCCGGACAAGGAAAAGTAACAAAGGGCAATTACTCTGTAATTAGTCAAGATAGAGTTATGTTTCTTGTGCACTGCACTTCCTCTCAATGTGCTTGACTATTGTATGTAGTTATATTGAATTCCAACCATTAGTCTTCAAGTTATGCTCCGGACAAGGTAAATGCAGCGGACAAAAAAAAAGCAATGGAAAAGCAACAAAGGGCAATAACTCTGTAATTACTTTAGATAGAGTTATGGTTCGTGTGCACTGCACTTCCCCTTATTGTGTTTGACAATTGTATGAAGTTGTTTTGAATTCCAACCAGTAGTTTTCAAGTTATGCCCCGGACAAGGAAAAGTAACAAAGGGCAATAACTCTGTAATTAGTCAAGATAGAGTTATGGTTCTTGTGCACTGCACTTCCTCTCAATGTGCTTGACCATTGTGTGTAGTTATATTGAATTCCAACCATTGGTCTTCAAGTTATGCTCCGGACAAGGAAAATGCAACGGACGTCTGGACCGACCGACCGACCGCCCGACCAACCGACCGACCACCGGGTGACTCCTATATACCCCCCCAAACTTTGTTTTTGTGGGTATAATAAAGTTTGTTGTGATTAATAGGATATATTACACTTATAATTAAATTTTATGGAGAAACAAAGGGCCATAATAAGGTAAAAGGTAAAAACTTATCCAATCATAAAACCCTGACAATACACAGCAGGGCACTTGAAGATAAAGCTAATCTGTGAAAATTTGAACAAAATCCTTTGAGAAATGTAGAAGCAGTTGGGCAACAGAAGAAATTGTTCACTATCTATACTCTATATAAGGGAAAAAAACAAAGGGTCATAATTAGGTAAAAAATGATCCAATCACAAAACCCCAACAGTATGCCTCAGGACACTTGATGACAAAGCTTCTGTGAAAGTTTGACCAAATCCTTTGAGAAATGTAGGAGGAGTTGCGCACAGAAGAAATTGTTCACTATATATTCTGTATAAGGAAAAAAAAACAAAGGGCCATAATTAGGTCAAATGTTATCCAATCACAAAACCCTGACAATATGCACCAGGGCACTTGATGACAAAGCTTCTGTGAAAGTTTGGTCAAAATCTGTTGAGAAATGTAGGAGGAGTTGCGCACAGAAGAAATTGTTTATGCCCGTCCATCCGCCGACATATCTCAATCCAATAACCAGATTTTTCCTTCGGAAAACCTGGTTTAAAAGTATTTTATTCCAACCAACTATTTGCACAACAACCAAAATTGTGAAAATTTCCTCAGAAAACAGAAAAAATCCGATTGTCTTCGAAATTAACGCCAGTCCGAGGACCGAGGCCACTAAATTTAGCATGGGTCCAGTGATTATTGCTAGGTCGGTGGTCCGACGGACCAGTAGATTTTTTGTCATGAAAAAATATTGTAAGAAAAATTCATCAAAATAATGAAGCAGGGTTCTCTAAAAGATTTATCTTTTTGCCTTTTTTTGCAAATGAAACCCATCAATTCTGTCTTAAATGTTCAAAACACAGCGAGAGATGTCTAAATTTTATCCAGTAATGGAGGCCGCCATTTTTTTCTTGGATATTTTCCGTACCGCACCGTACAGTTACGGAAATTAAACCATTGTTTATTATGGTCATTATTTACATCACTTGACATCACTGTAGCTATGATTTTGTGATTATTGAGTTAAGTAAATATTTTGTGTGAAAGTGATTTGTTTGAAGCAAATTGCGTTGTTCATGTTCAATTCAGTCAATTTTGCCTAAACATTTAGTCCTTAAAGATTTTTCAAAGCTGTCAACATATGGCCCAGAATACAAGACGTATTATGCTTCTTTCAAAATTATCAAGGGAAGCATGATAAAGTGTTTTCCTGTTCCCATCAATTTATTACCTATCTATGTATTTGGTCCGGCTAAAAATCACCAGGTCCAGTAAGATTTGATATTTTACTGGCCCGAATGTCCTGTGCTTTTTAAAGTTTTTCGTGAAGACTGCATATTTTCGCGACACCGATAATTTTGATATTTATTTAAAGGTGAAAATAAGCGATGTTCTGTTTAAAAATCTTTACTATTATGGAAGAAAATTTGTATTACATTGGTGATAATGACATTTTTCAGTAAGTTATCCAGAAAAAAGGCTGCATTCTGTGAAAGAGTTTGCAAGTGTTATTGCTGTTATTTCTGTAGGCTAATATGACCTAGATCTACTCCACGTCTGTGTGAAATGCGGAAATTGTCAGTAGTTATAGCTGACAAAATTTGATTAGAACAAACAAAAGAAATTGTCTGATAATAAAATTATGTAAAGTTATAATGAATCTTTAATTTTATTCTTATACAGTTATTTATATTATACTATATAACATTTTTATTTTGTTCTATAATATTATTAATAACAATTAAAGTTGTGGTTCTATGCAAAAAAAAATGTAGTTATCAATATACACAAATGTATCAGTTTATTTGAGAATCTTTATAAAACTGAAAAAGTTTTATATGTAATGTTTATTTAATCAACTGCTTATGTTGTTGATCGCTAAATCGTGAATAGTCCGCTGAACTTTTGGCTATTATTTTTTTAAGTAAAAAATATTGGCTATTATTTTATTTGAGCCAGTGTGAGCCCTGAAATTCCATTTTCAGTTGTTAGAATTTGATTTTCCTCATTTCTGATTTATCGCGCTATATTTTCTCCTTCAGAAAGCCACAGGTTGTTTTGAAAATTGGAAAAAAATCACTGCTCAGTAAAGTAAAGACAAATTGCTAACACTGTCTATAATTTTTATTTTAAATTATTCGACTTTTTATAGCGAGCTCGACGAGCTGACCCGAAGGGCCTGCTCGCAAAGCGAGCTTTACGGTAACGCGAGTACCTGCTAAGTGATGGTTTTGAAAACTTTCGTCCGAAGTACCGAATTGGACACATCGCACGTCTATGGGAACCATAATTGGACAGGGAACCAGAATAACGGAAGCTGTGTATAAAATTGTAAATTGAAGGCCCCATTTTGTTTGAAAAATCTGATAAAATATAAACAATTTTTTGTCGAATTTTGTTGTGAAAACTATCTAGAATGAAAGAAAATGGTCTAACTAAGAAAATGAATCCAAACACCAATATCTTTTATTCAGTCGTTAACGCTGTACAGACGTTTAAAGTATTGTTTACGTGACGTCACAATGTAGCGCCAAACAGCACGTGCAAAACAAACAAATCAATTACGCTATTTTAATGTCGCAAACGTTTTAAGTTTTACATTTATTTCACTTTTAATAATCTTTATTTCGCTTGAAAATTATAGAGAGAAATAAAATAAACAAAGTTTTATAAACGTTTTCAAAACTCTTTATTCATTTAACGACATGGGCGGAGCCATTTTTAACACAGTACGTGTGACGTCACACACACTCGTCACTGCATTTGAAATAAAAATGAGCTATTATTTCATACTATTTCACGTTAAAAGTACATCGAGCTCGCTTTGAGGCTTTGCCTTTTTCATATTAAATTTTAGTAGTGTTAATGAAAACACAAAGTGCTTGTCTATTTGGAAAACAGAATCAATGAGACAAAACTAATAAAGTTTCATGACAATATGCATACACTTACTTAGAAATGTTTAATATATAGTGGGGCAAATCGTCACTACTGTGGGGGGGGGGGATTGTCAGTGGGACAAATAATTATATTTCCAGGAGTAGCTGAGTGAATAGCACTCCAATTCTTTGAATAGGCTGATTAAAAATGGGCTAATTTCAGCAAAGAGATAGAACATTACATGCATTGAGACAACATCAATGATCAATGCCACAAACATAAACCCTGCAAAAACTTGGCCCCCTTTCAGTCAAAACTGTCAAAGCTTTATTGGGAAATGGATATCTCAGAAAAATAAATATTAAATATCATTTCATGCCAAATATGACAAATATACTATAGCAAATAAAGCCCGCTATCACAGTAAACCGGATATTCACCCCACCCATTTATGTGACGTGGGAATGAACATCTGCCCTGTGTAAATGTTGTTTAAAAACATAAGTAAAATATAATATTGTAAACTATCAAAAATACCGAATTTGTTGATGACTTAAGAAGAAAGTAAAGGATTCCACATATCCATATAGTGCCTATAAGAAGGAGTAATCGGTGTCTTTTACGAAACATTTTTACAAGTCAGTGTTCAGTGTGCTTTCATTTTGACAGTTCCTTGACATTAACCAATCAAATGGATTGTAGCAACTGTCTGCAACAAAGAACGGACCTAAAGAAATAAAACCGCCACAAATAAATATGCGCGCAGGTTTGTTTTTGCAAATTGTTGAATAATATTCTTGACTCTGGTATTTTCCCAGAGATATGAAGTAAAGGATTGATTTTACCATCGTATAAAAATAAGGGTGAAGTAAATGACCCTAATAATTACAGGGTCATAACTAAAGTTGTTTTGACTACTGTATTAAATAACCGTCTGAACACGTATCTAGATTCATATGTTGTTTTTTTTAGTGTGAAGAGCATGCTGGTTTTAAAAAGAAATATAGTACAATTGATCATATATTCTCTCTGAAAATGTTGGTTGATTTTTATTTATCAAGGGGTAAAAATTTATATTGGTGCTTTATAGATTTTCGTAAAGCCTTTGATTCTGTTGATAGAATCTGTTGCCTTATGGCAAAAATGGTCAAGAATTATATTAGTGGTAATTGGAAATTGAAAATTTGGAATGATATGTATGATAAAACAAAATCATGTGTAACAGTTAGTAATAAGCTTTCAATTTTTTCGGCAAGTAATACTGGCTAAGTCAAGCTAGGTGAAATAATATAGAGAAAAAAAAAGAATCACCAAAGAAAGCACAACGTACACGGCATAATTGAAAATTTTGCAGGCTTGGTTTGAATATGGTGAGATTTTGAATTTAAAAACATCCGCAGATGTGTTCATTCGGCGGTTATCATGGGACCTTCAATGTGACACGTAAGTGCCATTCCATGAAAAGCGGCAAATTAAAAAAAAATTGCGCGTGCCATAAACGAGCAAACAATGGGCGGAACTAAATAAAATGGAATTTTGAAAGGGAATCTGAGGTTATGGAGCATGCATATCGCAGATAAGACATCAAAAGACAAATTTAAAAAGCAGGAAACATATCCTAAGGGTGATTCAACATTATTCAAGACGGAATTGGAACCACCCAAGTAAAAAAAATGCCGAAAAGTAAAAACTAAAAAGAACAACAAACATAACAATACTGTCGTGTCAACAATCTTCAAGGATCGGAAATACAACATCTCTGATTGAATGTACGGGGCGACATTTTATAGCCTCCACACGGCACAGACAATGCTGATATGGCTATAAAATTCAGAAAATAAGAAGTCCTAAAGAAAGTCCAACACGGCAAAATTGAAAATGTTGCAGGCTCGGTTTGATTGGGCCTGCTCATGGACGGTAATGTCAAGTGCAAACCTCCGTCTACGCCCCTAACACCGGTTTTCGCAGAATTTAACATTTAAACATGAAAATGAAACTTTCACCCGAGTTGTTTTCGTTTTTTCTAAATGATCTTGCACAGTTTATGTCTGACAAATATGGTGGTCTATATACAATTACTGATAATGTGAAAAGGTTATTAAGTAATGAGGATTTATAGGTATTTTTAGACTCTTTCTGTTCCTTTATAATGATGATACGGGTCATATTAGCAAAAATGCAGACGAGCTTCAAACTGCATTAAATGCTGTGCTAGAATATTGTAATGTTTGGAATTGTGAATTCTGCAAAAAAAAGTTTGTAATATTTTCTAGGAACAGGAATTGTATAAGAGATGCACCTCAATTTTCCTTTGATATTGAGAACTTAGAATTAGCACATGATTTCTCTTATCTAGGTGTTCAATTTATGGATAATAGTAAATTTGCTAAAACTAGAAAACGTCCTATTGACAAAGCGAAGAAAGCTATGTTCTCTCTGACAAAAAAGCTAGAAATAATTGTTACTATCTGCACATCTACAGATCATCTTAGTTAATACAATGATTGTTCATATCCTTGTTATGGCTCTGAAGTTTGGGGAATAGAAAATTAAATTTAAACTTAAATTTTACAAAATTATACTTAATCTCACCAAAGTACATGTTCTCCTAGCTTAAGGTCTTCAGCGTACCCGTTTAAATACTATGACATGACGCATCAGATGAAAAATATATATTAAAAAGCGGCTTATAAAGTTTTGGAAGCCAGAACTAATGTTCTCCCAGTTGAATGTTATATTGTGAATTTGATGTTCCTCCAATATCTTTGCAAATAAAAAGTAGAATTATTAACTAATGGAGTAAGCTTTTGAGTGGTAAAGATGGTAAGATTTGTAATATTTTATATAAGACTGCAAACTTACGTATATGTACACATGTTCTTTATGTGAGTCAAACCAACTGGATGCCAAGTTTCACAATCTCTTTTATTGTTCATATTTTGTTAATAATAGACGTAAATTTATTAAACCGTTTTATTAGATCGTCCAATGCATTCGAATTTGAAGATCTTATGAATAGTGAAAACAAATAACATTTTAAAATAACCTTGCTTTGTAAAGAAATAAATAATAAGTATGATATTGTATAATGATAAATTTCTAGTCTCCTAGAAAATTTTGTTAATGAAGAATAAATTTCGATTATTATTAAGAATCTAAGTCATATCTTTGTTTTATTTTACGGGTACAATATAATTGTCACTCATACTTCTGTTTTCATGTATATTTTTTTCTATATTCCGGTTGTTACATGTTCACGATGTTTTTTTTGTCACATATTCTTATGAACCATGACAGTGTTGAATAAATCTTGTTTTGATAATACCACTTTGTCAGAATCAACAGTGGCCATTTAGAGCTCAAGGACAACCTCCCTGCCAAATTTGAGTTACTAAGCCAGTGCATTGCTAAGTTATGTATTCTACATGCTTCAAATGTGAAAATGTCAAAATCAATACACTGCTGACAGGCATTCTTAAGCATTTGAACAGAAATTATTCACATCTATTTTAAATAAAAGATTAATACAATATTGTGATGAAAACCATGTTTTGTCAGATGCACAATTTGGATTTAGAAAAGGAAAATCAACCATTGATGCTTTATTTATTCTTATGTCAGTTGTTCAAAATTATATAAATAATAATAAACGTTTGTATAGTGTTTTTGTAGACTTTAAGAAGGCTGTCGATTGTATATATAGAAACGCGCTTTGGCTAAAATTAAGTAATTGTGGGATTAGAGGTAAATTGTTACGCCTAGAAAAAGACATGTATAGTAAAGTAAAATCGTGTGTAAGGTTATGTAATAGTTATTCAGAATTCTTTAATTATGCTGTAGGTCTACGTCAAGGGGGGGGGGGGGGGGGGGGTAATTTCACCGATTTTATTTTCCCTCTTTTTAAATGACTTTGAATTATTTTTACAAAGGGATATAAATAGTGGTTTGACTATAAACGATATTGTTTTGATTTTGTTATTGTTCGCTGATGATATGGTCATTTTAGGAAACACACCAGATGATATAAATAGAAGTTTGACGTTATTGAATGATTATTGTAAAAAATGGAGCTTAGAAGTAAATATTGATAAAACCAAAGTTGTTGTTTTCAGAAGACGTGGAGGTTTAAAAAACAATGAATTATTTTATTACGAAATGAAACATTTAGATATTGTCGATAGCTTCAATTACTTAGGAACAATATTTACTTATACTGGTAGTTTTAGTTTAAATCAAGAACATTTGATTGGTAAATCTCATAAAGCTCTAAATGTACTATTGATTAATTGTAATAGATATCAGTTAAAACCTAAAGTGTTATGTCAGATTTTTGACTCTTTTGTTGGTTCAATTTTAAATTACGCTGCTGAAATCTGGGGTTTTACTAAATCAAAGGAAATTGAAAGACTTCATCTTAAATTTTGTAAAAAAATATTAAATGTAAAAGTAAATTCATGTAATGTTGCTGTGTATGGTGAACTAGCACGTTATCCTTTATATATTTCAAGATATGTTAAGATTTTAAGATTCTGGTTTAAAATGCTTGAGATAGATAATATCATTCTTAAAAATGTATATAGCATTGCTCTTGAAGACTGTAATAATGGTAAGAAAAATTGGTTATCAAATCTTAAATTGTTATTATGTAATCATGGTTTTAGTGATATTTGGGAATTTCCAGATTCCGTAAATAGTAAAATATTTTTACCAATATTTAAGCAAAGGTTAATTGATTGTTTTTTACAAAGTTGGCTTTCTGGTAAAGAGAGCAGTCCTGTTTTGTATCTGTATAATCATGTTAAAGATTCTTTTGTATATGAAAATTATCTTGATATAATACCAAGTACTTTAAGGAAGTATCTTACAAGAATTAGAATATCTTCGCATTCATTACATGTGCAAACTGGTAGGTTTCATAGAAATAGAATTGTTAGAAATGAAAGATATTGTTTATATTGTAATCTTCATGACGTCGAAGATGAATATTATTTCATTTTAATTTGTCCTTGTTATATTGATATAAGAAAAAAAAATATATAAAAAGATACTATTATATAAGACCCAGTATGCTTAAATTCACTGATATGTTAAAATCAAACAATAGAAGTATACTTTTAAATTTATCCTTGTATGTACGAGATGCGATGTCTCAGAGAGACAGATTTATTATATACTTATAAATGAAATATTGCGAAATATTGATGAAATAAAATGCGTATTTTCATTTTCCGTATTTTCACTGTAAAAATTTATTTTTCACTGCAGTGAAACATATTTTCCGTATTTTCACTGGTGTCTTGCCGGACTACTTTCTTTTAAATTCTACCAGTACACAAAATTTAAGGGAAAAGAGAAAAATGTACATAATAAACAGAAAATTCAAGTTTTTTCTATAAATACATGATTTATTTTCATCTTGTGGCATGAAAATTACCATATTTCACTCGTGGCTACCGCCACTCATGAAATATTTATTTTCATACCACTCGATGAAAATATATCATGTATTTATAGAAAAAACTTGAATATCCTCTATTTATTTCGGCAAAGGAAGCATATACATAGTTGACAATATAACATAGGATAAAATAATGAGCATTATTAAATACTATATCACATACGAGTAAAACTATGACATGCTCACCAAAACCAAGGATAACACAAAAAAGGGCAAAAAAGCTCTTATTTCCATTGTGGTCCTTTATTTCATAGAAATAATTTAGATATAGTAGATACAACTTAATATATTAATAATTCATCCTCTATATTGATATGAAAGAGACATGTTTACATCCGATCTTGTGATTTATGTTAGTATGTATTGTAAAATTGTTTATATATGTATGACGATGTATGATTGTACAAGTCAAAAATAAAGTATCTGTTCTGTTCTGTTCTGACAAAAAGGGTCTTCGCTCAAATTTTTATCATATAAATCGTTATTTAAATTACTGCAATTAAAGAATATATTGATTAATATCTGTACCTAATAAAATGTCGGAAAGAATTGGGAAAATTTTGTTAAATGATTCCTGTTTGGAAGTTATCTTTATTTGGGCATTAATCTTAAGCAAATTATGATAATAATAAATTCCTTTATTATATACTTACAAATGAAATATTGAGAAATATTGACGAAATAAAATGTGTATTTTCATTTTCCGTAGTTTTCACTGTAAAAATTTATTTTTCACTGCAGTGAAACATATTTTCCGTATTTTCACTGGTGTCTTGCCGGACTACTTTTCTTTTTAAATTCTGCCTGTACACAAAATTTAAGGGAAAGTCTTTCAAATTTAATGTCAAAAAAGAGTAATATGTATAATAATAAACAGAAAATTCAAGTTTTTTTCTATAAATACATGATTTATTTTCATCTTGTGGCATGAAAATTACCATATTTCACTCGTGGCTACCGCCACTCATGAAATATTTATTTTCATACCACTCGATGAAAATAAATCATGTATTTATAGAAAAAACTTGAATATCCTCTATTTATTTACATATTTCAAAAGCCGATTAAACAGCTATATTTCAGACATATTTTTTTAATTTCTAATTTTCTGAATTTATATTGATGAATTTTTCATAAAAAATTGGGTCAAGTAAAAACATTTAGACCCAAAGGGGGTTTAAAAGGGAAAAACGAATGACTTAACAAAATTTTAAAAGGTTCCCAAAAAAAATCTATACAAAAACCTCTGAAAAAAAGAATCCCCTGGAAACCGGACTATTAATCAAGTCCGGACAGGGTCAGGTTTTCATAGTTTTTACTGTAATTTGATTTCAGGACGCTTTAAAAAAGATTAAAAAAAACGCCTACACAGTTCAGACTGCTGCTAGTAGACGCGACTGTCTTACACTTCCAGTAGAAGTATGATGTAGAAAACTACTGATACAATCATTGATAAAAACTGAAGTCACGATGACTAACATAAAAATTTAATTCTTCATATCCATTTTGATAAATCATCACGTTTAAATAAAGTAAAAAGACGAGATATATGGAAACCGTCGGAACACTTCGATGATAGGTTTAACTCCACCATTCCATTTGTATCTAATTAACGGTACAAATTATCTATCTGCATTTACTTATTATTTACAAAGTCCAAGAAAGATCTGGTTTAGGTTTATATATTGAAAATTTTATGTGTGTTATTAAATCATAAGGGCTTTCTACGTCATAGGAAGCACTTAATTTCATATTATATATATATATGGGTAAATAAATATATACAGTCAATAAAGAAATCTGCTAAATAGTTTTGATAAATAAAACTTTATATATAGTTTAATTTATTTCATCCATATAAATATATTTATCAAAATCATCAATATACACATCATTATCGATAGAAGCTGTCCAATTGTTTATATTAAATTGACCACGAGACTCATATAAAACATTTTCAAAATAGATTTTAAAATTCTCTAAATTGAAAGGGATAATGAAATTTTAGATAACTTTAAAGCCATTATTTTAACGCGAAAAAGCAAATAATACGACAGATGGAATGCGAATTTACGGTAGATTTTAATGGTCGTATTTTCGCCCTTATTCTCTCGTATGTTATTTCTAAAGAACATTTTTTCAATCATTTTAAAACATTATTTGCGGAAAATAGTGCTTTCATTAATAATGAAGTTGAGGATGAATTGAGCCAGAGAAGCTTAGATGAATATGTTATTGAACAACTTGATAAAGAATTTAGTATTGATGAGGTAAATTCAGCCATTTCTTCTTTGAAAAGAGGTAAAAGTGGGGGTGTAGATATGTTGGTTAGTGAAATATTTATAGAATGTAGTGATCTTTTACTTCCTTGTCTTCATAAATTGCTTAATTTTATGTTTCTTAATAGTGTATATCCTGAGATATGGACAAAAGGTATGATAGTTCCAATCCCAAAAAAGGTAATGTGTGCAATTAACTATAGAGGTATTACCCCACACCGTACAATCAAATGGGCAGACAGCTGTTCCAGCGTCCACAGCTGTACCAGTACATACATGTCGGCGTGGGGAATACAATTGACGTACGGTAAGTATTCATCTATTTTTAACATTTCCCAAATGTATTCGAGAAAATCAATGTTATGGATTCATAGTCAAAATCCAAAGGAGCATGCTAACAAATTTCTGGCCCTGTGCAAGCTTTACTTCACATGAATTTTGACTGAAAATAACCACACTATCCGATGAGATGCGGTATTTTTAGTTTGAAGTCACAAAAACTTATATTTTCTCATGATAATTAATCCTTTTTTTATACGATTCTTAAACGTCAACATTTCGTCATTAAATATTCCTAACCATACCTTCAAAAAAACTTTTCTGTTAAAGTTATAAGGTATTAAAGTTTGAGTGTCATCAAAATTTTAGTAACGTCATCAGCTGTTCGCCTCTTTTTAATAATAACATCGACAGCAATTCATCGGCAAGAACGAATAACGCTGAAAGTTGTTCAAAGAAACAATTACATGTATTAACAACAGCGCTTTTGCCATATAGTAACTAGGAAAGAGTAAAACTTTTTTGTTAATTTAGAATATTACTTTATTCATGATACTTTCTAATTATATTATTTTTTATTATTACTTTCTATTATTTGTTAGCTTGGAGACCTTTATCTCAATTTACCGCACTGTATTTCAATATAAAAAGGTAGCAAAATCTATTAAAGGGACTCCACTAAGGATTTTTGACATGACGGGACTGGAAATAATTTTTTGAGATTATTTCTCCATATGATGTAGATCTATACTATTAACTTATGTGCAAAATTTCCGATCATTAGCTTGCTCCGTTTTTCCAGAATATTATAATAGTGAAAAAATGACCCAAAATTGAAAAGTGTTTAAACGCTTTTCACTCAAATCGGACTGAGAATAGCACAAACATATGATTTTCAATGTATTTCTCCTATATTTTTCGGTTATATTTTATTAATATTTATGTTTTAGTGCTCATGTTTTTCTATGTGAAAAAATAAAATTTCATGTTTTTAGGCTTATAAACCTCAGTGGAGTTCCTGTAATAGGTTTATGAAATGTTTAAGTCAAAAGGCAAAGGCAAATTTAACGCTTAATATGAATATTCAGTCTTGTAAATGAAGGCCTCCATCAAGTGTTATTATAAATAAAGGCATATAATGGACAAGTCCTATGCAGTGAATGGCTGTGTAACCCGAGATATGAAAGTGCATGGAAAAACATGTTGTTATTTATCCTTGAAATCTGTTTTAATGTATAGTGCAATAGAAATAATAACCATTCTTAAAAATTATTTAAATTCTTATTTTTTAAATAAATCATTTTATATGGCAGACATCTTGGGTTACACATCCATTTACTGCATGGGACATGTCTACTATATGCCATTATTTATGATAACCTTTGATGGATTTAGTTATAATACAGAGAATTCGTATTAAGCGTTAAATTTGCCTTTACTTTCTTTGAATTTAACATTTCAGTTTAGTTTAAACATAGTTTATTTCAAACAAGTATACACATTTACAATTTACAAACAGAACTTTACAACACATGAAATGAATGAAAAAGGATCAGAACCGAAAGCTGATGCTTATATAGGTCTTATCCTAGTTTTTATTTGCTAAATATTGGCAGTGTGTATATGTATGTACATGGATATGCTTGAAAGTACAATGAGTAATTATGTAATAAGCATGAATTTTATATTATATACAAAACATATGAGTTCGTAGTTGGTTAGAAGAAGGTTTTGTAAAATAATCAACTATCTGAAAAAGAGAGGAAAAGAAGAAATAAGATAGCAGAGAAAGAAGATATTTCAAGACGGCACTAACAGTATGGCATTGATAAAAGAAGGGGATCTTAAGTAAATCGCTTGCTTTTGCTGATATAATCTTGAACAGTAAGAAAAATATTACAGTTTGTATTATCACTCATGTTACAGTCGCCATGTAGTAGTGTGTGCAACGTTATAGTACAGTAGTTTGATAAGGTGTTCATGAAACTTTCTCTTATTCCATTATAAAGTGGGCAAATAAAAAAGTAATGGTGTGTAGTTTCACTAAGACCACAGCTACATAGTTCTGACTGAGAAATGTTTTTTCTGAAAAGATGGTGATTAAGTGAACTACATCCGGTACGAAGCCGTGTGTGTAGAACTTGCAGTTTTCTATTCCCAATGTAAAAATAATTTGGACATTTTAGATTATGTTTCAATTTGTATTTAAAAGATGATAGTGATGAAGAATTTCGAATTTCAGAGGAAAGTTCATTCCAGTCCCGTATTACGGACGGCAAAAAGGAATTTTCATAAAGCGTTGTTCTTGTGCGTACGGTTTGGATGTCCTCGGCATTACGTAAGTTATATCTTGAAGTATTTCCTACGGATGGCGGGACTAGAGACGAAAGATAATTTGGTGTGAGATCGTGAGTCATCTTGTAAAAAAGTATTAGCTTGTGATTTTTTCTTCGAGTATGGAGAGTTTCCCAGGGTACTTCCTTTTGAAGTTCATGGAGAGAAACAAGTTTTGTAGCCCCAGAAACGATTCGAGCTGCTTCATTTTGGATTTTGTCTAGTTCTGTTTTTTCATATTGGGTACAATTATCATATAATACGTCTGCATACTCTAGTAAAGGTCTGATGAATGTAAGGTATAGGGTTTCAAGGGATTTTCTATCTAACTGAAATTTAAATGATCTCATTATGTGGATTCTCTTCCAAGCTCGTTCTTTAATAGAATTGATATGTATATGCCCTGAACCGTCGTTTGAAAAGGTAACACCAAGGTGTTTGTGATAGGCTACAGACGATATCGGAGTGTCATTCATAAATAATTGAGGATGTAACGGTTTTTGAGACTTTCGAGAAATGACCATAGTTTCAGATTTTGATGGATTAAAGGTTACTAGCCAACGAGAAGCCCAAACTGAAATTTTATTAATATCTGATTGCAAAATATTGGCAGCTGATTGTGGATAGTCTACAATGATATGGAGACTTGTATCGTCAGCAAATAAATGAACATCTGAACCTAGATTATCGACTATGTCGTTTATATATACCAGAAACAACAAGGGACCCAAGATGGAGCCTTGAGGAACTCCAGCATTAACAGTTGACCAATTTGACCTTGTACCAGGGAGAGTTACAGCTTGACGACGATCTGAGAGGTAGTCAGAAATCCATGCAAGAAGGCGTCCATCCAGACCAGCAGTTTTTAATTTAAAAATGAGTCCTTTGTGCCAAACTTTATCAAAAGCTTTGCTGATATCAAAGAAAACTGTCCTGATTTCTAACCCGTCATCTAGAGCTTTACAAAATGTATTATAAAGGGACGTAAGCTGATTGACAGATGAGTCGCCTGGTGTGAAACCGGACTGTAAAGTGGAAAGAAAATTGTTATCCCGAAAGAAATTATATAAATGTTTAAATACAACACGTTCAAAAACCTTTTCAGGACAGCATAGTAGAGATATTGGACGGTAGTTATTTGGCATAGAAGGGTCGCCTTTCTTGAATACAGCACAAACATGAGCTTCCTTCCAAGACAAGGGAACCTTGCTACATTGAAGAGAAAAATTAAAAAGAGAAGATAGTGGAGTTTTTAATTCCGATGCTGTTTCCCGTAAAATACGGTTACTAATTTCACCAGGACCTGTTGCTTTGTTGATTTTCAAAGATTTCAAGGCATCTTCTACATCTTGTGGAGTTATGTTTATAATTTCGAGTTTGTTTTGTGGTTCGTCAGAGTTAATTATTGGCAATTCTTTTTCAGAGTTTATAAGTGTGGATTGACTACAGAAAAAAATGTTTAATAGGTTAGATTTGGCTTTGTTGTCAAATACCAAAGAGTCCGAAACAGTGTCGACTAGAGGAGGGATTACTTGTTTGTATGAAGGGGAGATAAAACCTTTGATAAGATTCCACCAGTCCTTGGAGGCAAAAGATTCATTTTTTAATGCTTCTGCAAGCTTTTGGATATGGTTTTCTTTGGCATTCCGAATTAAGGCAACTACTTCATTACGGACCTTTTTAAATTTTTCCCAATGAGTTTGGATATTAGTGTGTTTTGCTTTTCGATATAATTTCTTACGTTTTAGAATTGATTTCCTTATATGTGTTGTTAACCAAGGTGGATCGTTAGGCCTTACTATTATGGTTTTTGTTGGGATGCATTCTTTTGCGAGCTCAAGTAGTTTATTGGAAAACGAACATGTGTAGTTATTGATATTATTATCTTGAAATTGGTCCCAGTTAATAAGTTTGATTTTATCTCTAAGTAAATTAAAATTTCCTTTGTCATATAGCCATATTTCTCGCTTAAACGCCTTTGCAGATGGTTTAGAAAAATTAAACAATGCGTAAATTGGACAATGATAGTTCTGGTTCTGATCAAACACTGGTTCTCCTACACCGGAAATGACAACATTATGGCTACAGGTAACTAAAAAAAGATCAAGAATCGAAGAAGAGTGTTCTGTAAAATGAGTGGGATTGTTTATTAGTTGTTCTAGATTGAACTGATAGCAGAGAGATTGAAGCGTTCTTGTCATATGAGGATTTGAATCATTAAAGTTGAAGTCACCTGTCACAATAATGTCGGCTATACCCGAATCGAGAGCCAAACTGAGAGAGTCCTCGATTAAATTGGTGTGATCAACACTAGCGTTTGGAGGGCGATAGAAAATTGCTAAAAGAATTCGCTTTGAGGGTGAAGTCATAAGTTCGATCCATATGCACTCTAGACCTGGGGGTTCTAGATCACTTCTATGCTTATAGTACAGTGTGTCTTTTACATAAAGAAATTTAACATTTCAGAAACATATTAATAGATCTTGCTACCTTTTTATATTATAATAATAATAATAATAATAATAATAGAAATAATATCTTTATTTAAAGAAGGTTATACATTAATAACATACAATATCAATCATATTATCTTATTTCCAATGTGGCCTTCTGAAATAGAAAACAACAACAACAATGTGACCTTGACCTTTGACCCTTGACCCCAAAATCAATAGGGTTCATCTGCTGGTCATGACCAATCATCATACCAAGTTTGAAGTTCCTTGGCCAAAGGGTTCTTTAGTTATTGATCGGAAACCATTTGGTTTACGGACCGACGGACCGACAGACAGACAAATGCAAAGCAATAGACCCTCTTTGAATGGTCGATTGATCCTAGAAAATTGTTTCAGAACTTAGGATTTGCTAATATTTTTGATAATCCCAATGTTATTGATTAAAAAACCACCATTCAACGTTTATATGATCAATATAACCAACAATGGTTGTCGGAAATTAGTAATTCATCAAAATAAGAGACGTATAAGATTATAAAAGATGGTTTTGATTTTGAAAAATACCTCTCTTTAGTAAAAAAAAACCCCAAAGTTTAGAATAGCTTTGTCACGATTCAGATGCTCAGCACATAGACTTATGATAGAAGAAGGTAGATTTAGGAATATTGACAGAGATCAGAGAATTTGTTTAAAATGTAATAAACAGAATATCGCTTTTTACTAGTCTGTCCATTTTATATGGAATTATGGAAAGAACTTTACCAAGATATTATTGCTTTAAGCATACCTTAAATAAATTTATATCTTTAATGAAAAATTGGCATGGAACTGTTAATAGATTATCAAAATATATCTACTTTGCAAATGCATTACGTGATAGTTTCAAACAATGATATTGGTATATACAGCATACTATTATTTACAAACATATATTGAAATACAATGTACATGTATATGTGTTCTTTACAATATAAAAATGTTATTGTAAAAAATTATTTGTATACAGTTACATACTTTTCTCATATACTATTTGTAACCGTCATTCTGTTTATGGCGACGGACATTGTATAATGTTTATTTCTTTTGAAATAAAATCTTGAAATGTTGAATCTTGAAATCTTGATTAAAGGAGAAGATATGTCTTTTAAATATAATACGCTAAAAACTACGCACTAGGAAGTTATGTTTTATTTACTTCCGTTTATAACCTTGCTAATAAGCTAAAGTGTTACTTATGTTTGATGAATGAAAAGATTATAAAGGAAATAATGAGGAACTTAAATTTGGTTAGTAAAAATAATTTGTAATAGGTTTTTCTGTAAAAGCATTCAAATGAAGAATTTTATTTATATCACTTTCTTAAAAAAATAAGCCAGAGATTTGTTTTGAATAATAACTTTATAATTTCGATATTATAGTGCAGATTGTACGTAGTGTTAGGGTATATGTAAGTAGTGAAATCATAAAACAAAATTTGTCTTAAAATCTAATTGGCTTATGCTTAAATATTTTGAAAGAAACCTTTTAAAAGATAAAATTCAAGCACTGTGGTTGAAATTGGCACCTGGTGATAGTCGGGCTTTTCCTGATAATTATATAGTTTAAACGTAAACAATAGCCTTTATATTCAGTTCAAAGCATCAAAACTAAAATTTCACTACAGAATCGTACATTTTTATGGAACTAGTATTGTCCGACGAAAAAACATTTAAGTATTGTATTTGCAATATTTATCCTGCTGTAATTTTAAACCATTGAAACGTTTTATTTTGTAAATATTGACTTAAAAAACAGAATCCCTAAAGAAAGCCCAACACGACAAAATTGTAAAATGTTGCAGGCTCGGTTTGATTGAGCCTGTTCATGGACGGTACTGGAAAGTGCAAGTTACCGTCCACGACCCCTAGCACCGGCTTAAGCAGAATTCAACATTTAAACACGATAATGGTGAAATTTTGAATTTAGAAACATCCGCAGATGTGTTCATACGGCGGTTATCATTGAACCTTCAATGTAACACAGTTCAAGTCATTCCATGAAAAGCGGCGTATGGTCCTCAAGTAAAAGAATGCGTGTGCCCTAAACGAGAAAACAATGGGCGGAACTAAATAAAATGGAATTTTGAAAGGGGATCTGAGGTTATGAAGCCTGCATATCACAGACAAGACGCCAAAAGACAAATTTTAAAAGCAGGCAACATATCCAAAGGGTGATCATACAGTTTTCAAGTAGGAATACTAGAACCACCTAAATTGAAAAAGGCCAAATACAAGAAACTAAAAATACCATCTAAAATGTATACACAACAATACTGTCGTGCTGAACGATCTTCAAGGATCGAAAATATAACATCATTCATTAAATGTACGGGGAGACTTTTACAGCCGCCACAGTGACAATAAACCATAAACGCGCCTATAGACTGGTTCCTAATAGATCAGTTGGTTACGCCTGGATTTCTTTTCTATTATCATAATGCAATCGATTGCTTTACAATATATCGCACACTTATAAATTCATATCAATAAGAGATGTCATGCGTCTTTAATGTTTCATACAACCAGTTCCTATTAGTTACGCTATTTACCGAACACGCATTTGACACGTTTGTTAACATCAGTATGTGCATATATAAATTCACTATACTGTATTATTTTTGTTATATTGGTGTAGCTACTTTATTAAATGTCGTCTTGATTTCAGTGAATAACTCTAAACATGCCTAGATTTATACACCTGCATGGTTTCTATCTTAATTGAAAATACTAGTAAAGTTAAATAAATGCAACTGTCATTTTAAGCTTTATTATCTTTCACTTTGGAAAAAATGCATCTTAAACAGCGATTTTATTGTTGAATACGGACTTGTTGGAGAGGTCATCAGACCTCTCCATAGTGTTCAGACTGATTGCTTGCGGCATCCATTTTTGCGTATCTGATTGCAGTGAATGAATCTCATTTTAAGCGTAAAATCATAAGAAGCAGTCTACAAAAAATTGTTTTGCGCATGCCCCGTTTCAAAACACGGCTTAACTTAAACGAAAAATTAACATCGAACTGAACAAATCGGTACATAGAAAAATCGGAAAATATCATTTACGTTACTTAACACTACGTGCATTGATGCTTCATTCCGTAACTGTATAAATCGATTACCGTATTGTTTTCTGAATAACGTTTTACTATTTCATGGTCTGATAAATAGTTACAGTGAACATTATAGCTACAATATCACCATGCACTAAATATACCGCCTCCGTGGTCGAGGGGTTAGAGTCGTTGACTTAAAATCCTGTAATTTCTCTGGCGTGGGTTCGATCCCCGGGTGATGATTTTTTTTTGTTAGCGCGGAGGAAGGTTGTCTAGTACTGGTGTAACTCTCCAGGAACGATGGTTAGGAAACTACCCGCCTATATGACTAAAATACTGTTGGGAAAAAGGCGTACAATGAAACAAACAAACATATTATATGACCGAGTGAACCGTGTATTGAACCGGTATATCTAAATAACGCAAAGGGAGATTTTTTTGCGCAAATGGCACAAATTTTATCTCAAAAATTGATTTTTCTTCTAATATTGTGGTTGGAGGCATGCAGCTTTATATACTGTTTATTCCAATAAACAGTATATAACAGTATAACAGTATATAACAGTATTTTCTGTTTATTCCAATCAAATTATATCAACATTTTTTATGTAAACTTGTTTGATTAACATACTTTATACTCGTTTTGGAAAATGTAGAGGAAATGCTTCCTTATATTTAACAAAACAGTGACCGAAAATTTGCTTATTGAACTTTACAAGAAACTTTTATTTTGAAAATACTTTTAATATATATATAATTTTTCTACAAAGGGAACTAAATTTAAAATACAAATGTAAATGATATATATCATTCAATTTACATTAAGTAATTTTACATTTTTTTTGTAGAAAAAGTATCCCTAATGCGCCAAGAAAAAAATCCATTTCTCCGGCATATAATCTTTTAAAACATTAAAAAAGATGAAATGTAAAACAAACTTTCATTGCAATATATATAATAAATTCTATTTTGTTCAATAATTGTAATTTATAAACATTCATTGTGTCTGTTATGCAAAAATATCCCCAAATATTTTCGAATTAAACAAATTTTCCACAGCAGCAAAAAGACCTCTCGCATGCTTCTTTTTAAAGAAGCAAACTTGTAATGTCTTACGGTAAATGAACAATACAGACTAAAATATTATAGGTCTACTGCGGGTATTCATGTCATTACCTTTTCATATTACACATTAACGTGAAGTTTAAGTCGTTTAGGAAGGCGACATATACAATTTACAAGATTTGACCATTTGTACTTATACACCATCTGCCCTAGGCCGAATTAAACAAGATTCAAGATTTTTTCAAGATTTATTCAAAACCAAGGCATATAATATGCATAAGGTTATGATATATCAACAATATAATGAACAGTTATTCAAAAGTAGTTAACAAAACATGTAAAACATAAAATCATATATAATAAGGAAATCAATTTGGACTAACATATAACATATGACTAGACTCTACTTTTTGACATGATTTGTCTTATACAGAAGTTAATTAAATTGTTTCTATGTAAATACATTCATAAAGTTGAAAAATTCATGACTTACGGAGAATGAGTTATCTAAATTTTGAAATAAATTATTTTGCAGAATAATGCAAGTTTTAATAAAATTGAAAAGTCAAAGCTATTCATTAAAGATTCTAATTTATAAATATTAGGATGATTTGAGAATTTCGAATCAATAAACTTTTACGAAAGAGAGTTAAAAAAGTGACATTCAAATAAGTAATGGAATTCATCCCCAAGAGATTTGTTTTGGACATAAATGACATATTCTTTGATTTCTTCAATATGTAATGTCTACCTTTCTCTATAGGGTAAAAGTGGTTCATAGTCTGAATTTACAAAGTATTCTACAAAGATTGAAAGGTAATATATCTAAGTATTTCTCAAAACAAAAATCTTTCTTATACACACGATAAATTAAACATTTAGAAGATTCATTTACGTTCCTTTCCAGTTCTGTAAGAACTGGTCTTTCAATCTCTGTTTCACAATAGTTTTAAAACTATTCAAGTTACCAACATATTGATCACAAAAATAGTTTGATAAGCCAAGCTCATCAAGAGTATTTTTAACAAAATGAGATCAAGGAGAAGTCATGACATCATTAACATCGAGTACCAAGAAAAGAACTGTATTATACAATATTTTACATATTTTATCATTTTTTGAGGTTATTCAAACTTACTCAATAAACACAATATTCTTGTTTTTACAATGCAGTACTAGGGGACAAAGTCATGTTTCCCCATATATCATACAATTGGCGTAGACCTTTTTAAATTAAGTATGAGTTCTTTACAGAAGCTTAACTGTAGTTGCCCTCAATAATTTGAACATTCTCTATACCCAAACCTCACAACCATATAATAAAATAGGTACAACCATAGTGTTAAACAAATGCAATTGAACAGATATGGGTAAAAACAGTTTTCTAGCTTTTTTAATAACAGAAAACATAGCTCTTTCTAGCTTGGTCAACAAGTTTTTTCTTGGCTTTACCAAATTTGCCATTGAAATTAATAATACACCTAAGTATGCGAAACTTTCAAAACAGTTTCTAACGTTTTTACCATTGTACGTAAAAGTTTGAGATTCGAGTTCTAGGCTTACGTGAACTAAAAACCACTATTTTCGTCTTATCCTCATTCACATTCAGATCCCATAATTACAATAATCATACATGCATTAAGACCATTCTGTAGATCTAATTTGTTTTCATGCTAATAAAATGGTATCATCAGCATACAAAAGCAGTATAATTTTAGGTAAACATCAACAGTACATCACTAAGACAATTAACAGATTGGCACTAGATATAAGAGACAACCCTTTGCATACTGGAAGACAGAAACTGGGTAAGTCATTTAAGTATAAAGAAAACAATATTGGAGACAAATTTTCTCCTTGGCGTACACCAGTGTTACTACTAAAAAATCTGACATTTCATTATTAACTTTAACACATGACTTTGCTTTACATACATATTATAGATAATCTTTAAAACATTTACCGTCACATATTATGCGACAATAGTTTGTGCCATAGATTGTGTTCTATTATAGTAATCAAACGCTTTTTTATAGTTAACAAAAACACAATACAGTTTTTTTCTTAGAATTCAAGTAATAATCAATCAATAGTTTCAAAGAAATACATGGTCAATAGTTTTCCATAGTTGTTTACGAAAGCCTGCTTTGTTCTCAATAAGTAGATTTCGTGACTTTCAAGAAGCATTGTGTCGCTTCATTTAAAATATTAGAAACAAGCTTTCCTAAGGCAATAAGTTATAGTTAATACCCTATATTTATTGGATCACATCATCCCCTTTGTTTTATATAGGAAAATAATACCCTGACTCCAATATCTGGAAATAACCAGCATTCAGCAAACATAAACAAATGACCACAGCAAAAGTAGAAAAAAATTCGTCTTACAACTTAAATACTCATTAAGAAATACAAAAGACGAATTTTAATTTAGTTTCACAATAATTCTTTATTTTCACTCACAATAAAGCTGCATCTCAACGAGTATTATTACAGTTTAATTATTCAAGAATCTATACTGGTAGCAATTTCAATTTCAACAATTGCCTCGTTTATTTCATATATATGCTCATAGAAAAGTTCCTAGATATCTTAGAAAAACAGCACTTTCCATCATGCTATTATTATCAATAGACCAATTAGGCCTTGGATCAGAGACCTTATATTACACAATTTACGATATCTTTTTATAACTCTAAACTTCTATTAGAGTCTTTTGTAGATGACTCTTCTATCATGTAACAAAACTATTTTGGTTCAACCCTTCATGACTTTGTTTGACAGAGATGTTGCTCCTTGAACATTCATCATTCAAACCATTTCTTCTACCATATTTTTATTAATTAACACTCTTTGATTGCTATTTTAACTTCATAATAAATGTCATTTATCGGCACTTATTATTTGTATAACTTTTTTCAGTAATATTAATAACAAGCACTTCACTATATTTTTAACACTTATATATATCAACAAATCTCATGTAAGCTCTAATATAAACAGGATTAAACCATCTACAAATGTTTTCAACCAAGTTATCCCATACAACTATATAGCAATTATCATTTATCAACAATCAACATCATCATAAAATTTGGTTTTCCAAGCAAACGACAAACACTAAAATCTAAAATATAACAATTTAACATCGTTGAAAATATAAGATCAAAGTCATGAGACCTCAAAGAATTTAATATTTGGAAATATTACTGGTGATAATAGCAAATAGTCTAACAAACTCTTATCATTACAAGTATTGTTTACCAATAACAGGTGTCCTTACCACATCTACCATTTGCAATTAAAAGACCTGTAGTTCTACATAATTCTAAAACAAACGATGACCATAATTATTGACATTGTTAACAGATCTTCAAAAAACGTTCAATGATACCAAAATACTTAAATTACCAATAAATAAGACAACACTATCTATATTATTATCAAAGTTCTGTTCAGCAACATTATTTATCAAATATAACATTTAATCAGACAATTTGCTAGTCTTAGCATTTAAAGTCCCCAGAGCCATTTAAATACCACATGATAACAAAATGGAACGACAAAAATCCTCATTTAAAGGGCGTCTACGGGCTATGATTTTGGTCGGTTACCTTAATATTTAGATCTAAAACTGGAAATACTTCTTTCATCTAAATTTAGTGTGATGGTTTTGCGGAATAAACTACACAGTTGTAAGAGTATCGGACCTGGGAAAAGAAAATTGACCACATTATAAAAAACCTCGGTTCACCTTAAATTTTTTTCAAAAAACCAAAAAAAGTGGATAATAATGACGGGCCCCCCTTTAAAATTATACTATAAGTTAAGACAAGGCCGGAAACTCCAATTCGAGTCTACGAGCAAAGGTTCATTTTTCCGGGACGTTGTTGAAAAAAGCTTGTCCAGTTAATAAAAAAACCTTTTATTCACATTTCAAGTTTTGTATTAAGCTTACAAATGAGGACCACACCAATTTCTATTCCTTCCCGTTTCATAAAATCATCAAAAATCTAGCGCATCGTGCCCAAAACTCCCCTTTTAGAAAAAAATTTCGGGGGCAACATTAGCATAAACTAGACAATACATGTTTTGTCAGTCGATTTCGGGTTTATAATCACTTGGGAATTTTTCAAAATAAAATTTCTAAATTTCATTAAAGGGGGCCCTTCACAACCCAGACATTTATAATTTGTGCAACTTATTTTAAAAACATCCAAAATGACCCTTTATGGACGGGGTTTTAAAAAAAACAGACATTTTCATAAATTGACTGTGGGGTGTTTTTGTCTTTATTATATTTTTTAAAAGCCAAAAACAGCCTTTTTCCCCCAAAAACCAAATTTATTTTAAAAGGTTTGGGGTTTTACGGAATTTAATTTTAACGCCAAAATTAAAAAAAATCAAAATACCTTACTGGCCCCATGGGGGGCCCGGGGGGAGGACAAATTTAGCAGGCTTCCCTCAAGCCTTTTAAGCGATAAAAACAAAAAAAAGCATTGCAATTGTTTAAAAAAAACATTTCTTTTGAAATGGCTTGAAGTATAAAAATAAGATTTAAATACATTTATACAAATATTGATTCTCATTATTTTGGCATTTAATGTGAATTTTTTGCACCAATGGAATTTGGTTAGGTTTTAATAAGTTTTCCTTGAAAGTTCTTAATTGGATCCACTTGACTAAATTCATTTTTAATTACAATAAACAAGCTAAGAAAAAAGCCCTTCTTTGCGCGTTCAGTTTAACGTTTAAAAATTAAAAAAGTAAAAGAAACGTCATTTTTTAAACCGAGGCTGTTCGCATTTTAAATTTAAATCTTTTTTTCCCCCATTTATTCTTCTGTTCATACTTCAGCCGAACTAAGTCACTGGATCAAGGTGTTTAAAATTGGGTTTTTCCCCGTTCTTGAAAAAGATTGGGGGAAATTGTTCAATTTTTTGGATATTTTAAAAATTTTAATATTGGAAATTTTTGTAAATGTTGATCAGTTGGTTTTTTGGGTTTTTTTTGGGGATATTTTTTTGGGCCCCAAATTGGGGAAAATTTAAAAGGAAAAAAAAAAAGGAAAACATAGGAAAAATTCATTTAAAAAATGAGCGAAATCAGGTTTGATTTTCCCCAAACACCCCGAAAAAAATAAATACCCTGAGTAACATTTTTAAAGAAAACAAATTTTAGTATTATACATGATAAAATAGTATTTCTTTATGATTTGAACTTTTTTTTGGGTGAATTTAACGCAAATAAAAAAACCTTATCAATCCCGTCCGAGCACCCCCGGGAACAGTGAAAAAATTGGGGTTGCAGTTCTCCATTAAACCCGAATAAGAAATGGGCCCTTAAAAAAAAAAACGAGACTTGGGGGAAAAGTTGAATCAAAATTAACATGTTTTGCAATCTTTTGGAAAAAAAAATGATAAATTTTTGACAAAAGATTTAGTTAAACTTTGGAATGTTATCAAGGATCCAAAATACCCCAAAACAAATGCAATGCTTAATAATTTATGTCGAAGAAAAAAGTTGGGAAAGTAACAGATTTTCAATTTTTTATTGTTACCATCCAAAAAGCCCATTTGAAACAGAAAACAAAAAAACTCAACGGATTGACCTTGTTTACAATTCAATCTCAATCAATGAGGAATAAACCTTATATTTACAAACATTAGAGGCCCCAAAACGGGAAATAATGGAAGACTGTGAACAAGTGATAAGAACCCTTTCCTGACAGATAAAATGAAAAAAGCAAATGATTTTAATTAAAATAAATGAAATTTGAAAAGAAGGCACAGCATAGGAAATCATGGAAAAAATGGGAAGCCTAGAAATAAATTTTCGCCAAAATTAAATTTTTTTTAAAGAGAGGGGAAATTGTAAGGGAAATTTAGGGGTACACTTTAAAAGGGGTTTCCAATTTTTTGAAGAAAAATTTTCCAAAAGAGGTTATTTGACAAGAAAAGGGGGAAAATTTCGCCAAAAAATTTAAAGAAACTTTTGGGGAAAGGGAACAAAATAAAATGGTTTTTCCCGCGGGGAACATTTTTAATTTATATTTTTAATTTTTTCAGAAAATATTTTCCCAAATTTTTTTGGGGGGGGGGGGATAGATAAAAATTTGTATTAGGAAAATTTGTTACAATAATTTTGTTTTTCATATTTTATTGCTTTTTTCAATATTTAAAAAATCTTCAAATGAAAAAAGGTTTTTGGAAAATGGTACCTTTTTAAAAAGGAGAAGGTCGAACAATAAAACCCAATTATTTCTTTTTAATAAAATGATTAAATAGGCAAACCATATTATGAATTAATTCCGAAGCAAAACAAAGAATAAAAAGTTAACAACAAGTTTACGGCAGAAAACGCAGATGCCACTACGGTACGAATATTTAATTGGTGTAGGTTTCAGTTATATAAACAATTTTACTTGTTTGGGTAAAATTTAGATAGATATAATAGTGAGATAGATTTTATATAGCAAAACATTTGAAATTTTCAAACACATCATTCAAGTTTTTCCACCTTAAACCGTAAAATAATTATAGAAAATTAGAAATATCGCGCAATAGTTTTTTGTTCTTAATTAGTGTGTAATTCGGGACTAATTCCCTAGAGGGTAAATCCGTAACGTAGCCCGGAAACGGTATTTAGCTAGGTTTCCGAAAAAGGTCAATTTAACCCAATCAGTACAGTTTACAGATCACATGTTCCCATGTAACCGAAAACAGGGGCTCCACGTGCTCCCCCATCCTTAGAAAGTAAAAGCCGCTAAATAAACCCGCGGTCTCCAGACCGCAGGGTAAAAGCATGGCCCGGTCATTTATCTTTTTACATCACGGGAAAGGCTCAGAAAATAAAGGGGCCGGAGGAGGGGAATTGAGTTTTTGTGCATGGGAATGTAAACAGTTTTAACGGGAAATAAAAAGGAGTAACCAAATTTTTTTTGTTCGGAATTATTGAAAGACATTATATTTTTTATGGGAAACCCTTGGTGCAACAAAAAAACAGCAACATAGATATATCGGGCTTTTTTTCGGCATAACATTATAGAACATTCAACACAGGGAAGAAGCAAGCTTAGCAACGGAGGGGTTCGCCTATATATTAAGAGATTATTTACAACGGGTGGTATTAAAATTGTTAAAAACCATTATGAACTTATAAATGGGATTAACAGATAAACATTTTTTAAGTTTCAGGAAGAGTTTACATTATGTTGGTTACATTTATGGTGTGAGGATTCGCCAGCTTATTGATGTCATAATGTTGAAACCTATTTGAATTATACAAAAATGACATATATAGCTTGAAGATAAAGGCAGAATTTTTTTTTAAAAGATTGGTTATTCAGAATTTGGCTGTAGAAATGACTTTTTTTACATGACAGGGAAACCCCGTGCATTATTTTGGATGAATATGTTCCCGACAAACCCTTTTGGGGAAAGCCTCTCAGAAAAACATTGTAATTACCTCGGTATAGACTGTTAGATTTATGTAAATCCGGGGGTTTTCGGATAAATTTGGTAGAATAGGTATCTTTTCGGAAATTGCACGGTTTTTTTCTAGCCAGGGGTCATCAAACCTAGACTATTATTAAAAAAGAATTAATTTTTCGCTGATAAGTAATTTCATTGCACCGGAGTTGAAGCATGGAAGTGATTCATGCCCATTTTCTTTCAATATTTAATTGGTATTAAAGTATAAGTTAAAACATGGGGAACAAAATGACAATTGTTTAAATAGTATGGTCCCCCGAACTTTAGAATAGTTTCAGGTCGAATCTTATTGGAAAATTACCATATTAAACGAATTTATTCATAATGTAGATTTTAACTGATCGCTTTCTGCGAATAACTCTCTTTTTAGGCTTTTAACAATTATCGCAAGAAATTGCGAATCCGTTATTTTTGTAAAATTAATAGTTACATAATCAACCAAATTTATTAAAATGTATTGTTAAGGGATTAAGGAGTTTGGTTTGGATAATGATTGTTTTCAAAGGCTTAAAAAGTTGTATATAAAACGCATTAAATAATTTTAAAGTAGATAATAGTGTTGTAAATAGGAGCAGTTGTGTTTTTATAAAGCTAAATATAAGAATTTGGTTAAGAAAAAGAGGACGTTTGTTTAAATTGAAAAAAGTTTTAAAAAATTGAGAGCTTACGTTTTTGTAAGCCGAAAGACTTTTGGAAATTATTTAAATGTAATAATAAGGTAAATCATGACATTTTCATTTAGATGATTTTTTTAAGTATTTTTCAGAATTTAGGTAATGATATATTCAATCAAGTAACACGGAGTCCGAAGATTTTTCACGCAACAATGATTTTTGAAAAATTTAAATGGATCGGATGATATTTAGATAAAAGTATTAACTGTAAATGAAATTTTGGAAGCAATCAAAAACTTTTAAAAACAAATAAATCACCTGGTATTGATTGCCTGTTAAATGAATATTTTATTTGAATGTATTGATATTTTTATCCTCGCATATTTTGATATTTTAATTATGTACTTGATAGCGGATATTTCCCAGATACATGGTCTGAAGGTGTGATAATTCCGTTGTATAAAAAGGTGACAAAAATGATGTTAATAATTATAGAGGAATTACGTTAGTTAGTTGTCTATCGAAATTATTCACATCTATTTTAAATAAAAGATTAATACAATATTGTGGGAGAAAACCATGTTTTGCCAGATGCACAATTTGGATTTAGAAAAGGAAAATCAACCATTGATGCTTTATTTATTCTTATGACAGTTGTTCAAAATTATATAAATAATAATAAACGTATTGTGTTTTTGTAGACTTTAAGAAAGCTTTCGATTGTATATTTAGAAACGCGCTTTGGTTAAAAATTAAGTAATTGTGGGATTAGAGGTAAAATTGTTACGCCTAGTAAAAGACATGTATAGTAAGTAAAATCGTGTGTAAGGTTATGTAATAGTTATTCAGAATTCTTTTTAATTATGCTGTAGGGTCTACGTCAAGGGGAGGTAATTTCACCGATTTTTTTTTCCCTCTTTTTAAATGACTTGAATTATTTTTACAAAGGGATATAAATAGTGGTTTGACTATAAACGATATTTTTTATTTTTTACTGTTCGCTGATGAGTTATTAGGTAGTTTAGGAAATACACCAGATGATATAAATAGAAGTTTTTGACGTTATTGAATGATTATTGTAAAAAAATGGAGCTTAGAAGTAAATATTGATAAAACCAAAGTTGTTGTTTTCAGAAGACGTGGAGGTTTTTAAAAAACAATGAATTATTTTATTACGAAGGGAAAATCATTTAGATATTGTCGATAGCTTTCAATTACTTTTAGGGAACAATATTTACTTATACTGGTAGTTTTTAGTTTTTTAAATCAAGAAATTTGATTGGTTAGGTAAGCGTCATAAGGGATTATGTTTAAGATTTTAAGATTCTGTTTAAAATGCTTAACAGATAATATCATTCTTAAAAATGTATATAGGATTGCTCGTGAGACTTATAATGTAAAAAAAATTGGTTATCAAAATCTTAAAATTGTTATTATTTAATTCATGGTTTTTTGTATATTTTGGATTTTCCAGATTCCGGTAAATTAGTAAAATATTTTTACCAATATTTAAGCAAAAGTTAATGATGTGTTTTACAAAGTTGGGCTTTTCTGGTAAAGAGGAGCATGTCCTGTGTTTACCTGTATAATCATGTTAAAGATCTTTTGTATATGAAAATTATCTTGATATAATACCAAGTACTTTAAGGAAGTATCTTACAAGAATAAGAATATCTTCGCATTCATTACATGTGCAAACTGGTAGGTTTCATAAAAATAGAATTGTTAGAAATGAAAGATATTGTTTATATTGTAACTACATGACGTCGAAGATGAATACCATTTCATTTTAATTTGTCCTTGTTATTATTGATATAAGAAAAAATATATAAAAAAATACTATTATATAAGACCTAGTATGCTTAAATTCACTGATATGTTAAAATCAAACAATAGAAGTTATACTTTTAAATTTATCCTTGTATGTACGAGATGCGATGTCTCATAGAAATAATTTAGATATAGGTTGATACAACTTAATATATTAATAATTCATCCTCTAATTGATATGAAAGAGACATGTTTTTAGAATCCGATCTTGTGATTTATGTTAGTATGTATTGTAAAATTGTGTTTATTTATGTATGACGATGTATGATTGTATAAGTCAAAAATAAAGTATCTGTTCTGTTCTGTTCTTAAATAAGCAAAACTTTAAATTAAATTTCAAAAAGATGCGTTTTATCTTGCCTATGGGAGCATTTAAAAGTAACAATAAAAAACAATGGCGACCATTTTAAATTGATTTTTAAAGGGTCAAGGACTAAAAATAAAGCTTTAGTAGAGCAGAAAAAGAATTCAGCGTACTCGAAATAGATAAGTAAACACAACTACCTGCATGTACTTATCAAAGCACAGAAGGCGCTGAATTTGTTTGGGTCTCAGAACCAATGCTGTTTCCATTGTTATAACTGTAGTAAATTGGCTATAAGGCTAGTTGCAACACTGATATTCAATTCAATGTTTATTTTTCTTAAAAAAACAAACAAACATGAGTTGTCTTAACTGGGATTTTAACTCCAGACGTCTCGCTTCCTAAACGAGCGTGTAACCCCTCGGCCACAGGGAAGTTATTAAATGACAGACTGAAGAAAACCACATTATTCTAAATTTAAGTTTGCTAACTCAATTTGTTTTTCAGATTTGTAACCCTTATTAATTTCGAGATACTTTTGTTTCACGGTTAACCTGATGTTTAACACTGATGTAAATACTCATGGAGCTTAATATATAAAGAATTTACACAATATTAGAAATCTTTGACCAATCGAGAACTATTTGTTCTTCCTCGAGAAGGCTTTGAAAATTAATGCGCCTGTCATTTTGACAATCTTTACTCAGTGATCTCCCCTCAATTTTTCGGCGTGATTGTACTTATAAAGGGAAGTAACCGCTTCGAGGAGTTCGGACTACTTTTCGGATTTTGCAAATAAGCATATCAGGGTCTGAAATTTCGCTATCATTTTGTTTGTTTTTTGACAACCCAAACAAACTTAAAAATGCCGTTAGGGATGAACATTTTCCCCAAATCAAACCAAATCAAATCTGATTAGTAAACATGTGATAAAAAGCCCACAAGAAACTTCATCGCAAAGAGCTTAGATATTTAACATGAAGCATCGTCTAGAGGTCTTTTTTGTCTCCACCCGGGATCATTAAGTTTAAAATAAAATCATGAATTTAATATATTTCAAAATATATTCTTTATTTAGTTCAAATAGAATATGTAAAAAAAAATTATCCTTTCAATGTCCCCCCAGAGCGTATATATTAAGCATAAAAAATACCTTGAATTATTAGATAAAGAAATGACCTAACAGTAGAGCGGATCACTAGTTTATATAGACTTATAAATGAAAACACATTTATACCTTTTTGTATTAAAACTAAAATGCAGAGAATATAGATATTTGACATGAAGCACTACCTTGAAGACTGCAACAAAATTATAAACATGCACCTGGGATTGAAAATGTCTCCCACTACATTGGGATAACTTTGGTTATATAATCTTCATAAATAAAAAAGTCATATAAATTCTCTACTACGAAAGTAAAATACGTTGAGTACCTATGTTTGACACGTGACATTTCATTGCAGCCGTTACTTCTCTAGCAATAGATCTCGGGTGAGCGATCAATAGCTAGCACGTCCCGTTGTCGTATTTAGGGATATAGCAATGAATTTTTGTGCACATTTTCAAATGCATATTTTTTACCTTCATATCTTTTTCAAACAATTTGACATTATACTTGTTTTGGATATTACTTGTCCCATCTCATTTTAGGCTTAATAGTCCGATGAGTGATATAGGGTCACTGTGAATTCTTGTTTTACTTTATCATTGTATGCAGGTACAGTTATGGCTAATTGCACTATTAAACGTTAAATCACACCTTAAAATAAACTTTATTTGTAGATTTATTTATAGATGACACAAACTCATTTGAATAATATTCTTTGTATCTTCTTGAGCTTGATACTTGATCTTTGGAATTACATTAACATGTATCTTGTTGAGGTATATGATAACAAGTAAATTTGCAGACAATATTTGAAAGTATGTCGAATTATATGTTCCTGTACATAACCCTAATGAATAATATAAAATCTTTCCATACTAAGTCCTGTCTCGTAATTACATTTTTTTTTCTTAAACTTGTTGAAAAATTATACTTGTCCTGTAGAAATATTGGACTCGTTCTGTAGAAATATACTTTCTGAAGAAAAAGTATAATTTTTGAAGAAATATAGTACTTGTTTTGTAGAAATATTATTATTTCTGCATATAATTTCTGATGTAATAATATACGGGGAAGTCAAAGGCCGGGGCCGCAAAGCAGGTCCGGGCTTTGGCTTGCCCGGCTATAGACTACACGTGTATGTTTAAAAGAAAATTAAATAAAAAACAATTAAAGAATATATAGAATTCTATACCAATCAATCAAATTTTCAGTGTCAGTTCCATTTGGATCTGCCTCGGCTATTATCTATAATAACCGAAGACTTACGGAAAGGGCCGAGTAGTTGCGATTGTGTCAGTTCCAGTCGGGCGCCGCCATTTTCAATGTAACTCAATGATAATATTCGGGTTATTCCGATAACGAACAATCGCAACTTTTCGGATTAATAATAATCGTCGTGTATTCCGAGGGAATTTAAAGCAAAAAATGAACATTTTTTTACCGATTTACCCGTTCATAGGCTTCGCCTAATTTCATATTACTTGTCATGAAGAAATATCATACATGTTCTGTAGAAATATTCATTTTATCTGTAAGGGCATTTTATTCTGTACAAATATTGGCAATACTTTACTCGTCAAGTAGAAATATTATACTTGCCCCGTAGAAACATAATACTTGTTCTGCAAAAAATATTATACTTATCCTTTAGAACTATTATATCTGTAGAAATATTATATCTGTCTAGTAGAAATATTATACACTTGTTCTATAGAAATGCGTATAAAGCAAGCACCCTAATAAGTGTTTTATCTATGGTGGCTGATTTACGCCATGTCGTATTTTCGCATTGTTGTCTAGAAAATGCGAAAAAGCAAAAACACAAAGGGACGACAAAGTTGGACTTTGTCGTCTCTTCGTGTTTTCGCTTTTTCGCATTTTCGAGGCAACAAAGCGAACAGACAACAGAAGAGGGCGAAAATACGACACATAAAATCCTTCGTATATTCGCATTCCATCTGTCGTATTCTCGCTTTTTCGCATTGTTACATTTTCGCTTTTTCGCATTGTAACATTTTCGCTTTTTCTCATTGTTACATTTTCGCATTTTTACATTTTCGCATTGTTACAATTTCGCATCTTCGCGTTCTGGTTGCACATGCGCATGGAGACATCAATATGAAAATTACCTTACGGTACAGCTAATGACATTTTTTGTACCATTAGTTTATTGTTGTCCTGCGTTAAGTTCTGTGAACTAAGAGAAGCACAGTATAATACAATATGAACTAAATACAATATATTTAATTTTTTCATGAATTTTAATTGTTGTCCTCTTATGATATTCGTGCAATATAGGGAAGACAGAATGACCATCAAGAGATCTTTGTTTTAAAGATCTTAGGAACGCCTGACAACATGGTATAATGTAATAATAAATAAAAATGATTTTAAATATTATTATATAAATTTTAAATGAACTTAATCCAACATGCACTCTATGAAATCAAATAAAGTATGTCTTAAAAACTCTAGTACTAGAATAACAGAAATTATAAAATGTTTTCCTGTGAAAATACACCTCACTCTCAGACATATCTATTTTACGATGTGTGCGGCAGTGCCTTTATCGTAAATCTCATGTCACACCAGTCACACCCGACAGCAAAATATACTGATAATCTAAAGATGGAAGGAACAAATTACTGTATTACTGATTACTGTATTTATTATAATAATTGTTGCATTAATTGATTAAAAACAGTCTGAAAGCGTAACCGTTATATTATTTAATTATTTTACATGTGTAAGGAGCGGGGTGATACTTGTAAATTATACATCGACGTGAATACAACATATCTGATATAGGACTATTAAATAATACATCATTGTGATCAGATATTTACAAAACTTGTAACAATGCGAAAAAGCGAAAATGCAACAATGCGAAAATGTAACAATGCGAAAATGCGAAGAGACGACAACAAAGTTATACTTTTTGCTTCTTCGCCTCAAAATGCGAAAACACGAAGGGACGACAAAGTTGGACTTTGGACTTTGTCGTCTCTTTGTGTTTTCGCATTTTTTTGTATTTTGAACGCGAAAAAGTGAAAATACGACAGATGGAATGCAAATATACGACAGATTTTATGTGTCGTATTTTCGCCCTCCTTCTGTCGTATTTTCGCTTTGTTGCCTCGAAAATGCGAAAAAGCGAAAACACGAAGAGACGACAAAGTCCAACTTTGTCGTCCCTTCGTGTTTTCGCATTTTCGCATTTTGAGGCGAAGAAGCGAAAATACGACATGGCGTAAATCAGCCACCATATATATATCAGACAAAACAATACAACATAACACTTCTGAAATAATGAAATACCTAATTTTTGTTACAGATGCTATGTACAATATGTATGTTTCAACTTGTTTACAACTGGACAGGAGGTAAGTGTTTTGTTTGATTATTTAACTTTAGTTAAACTTTATATTATAATATATATATATATATATATATATAATATTATATATATATATATAATATATATATATATATATATATATATATATATATATATTATATATATATATATATATATATATATATATATATATTAGTATTATATATATATACACACAAAACTTAGTAGATATATTTTGGTTATTTATTATGCATATAATGAACTCTAGACATATTTTAACATCATTTCGATGATACAACGTAAACTGTTCAGCAATTAAAATTAAAATGATAGATTCATAGCTTTTTATATCGCATTTCTATATGATAATTTTATAAGGAAGTTTGACTTTATTTTTATTACAGAGGTTGACGAAACATGTAAAGTAGATTGTGCATGCTGTAAAGATAGGATATGTGGACCAGGGATTACTGCTACAGATTGTACTCATGGCTGTATTGATGGTCATAGAGGTGCTCGGTGCTACTTGCGATGTACACACAATTGTACAAAATGCCCTGATCATGAAGATACGTGTACTGAGTGTTATGATGGCTATTATCCCGGTCCTGCTAGAGACTGCACATCAAAGTGTTTACCCGGATGTAAAACATGCACGTCAGGAACCACGTGCACATCATGCAAGGAAGGATATTATAACGCCGCCGGTCAAAATGATTGTCGTAATCGTTCATGTCCTGAAAGTTGTAATTGTGATAATGGTCAGTGTACATCATGTAAGGACGGATACTACGATACCAGTAAATTATGTAATATTTTATGTCCAGGTAACTGTGTCACGTGCTCGTCGAATACTGATTGTGGCTCGTGTAAGGATGGTTATTATAAAGGTTACCCTAACGATAACATTAACCTCCCTTTGTTACACGACTGTACATACACATGTCGGGATAACTGTGTACGGTGCCCATCCTATGATAGTTGTTTGGTTTGTAAAACTGGGTTATATGGACAAACCTGTGAGAAAAATTGTTCGACTGGTTGTATGTCAAAGAATTGCGATATATTAACTGGAAACTGTGATTGTCTTCCTAATTTTTCTGGGAAAAGGTGTGATAAATGTAAAACCGGAAAATATGGACATATGTGCGAGCAACAGTGTCCTGCAGGGTGTAAAGGTAACGTATGTGAAAGAGATTCCGGAGAGTGTACAGACGGATGTACTATAGTTACGATTATTGGGGATAAATGTGACGTTTGTTTAACTGGCTGGTATGGACAATACTGTAACATGTCTTGTTCTGTAGGCTGTAAAAATCAGCAATGCGAGAAAAGTAATGGTGAATGCTCAAATGGATGTCTTGATAACTTTCTAGGAGGACGGTGCAATCGATGCATACCTGGCAAATATGGAGATTCATGCAACAGTCAGTGTCCAGTCAACTGTGACAAGATAGGCTGCGTCATAGACTCTGGCAATTGTTTCAATTGTAATGAGAACTTTGATGGAGAGAAATGTGAAAAATGTACCGTTGGTTTTTATGGTTCCCTTTGCTCTGAGAGATGCCCGTCTAATTGTTTAAAAAGTGTTTGTGATAGAGATACAGGAACGTGCTCAGATGGCTGTGTCGTCAATTATTCTGGTGACAGATGTTGTATAAATAATAACAACTGCATCACATGTTTGTCAAATACTAGGTGTAAACAGTGTAAGCCTGGATACTTCAATGACCAATGTGACAAACAATGTCCACAGAACTGTCTAAAATCCTGTCATGTCGAAACCGGTCTTTGTAACAGTTGCAAAGGTAACTTTTATGGTGATAGTTGCAACTTTTCATGTGCCTATACATGCAATGTACAAACAACGGCAGGTGGAAGTTTATGTCAGCAGACAGATGGTAAATGTCTATATGGGTGTGTTGATGGTTTCCATGGTTTACAGTGTTCTAAGATATGTTCTGTTTATTGCAGCGATACAGTTTGTAACCAAACCACTGGCAAATGTACAAAAGGTTGCAAAACTAAAGTAAAGGATGATCATTTTTGCCCTCTGGTTTCAGGTAATAGATCTATTTATTTAAAAAAGCTCTGATAGTATATTTTACTTTTCTGTAGCAATACGAGGGGAAGTCAGAAAATATTCGGACTTTTGACTCGTTCTCGAAAAAAATCTTTCTACTCTTTTTCAAAATATTCTCCACCTACGTCTACGCACTTTTGCCATCTTCGTGGGAGCTTTTGTATTCCCGCTGCGAACCATGACGTAGACCTATGTTTTAGGTAATGTGTAACAGCAGATATCAAAGCCGCCCTGGTCTTATATTTCTTTCCAGCAAGCAATTTTCAGTTCTGGAAACAAATAAAAGTCACAGGGGGCGAGGTCTGGGCTATAAGGAGGGTGAGACAACAATTGTCATTTGTAAGAGTTGATAACCTCCACTGTAGCTGTGACGGTATGGGAGGGGCGTAATCGTGAAGAAGGAGGACATTTTTCTGTGCTAACCTGGGACGCATTTGCTTCAGCTTTTCTCTGAGATTTTTCAGAATTACTTCAGAATAGTACTTGGCGGTGACAGTTTGACCTTTTGGCATGAAATGAGTAAGTATCATTCCTCGTGAATCCCAAAAGGCAACACGCATGACGTTGCCAGCCGAAGGAGACAGCTTAATCTTTTTAGGAAGTGGGGAACCAGCTAGTTTCCACTGCTTTGACTGAGCTTTTGTCTCAGGTTCGGAATAATGAACCCACATCTCATCTCCAGTGATAATGCGGTTCAAAAACTTATCACCTTCACGATTAAAACGACTTAAATGTTGTTTTGCATTGGTTACTCTGGTTGCCTTTTGATCTGCGGACAGCTGTCTAGGCACCCACCTGGCACTTACCTTGCTCATGCCTAGGTGTTCGTGTAAAATCTTGTGTGCCGATGCCTTACCGATGCTAAACTTGTTGGCTACCTCCTACAGGAGGCTGCTACAATAACCTTTTTACCTTTCATACCCAAATATTTTCACACTATTGTGTATAATACATATCCATTATCAATGGTAGAATATCAACTACGAAAACCTGATCGGGCTTCAATATTATTAATAATATTGATTATTTAATGTAGAGCCTCAGAGGAAAAAGTTGCACGTGTTGTTAATATACTAATATACAACTTAATTGTATAACGCCGCCGGTCAAAATGATTGTCGTTATCGTTTATGTCCTGAAAGTTGTTAATGTGTTAATGGTCAGTTTGCATCAGGTACATTTGGCATCATATATTCAATATATCTGCTATTCCTTTATATGACTCATATCTAACCGGGTATGCAATTTTCCTGTAATTTTATTGTTTTCAGTGCTTCCGAGGGAATCACCCTTTTTTAGAATTTTTAGCTATGTATTATAATAACGTTTATATCATATAATGACTCGTCTGTAATGATGATGGTGAAAATGGAAGCTACTGCTGCTTCTAACGACTTTTAGAGATAATGATGATGATGATTATGATGATGATGATGATGATGATGATGATGATGATGATGATGGTGGTGATGATGATGATGATGATTATGATGATGATGATGATTTTTAATGATAAGAAGAATTATAGTTAAAGCGACAAAAATTAGAACGTGTTTATTTTTAGAAAATAACAATACAATATGTGAAAACCATATTAATGCAAGACATATATTTCTTGATAAATTTATAGAGACACTATATATATACATGTATAAACTTCCAATTATTTCTTTGTTTTATATCTTTGTATAACGCTCTTATTTCTACGCTCAGATTAGTGTATCATTTACCGATGTTTTTTCTACTTGATAATATTTTAGACTTAAGTTCCTCAGAGGAGTCAGTGAATACAGCTGCAATATTACTTGGAACAATTCTTGCTGTGTCAGTAGTTGTTAACATTATACTTGTGGTTACGTTGATTCTCTGGAAATATCGGAAAAGGTAAATATTGTTGTGTCATAGTTTGGAGACCTTTCTGTTGAAAATGTGTCAGAGTTAAATCGTATACATATACATGCAAAGTGCGTCAACTGGAGTGAAGGTATTAGTTACCCGCACTCCAGAGCATGACCATTGATTGGCTCATTTTGCTGGGGCTTACATATTGTGACGGCAGAGAAAGGGAAAGCGACAGAAATATCATATTCAGATGTTCGTTCATTGGTTCCTTTTTGCCGGGGTTTCATATTGTGACAACAGGAAACGTGTTTTTATGTTGGACTATGATACAAAAGAGAAAGAACATCAAAACACTTTTTAATTTGATTAAAACTCGGGGGCTACGCCCCCTCGTACAAATCAGATAGCCTCGTGTTTCGATGCTCTTTCTATTACTTAATATACTCCACTGAATTAAAGTAAAAGATAACTAAACTAGAAAAACTAAAATAACATAAAAGTTGAAAAAGCTGTTATACCAGAGACGTCCATCAATACAATATAAAATATGTCAAAAATTCAAAAATGTTTTCGCCCTTTTTTAATACAAAACAAAATATATTTAATGTGCATTGACTGGACAAAAAATAAACACAGTGTAAAAGTTTATATTAAACAAATATGTCTACATGCATTGCGAAACGTTTCTCTTATTTTGATACCTCATGCCTGCTTATGGATACCCCTGTTTTTCATTAAAAGCAGAACTTTGGAAATAATTACGTTTGCTAATGGCTATTTGAGTTACAATATGTGTTTATGTTATAAAATAATGTGTACCATCAATGAGTCGTTCATACTAACTGATGCTAACATTACTAAATAGGGGAAGACAATTGTGTATAATAATGGTTTGTACTCACATATGGCTCGTGCTTTTTAAGACTAGCATGCTAGAACAGTAGGACATCCATTTTGTTTCATTGTGATATATATACCAAACAAGAGATGTATCGGATCAGTTGTATATATTTGCCATAAGAAATTGACTTTTTTTAAGTAGTTCCAAGAAACGATGTCAACAAAAGCAAAAAAACAAAAAACAAAAAAAAAAACAAAAAACAATCGTACTATCTAAGGTTTGGGTTTTTACATCCGTGCAATTAAAATTACTTTTATCCGAAATATTGTCTTAGCAATAAATAAATACAGCATAACAGCTGTTGTATTTTTATCAAAGAAATTTGATATTAATAAGTGTAACGTAAACATAAAACATGATATAAATTGTTATACTGTTTTAACATATAAGTAAGATGTCAGCAAAATGTTGTTATTTAAATACTATTCTTCCTTTCTTGTGCTAAAATGTACGAATGAGTCCAACATGTAATTTTATTTGCATTTAAAGGGTCAATGCTAGTAGCAAGACAAATGGACCTCTTTATGAAAACTCTGGTAAATATATATCTATTTTCTTACTGATTTTCTTTTAATTTATGAATTTCATATTCTTAATTTCTTATTTTATGCGAGTCAGATTTCAATTAAATGAATCCCGATCAAGATCGTATTATGTTTTACCAACCGAGGTTTAAAAATGAAATGATATACTATTAGATAAAATAGTGAAATATTCATATCTTTTCAGGCATTGAAATGGAATGTGAAAATTCAACAAATCATAGAATTGTTCCAGGTATTTCCTTGTTTCTTTTTCTAGAGCTTTAATCGACTTCTTAAGATCTTCATTTGCATTTCATTTTAAATATACATGTATGCAATTATCAACAATTTCTTTCGCCAAAGAAAATTATGTTTAGTCAACTAACATATCATGAATTTCATTACGTTTTATTTTTAGTATAATACTAGGCCTTGACATTTATTTCATTTAAATATTTTCATGAAAATATAAATTTATGTTTGATTTTGCATTACTGATTGTTACGTCATCAATTTAAACTTTCAAATATCTTTTATCTAGCGGTTGCATTGTATTAAAGTTAATTTTCTTTACGTCTGCAAGATGTACATACAGGCACTGCAAATTTTGTTGTTGCTGTTGTTGTTCTAGACGTCGTCGTTGTTATTGTTGTTTAAAAGATAATTAGTAGCATGTATTCAAAGGGGGAACTTGTATATTTCCATCATAATGTATAACCCGTTATGAAGTTATTTGCAAGAATAACATTTTATAGAAAGGTTTATATTTCAGCATCAAACAACGACACTATGTTTAAGTTACATGACTATGAGGCTATTGGAAGAGCTCAAGGTATTTGTAAATTAATTGTTCGTTATATCGTAATGTAAATAGCTGAGATATTTAGTATCAGTATATTTTATGATTAAATATAAACTGTTTATATTGATTTTTTCCTCTACATTTTAACTGGTTTCCTAAAAATGATGTTTGAAATATTTTCATTGCTTTTTGTGTTTTTTTTGCAGTATCAGAACATGAATATGGACAAATTTGTCCAGCCACTGGGTTTCATTGATGTAATTATAGAAGTCAGCATTAGCAAAGATAAATGTTTATCACCAACAATAATTATTACTTTCATTTAAAGTGTCACGTCAATAGAGTAACAATTTGAATTATAAATAATGGACTACATTATATCAAACACAGCATCATTGTGAATGATGTATTCAGTTTCACTCTCTCTATTGTATAGTGCTGAAAACCTGTCTGATATTTTGATGTGTTGAGAGTGGCCTTCAGCTATAATATTTTGTTGGACAAATAATTTTGTGATGTTTCAAACGAAGTATGTCGGTAATATTACCTAGGAAAAGTTTTCAGGTTAAGCCTTCTTCAATACAGCACCCCGCGTGCAGTGACGATGAATTGGAAACGAATCGTCCGCCTTATAAATTAAAAGTGAGAGATAGTAGAAATATTCAGTATTGAATTTTATTACGAAGACCTCAACATTAAACATGGTTCACTACTGCACACAAGCATAGTTGTTTGTATGATACTACTTTAGTGTAAGTTTACTTAAAATGCTTATTTTTGTCCAGCGGCCATAAGGGATGATGCTTGTTCATAATAAATTTGTGTTTATGTTGTTGCATTTTTTCTTTGAAAATTCGATTACGATAGACTTTTAATTACATGTATTTATATCATTGTTTTATATCAGTGTTGGATTAAACCTCTTATTTAACTACAGGATAAATATTCGTTTTTCTGTTTGCCCTGGACTAATGTCACTCTGAAAAAATCAAAATGAAGACTTCAAAGACAAAGTCATGATCGGGTCATGATCTTGGGTCATGGTTGTTACTGGTAAATAAAGCCATCACCACGTCCCCGGCACCGTCTTTTGCATAATTTAACATTTAAGTACAGGAAAACGGTGTTACTGAAATGTTTTATACATCTGCAGATGTGTCCATACACGGCGCTGTTCATCGAACTTTCATTATGACTTTTTTCACGTCATCTGTAATCGCATAATTTTCAGAAGATGTACACATTTCATATAAAAGTTTCATTCAAAGGTAATTCTTGCAACATACTAAGATCATAACAATTGTGTATGGTGTTATAGAGCACATCTGGATCAGCATACATTTTTACTGATGCTCAATTTTGAGTTCCATATGGGGTTCTACCCCCTTGATGTATAAATGGTGTCATAATTTGTATCAATATTAGAACGATAATGCTAAACTTTCAATAAATATGTATACAATGAAATGATTTTGCATTCCATTGATTTATTTAATTTAATAACAAACACAAATTTAACACAAATGTGCAAAAATGTGATGGGAAATAAATTGAAAAACATAACATGTCACTCAAACTGTATCTTTTGAAAATTTCAAAACTATGCTTGATGAAGACAAAAACCTGCTTAAAACTAAGTTAAGCCTCTCTTTTAACATGCCTAAAATCTCCATAAGTGTAAGTGGCGTCCAAAAACTTAATATGGGTCATATGGGGGTTGCGTTCATTGAATTGGAAACGAATCGTCCGCCTTATAAATTAAAAGTGAGAGATAGTAGAAATATTCAGTATTGAATTTTATTACGAAGACCTCAACATTAAACATGGTTCACTACTGCACACAAACATAGTTGTTTGTATGATACTACTTTAGTGTAAGTTTACTTAAAATGCTTATTTTTGTCCAGCGGCCATAAGGGATGATGCTTGTTCATAATAAATTTGTGTTTATGTTGTTGCATTTTTTCTTTGAAAAATTCGATTACGATAGACTTTTAATTACATGTATTTATATCATTGTTTTATATCAGTGTTGGATTAAACCTCTTATTTAACTACAGGATAAATATTCGTTTTCTTGTTTGCCCTGGACTAATGTCACTCTGAAAAAATCAAAATGAAGACTTCAAAGACAAAGTCATGATCGGGTCATGATCTTGGGTCATGGTTGTTACTGGTAAATAAAGCCATCACCACGTACCCCGGCACCGTCTTTGCATAATTTAACATTTAAGTACAGGAAAACGGTGTTACTGAAATGTTTTATACATCTGCAGATGTGTCCATACACGGCGCTGTTCATCGAACTTTCATTATGACTTTTTTCACGTCATCTGTAATCGCATAATTTTCAGAAGATGTACACATTTCATATAAAAGTTTCATTCAAAGGTAATTCTTGCAACATACTAAGATCATAACAATTGTGTATGGTGTTATAGAGCACATCTGGATCAGCATACATTTTTACTGATGCTCAATTTTGAGTTCCATATGGGGTTCTACCCCCTTGATGTATAAATGGTGTCATAATTTGTATCAATATTAGAACGATAATGCTAAACTTTCAATAAATATGTATACAATGAAATGATTTTGCATTCCATTGATTTATTTAATTTAATAACAAACACAAATTTAAAACAAATGTGCAAAAATGTGATGGGAAATAAATTGAAAAACATAACATGTCACTCAAACTGTATCTTTTGAAAATTTCAAAACTATGCTTGATGAAGACAAAAACCTGCTTAAAACTAAGTTAAGCCTCTCTTTTAACATGCCTAAAATCTCCATAAGTGTAAGTGGCGTCCAAAAACTTAATATGGGTCATATGGGGGTTGCGTTCATTGAATTGGAAACGAATCGTCCGCCTTATAAATTAAAAGTGAGAGATAGTAGAAATATTCAGTATTGAATTTTATTACGAAGACCTCAACATTAAACATGGTTCACTACTGCACACAAACATAGTTGTTTGTATGATACTACTGTAGTGTAAGTTTACTTAAAATGCTTATTTTTGTCCAGCGGCCATAAGGGATGATGTTTGTTCATAATAAATTTGTGTTTATGTTGTTGCATTTTTTCTTTGAAAAATTCGATTACGATAGACTTTTAATTACATGTATTTATATCATTGTTTTATATCAGTGTTGGATTAAACCTCTTATTTAACTACAGGATAAATATTCGTTTTCTCGTTTGCCCTTGACTAATGTCACTCTGAAAAAATCAAAATGAAGACTTCAAAGACAAAGTCATGATCGGGTCATGATCTTGGGTCATGGTTGTTACTGGTAAATAAAGCCATCACCACGTACCCCGGCACCGTCTTTGCATAATTTAACATTTAAGTACAGGAAAACGGTGTTACTGAAATGTTTTATACATCTGCAGATGTGTCCATACACGGCGCTGTTCATCGAACTTTCATTATGACTTTTTTCGCGTCATCTGTAATCGCATAATTTTCAGTAGATGTACACATTTCATATAAAAGTTTCATTCAAAGGTAATTCTTGCAACATACTAAGATCATAACAATTGTGTATGGTGTTATAGAGCACATCTGGATCAGCATACATTTTTACTGATGCTCAATTTTGAGTTCCATATGGGGTTCTACCCCCTTGATGTATAAATGGTGTCATAATTTGTATCAATATTAGAACGATAATGCTAAACTTTCAATAAATATGTATAAAATGAAATGATTTTTCATTCCATTGATTTATTTAATTTCATAACAAACACAAATGTAACACAAATGTGCAAAAATGTGATGGGAAATAAATTGAAAAACATAACTTGTCGCTCAAACTGTATCTTTTGAAAATTTCAAAACTATGCTTGATGAAGACAAAACCTGTTTAAAAATCCAGTTAAGCCTCTCTTTTTACATGCCTAAAATCTCCATAAGTGTATGTGGCGTCCAAAAACTTAAATTAACCGCTTAACAGACTGGCACATCTAAATTGCCATAGCTGCATCCTGGGAGTATTTTAAGGCTTATTCAGCAGGCAGAGAATACATAATTTTTGCAGCATCTTGGTAACATGGAAAACATGTTTCCATCAATGTAAATATGACCAATTAAGATTGGCAACTATCTCAGCGCGAAAATATGAAATTTAAGCAAAAAGAGATATTTTCGTTGTAACAGTGGAGTAATGATATAGAACTAGCTTTATACATTTAAGAAAGAGAACAAATTAATGCAAATTTTAAGCAAACATCAAAATTTATTTGTATATCGACAAAAAGGTTTCTATCCCTTAACGTGAAAAATATGGTTGTCTAAATATACAATTAGAAAATAATGAAAACAAAGATCAACAAGAAAGAGCGCCATTAACTGAACGCAGCCCCACCAAATCTCAAGATATGTACGTTGTGATTACAGAAAATGTAGGGGATACAATGCAGATAACCCAGATGGAGACAAACCAGGGAGACAGCCTTTCAACTGTTGCCTGGTATATAAACTTCCCAACATACAGTAGGTTCAACATTTTCGATGTCCTATAAACTTCCAAAATTAACGCTTTCAACATTTGCAGGGGACTTACTTCAGTGGCAGACATTCTGGGATTCTTATGAATCATCCGTACATAATAACCCGTCTCTCACAGATGTATAGTAGTTTACATATTTGAAAGCACAACAGCCAGTACAATAGCGGGTTTCGCACTCACAAATGCCAATTACTCTAGAGCGGTCAATTAAGTTACTTCATGAACGATTTGGACGAACACATAAGATCTTACACGCATCTATGCAAGCCTTATTACAACTTCCGACACCGAATAATACTCTTAGCAGCCTACAGAAATATTACGATCAACTGGAATCATACATTCGCTGTTTAGAGAGATGTCAAGGGATTTTAAGAACTTATGTGTTTGTCCAAATCGTTCATTTACCATACTTACATGGACTTCAATTGGCACATCCCTTAAACCAAGATTCATTTGATATTTCGCTTCTGATAGGTGCAGATTTCTACTGGAAGATAGTTAAGAACCGGATAATTCGTGGACATGGACCTACGGCCGTAAGCTCAAAGGTCGGATACCTTTTGTCAGGACCACTTCAGAAGACACAACCACCAATACCTTGTTACACATTTAAAAAATAAAGACAAAACAAAGTTACACCTCCAATAATTCAATTAGTATATTACCTGCTCAAATAGAATTACTAGTCATACTGAACACAGTGTCAAAAAGATAATCCCAAAGAATTATTCATTCTCAAATATCTTTGTAATTTGCATGAACTATTTCGCGCGAAGTAATTCCAGGAAAATATGTAAAAGAATTAATCGCATCGCTAGTTCAAAAACACAGGGTATGTTTCAAATCTTCAAATCGACTTTTTGAATTTGTATGGTTTCGTATGGAACGCCATAGCTGCCTCATGTTGTTACATTTCGTTTTATTTTTAAGTAAAAGCATCTTATTATGTATAATAGAAGTGTTGGCTTGCCAACGTTAACTTTTATGAGAACCTATCTGAAAGAAGACTTATTAGGTCAAATATTCATTTTCTCTTGTCAAAACGTAGTGCTGACTTGTCTTAACACTGTCTTATTATTTCAAAACGCCATGTGTGCAAATCCTGTGTTAACATGCCGAATGGAAGTCTTAATATGTCTAACATGCACGCAATCTTTTCGAATTAAGATTTCAATATGTTTGAACACAGACTTGTTTAAATGTAGTGTTGAATTGTCTTGAAATTGTCTTATCATGTGAAACAGTAGTGTTATCTTGTCGGAAATTGGTATCATCTTGTCCAAATGTGATCCTGGTATGTTATGACACTGTTGTATTATGTTATACTGTCGTTTTGGCTTGTCCAAATATGGTATTGCCTTGTCTAAACACCGTTACATTTTGTCAGACTGCCATATGTCATTGTGTTCAAATTCGGTGTTATCTTGCTTAGAGAATGTCTTTTATGTCAAAATAGCATGCTGTCTTGTCCAACTGTGGTGGTTATTTGTCTAGAAATTGTCTTATTATGTGAAACAGTAGTGTTATCTTGTCGGAACTTGGTGCCAAACTTGTCAAACTCATGTCTTATTATGTCTTATTATGTCGGCTAGTAGTGATATCTTGTTCAGTCGTTATATTGACCCGTTTGTGCTGTCCTGTGTTGTCAAACTGTTATGTTGCTTTGTATGAGGTGGTGTTATTCTGTCTTATTGTGCCAAAACTTCATGCTTTCTTGTCTAAAACTGTTGTTATCCTGTTTATAAATATACTTATTATGTGAAATACTAATGTTGACTTTCCATTAAATTTTGTTTGTTTGTGTAAACGTTATTTTATTATGTCAAACAGTATTGTTGACTTGTCGAAAGATGGTATTGACATGTCTAAACACTTCCTTATTCTATGAGATCGCCATGCTATTTTATCCAAACTTTATTTTAACCGGCCTTAACACCGTCTTATTATGTGAAATAATGATGGTATCTTTACAAATTATGGTTATGCACTGTTAAAACGCTATTTTAATTTGTCAAACTGTCATGCTATTGTGTCCAAATGCAGATTCAACTCGTCTATATTCGTCTTATTATGTCAAATAGTCATATCATCTTTTCGAAATGTGGTGATGATTTGTGTAAAATTATCTTTTTGTCAAAGTGTCCTTTATTTTGTCAAGGTTCGGTGTTAATTTTACTAAACATCGTCCTTTTATGGCGAAGTATCATTTTTCCTTTTCAAATGTGGTGTTTACTTGTTGAAACACAGTATCATTATGTAATACAGTGGCGTTGACTTGCCAGTTTATGACGTTAACATGTCTAAATACCGTCTCATTATGTCAGATAATCGTGTTATCCTGTCCAGATGCGATGTTGTCAAAATTAAGTATCACGTGACCAGAGCCCGCGCGGAGCGTGAAAAGATAGAGCAAAAAAGATAACGGGACAGTTTAGCAAAATCAGACAGCGCTTTCTCAAGACAGAACTAAATTTGAACAAATTTACACAATTATTAGACATAATAAGACTGTTTCTGTGTTTTACAAGAAAACATCAAATTTCGACAATATAACACTTCTGTTTTACATTATAAGAAAGAGTTTAGACAAGTCATTACCACATTTCGACAAGATACCGCAATTTTTCGACTTTATATAACTGAGTTTTAACCAGTCAAAACCGCTTTTTGACAAAATAGCATACAGTTTATCATAATAAGACATGATTTAGCCCAGTCAACACCCCATTTCGGCAAGATAATTCGAATATTTGATATAAAAAGACAACTCAGTATTGTACGTTGGCAAATTAACACATTTGTTTGACACAATAAGAGAATGTTAAGGCATTTAAACACCGTATTTTGGCAAAATTCTATGGCAGTTTGACAAAATAAAGCTGTGATTTTACAAGTCAACACCAAATTACGACAAGAGAACACTACTGTTTCAAATGATCAGACAGTCTTTTGAAAAAACAGCTCCACAATTTGACCAAATAGCGCGACTAGTTGACATAATACGACACATTTCAGACAAGCCAAAACGTCATTTTGGCATGATAACATTACTGTTTGAAAAAATTAAACAATGTTAACACAAGTCAACATCACATTTTAAAGAGATAAGACTACTGTTACGCATGATAAGGCAATGTTTAGACAAGTCGACAAATTACAATGGCATTACAACGCGTATATTTGACATAATAAGACGCTTTCTGGGCAAGATAAAAAGAAATGTAATAATATGAGGCAGCTATGGCGTTCCATAGTTTCGACTCTACTTTGAGTTTTGTTCAACCTTAAATAGAGGAACGCGACGGAGTTGCGGTTTGAACCGATAACGTACAAGTAAAGGGAAAAAGGATATAACAGAGATAACAAGGCTCATTCAAAAGAGATCGCTTTGTTTTTTTTCATCATTGACATATAAGCTAGCACTAGCGATATCTGGTTATGGCGGATCCTGGTTGGCAATATTTGCAATACCAAGCGCTTAAAACGTTTATATGGTCAATTACGTCACCCGTCCTTTGTTACCGTTGCAGTTCGTAATAAGATAATTTTATGAAACGGCCACACTTTTTTTTATAAAGTTTCGAACTTGTTTTCAAAATTACATGATTAACCATTTTCTATATATTATGACCTAATCATCTACCGCCCTCAATTTAAATGTTATTGCATTTTTGTATGCTTTACTTTTTTATTTATGAGAAAAAAGATAAACGTGCCTACAGTGACTATAGGAAACTGCGCCACGGCAAGTCGAACATGACATTTGTTCTTCGCACATTTCTGATATCAAATACCTGCCAGCGATAACATAATTTTGTTTTTGCTATAAATCAAAACTCATTTGTTGTGCAAACATAGAACTTACAAATGTATACTTCTGTTTGATATCGATAACTTATGATGGAAAGTGATGAGTTGTAATGCCTACAATGGCATGTAGCGCCAAATATCCAAAAGTACTGGGTGGGATAGCTTTGAAGATAATTAACAATGAAACATTTCTTAGCGCCAGATTCTTCCACAAATGCTCTATTTTACTTAAGGAAAAAATGAGCTGGGATTTATTTTATATATACATTGCATAGAAAAAAGCAGATTTGTTTTAATGACTTGAATATAGCTTGAAATATTCTGAATTGTTTAGCTGGATGGTTTGTCTCGTTGTCCAGGAAAACTGCAATAGTTAGACACTAAACTGATATAACCGGGAAACATTATTGGTATATAAGGTCTTGCACCAGGTAAAGTGTCTTTTTACGAAAATGCTTCTGATGAAAATAAAATGTAAATAACCCTCTTATTTGCCGCTTTGTTTACATTTTTGTCTGCCAACGATAGAAAATCTTTGACGATAGGCCACCGTGAAAACAAAACATCCAAACAAAACAAAGAAATATTAGAGAGCTTGCCTTCAAAACCCATGTTAGAATACAGCTCGAGTATGTAGCTCAGTGTGGAGTCTTAATACACAGTCAAATATACAACAGATCAAGATGGTACGGCGCAGAGCTTCTCGATGGGTCTCCAGCGACTACACCTCTCACATCAGAGACACAAACATGTTAAGCCAACTACATTGGCGCTACCTTAGAAACAGAACGATTGATGCCAGACTACTAATGTTCTTTAAGATTGTTCATGGACTGATTGCAGTAATATCAATTAAATAATGGTTCCAGGCTTATTTACAATTGTTACCTGGCTCACAAGACACAACCATCTCCTTTTTTATAAACAAATATATACTCAATGTTACTACTATTAGTCCTCTTTTTCCCCAGCAACCATCATACTTTGGAATGCTCTGCCGGCCTACCTTGAATCAATTTAGGCAAGGGGTAGCTAAACAGTATCCTTTATATTCAGTTTAAAGCTACTATCCTACACATTGTAGTTAGGGCGTTATTGAAATAAAATGTCACCTACAGATAAAATTTCACCACAGGCTCGTACAGTTTTACATTACTAGGTGATTGATACAGGTCTTGTCCGACGGAAAAACATCTTAGGGTAAATATTTGCAATATTTACCCTACCGTAATTTTTAACCGTTGTAACATTTTATTTTGTAAATATTGACATATTTCACACCTGTTAACTGGTGTGTCAGTTTGTTGCGGGAAGAACAATTATGCGCTTGATTTTTTTTAAATCCTAAAATCGATAACTGTACAATATAATATCACCAAAAATATTTGACTATTAAAAGAGACAGAAATACGGAAGAGTACGGAAGAGCATTAGTGCCAGGTGTATGTTTTTTATTAACTCGAAATTTCGAGTTACTAACTCGAAATTTCGACTTACTAACTCGAAATTTCGACTTACTAACTCGAAATTTCGACTTACTAACTCGAAATTTCGAGTTACTTATCTCGAAATTTCGACTTACTAACTCGAAATTTCGACTTACTAACTCGAAATTTCGACTTAGTTACTCGAAATTTCGACTTATTAACATTACAAGAATGGCCAAAGTTATTAGTTAGATGGTATAAGATATAGTAGGCAGTGCCTTTGAACGATGGAGATGGAGAAACGGGTGCCTGGACAAAAACTATTGAAATTTAACTTAAACTTAGTAATTGCATGTACACAACCGACCTAAAAAAAACAAGGCTTCCTTTAATTTGTACGTTCAGGCGTTCTTCAGACGTTGTATTGTATCCCATCTGTTCGAACATATCTTTTCACTAATCATATTCTTCTCATCCCTGTAAAATAACCGATCCTATACTTCACGTGTGGGACATCTGAGGAAAGTATCGCGGCGTGGCCAAAATAGGGCGTGCTGAGGCCTTTGTCAAAATTGTTGGACTGACTATATTTCTTGTAAAATCGGATGCTTTTATATTATTCCCAACATATATATATAACAACAAGTATCACTATTATCAACTTTTATCAACACAATACCAAAGTATTAGTAAATAATGAATAATGTTACAAAAACATTATTAGTATAAAGAAACGTGACAGACTAACTGGCGTATACACGTCATTTAAAACTTATTTAACACATGATATTGCACAGTTTACAATAGGGTGGGTTTTGGACTAGTTGTTTCTCCATATGATGGTTGTATGTGTGCTTAAGAAAAAGAAACACCCTGTTAACACGGAAATGTGGAAAGTGTGATTTTACACCCCCCCCCTCCACAAAAAAGCGAAGGATATGTTCAGTATGTGTGGACAATTTGACCCTATAAAATTGTTCTGTTAAATAAATGTTAAAGGTGCTCTGTCAATGTGCAACAACTACACACGAAAGAAAGTATCTTGAATTCAATCCTTGCTTACACCGGCAACCAATGAAAGTCGTGCAATGTAAGTCGAAATTTCGAGTTACTAAGTCGAAATTTCGAGTAAGTAACTCGAAATTTCGAGTTAGTAACTCGAAATTTCGAGTTAGTAAGTCGAAATTTCGAGTTAGTAAGTCGAAATTTCGAGTTAGTAACTCGAAATTTCGAGATAAGTAACTCGAAATTTCGAGTTAGTAAGTCGAAATTTCGAGTTAGTAACTCGAAATTTCGAGTTAATAAAAAACATACACCTGGCACTAATGCTCTTCCGTACAGAAACGAAAAACATATCTTGGACAATCGGTTTAAAACTGGCATTTATATACATATAGTAAGTTCTACCTGAATCAAGCTGTCCTGCATGTTAACAGGTGTGATAAAAGGAATGATTTTGAAACATACCTTTTTGGTTTTCAATCGTTTCATTCAACTGTACTATATTTTAAGTTGTCATTTTCTTGTTCTTTGTTAAATATTTTGCTTTCTAATATTTCCATCTTTTTCCCAAGGAATTTTAACAGTACATTTTTTATTTCCTTGACAATTTCTCTAATCTTAAATCTTAAAGAACCATCATCTTTTGTCATAAAAAATTGATAGATTTTGATTGATATGAAATAGCTCTTTTTGTATACCAGACATATTCATATTTTCATCTTCCGTTTTTTTTTACCTTTTTTTCTTATTTTTTGTATTTTCTGATCGCAGATCAGTAAATACATAGCTAACATCCACGGTCTAACACAAAATTTCCTAACAGACCTAACAACGCAAATTAGTTCTCACTCAAAACTGCTTAAAAACCAGCAATTTAAAAGAAAGAACAATTTTTTGTTACAAGTGTCCAACAAATTACTACACATTCAAACTTTAAAAGTAGCGTTGGCTTATAGAATTGTCAATAAATGCACACTCACAAATGACGCGGATGAATATGATTTTAATCAATGAAAATGCTATTTTTAGCGATGTTGATTACCGAATACTACACAAATAAATCTGACTGCCGAGTAGTTGAATACATAGTTTCTACATGTTGGACTGTTTGGGCGAGAAGATTTTTGCTAAATTATTTACTTCAATTTTAAACAACAGGTTTACCCTGAACAAAATACCTCGAAATTACCCTAACCCGAAATGCAATGGAAATTCTAAATTTAATATGACTTGATTTTATTCAGCCCGTGCTGGTTTAAAAACCCGAAATGCAATGGAAATTCTAAATTTAGAATGACTTGATTTTATTCAGCCTTTGATTTTAAAACTTCTCCGTTGTGCAGGGGTAACGCGCTCGCTTACTGTGTGAGAGGTCTGGAGTTCAAATCCCAGTCGAGTCAACATTTTTTAATTCTTTTTTTAGTGTCTTTGTAAAGGAAATAGCCACGATATGCAAGGATAAAGTGTGGCTATCATAAAAAATGAACATAAATGATTTTTTGATGCAACTCTAGTTATGCAAAATTCGTATGTATCAAACTCTGGTGCCCTGCAAGATGAATTATAGTACATAAAAATGAACTAATACAGGAAAACACATACAGATATACATTACGATTTAGATTGCAAAGATCAGAAAATACCACAGAGCTTGCAGCCCTTTGGTCTTTTTGTTAGGTTGAGTATCTATACTCGCGTCCAGTTCACTTGAACTACTGACCTCTTTAATTCATTGTTTTTTTATAAGCTCTCTTTTGGATGTTTGGTCAATGTCTGCCATTTCTATATGCACTATCAGTATTTGAACTAGTTGATCATACATTTGAGTGGTTAAGTATATCTAGTGATCCATATTATAAACCGTTTTTTCGACTTTAATTTCTTATGAAGTTTGTGTATTCACAAATTATATATAAAAATGGCGCCGCCCTTTATGATCTCCATTCGATTTTACTGTTTACATAATCAAGTTTGAAGTTAATACATGTCATGGTAAAAATGTTCATAAATAGTGAGAGAAAAACTCAAAAGATGAAATAGTTAAAAGGATAATGCAGCCCTATAACTGTTTGCTTTAAATCGGGCAGGGTGAAATGTTGCCAGGGAGTGATGTGTGGAAGAAGGAGGGCTTATATTGGTAGTCAGAGAAGTTGGCGTAATGATAAGGGTTGCATAACTCTCGTTAACCTATGGTACTAGGGCCTTGGACATATGATAAGAGATAAATTTCAACTAGGTTTATGGTATATCTTATAAAACATAATTAGCCAACAGTTTAGTTTGTGACGTTCAAGGGAACGCATGTCCAGTTCTTCAAGTTTTCCGTGACTCTCGAATAAGGGGACCTTCCCCTTTCCACCATCGTATTGTACGCATTTTCACCATCTCTTCTTGTTTTATATTGCCATTAATATACACAGAGACCAGGTAGTTGATGCACATACCACATGTGGCCAACCAGGGACTTAATTGTATGCTAGTGCTTTAATTTTCTCATTTTTTTGTAATTACATCCCGTTTGAAAAAGCCATGGAATCTTTTTGCATCGAAGTTATTCTAGATACATGTGTATTAAATTTATGATCAGCAGACAGATGTAGGCGTAAGAGTCCGATGGCCTTGGAGCACATATTTGTGTTTTATTATAGTTTTTTTGGTATATCACAGAGATATTTTCTTATCGAGATATATGAATATATGAAAAACTTAATATGATTACCCAGACTTTTCACCATTTTGGGAATTCCACCAACACCGTTAGAACTTTCGAAAGTACGTCATAAAATGTTCTGAGCAGAGAGTCATAAATAGAAACTACTGAACACGCTATGAACAATACAATGTAGTTTCTATTTATTGTCCTTGCTACCATATTTTCTTGTAAAAGTAACATCACAGCTAGGATTCTTTTTTGAAAAGAAAATAAACAAAATGCAAGCTAAGGGATTGAAAAGTGTCTGTTTCTCAATTGGAAAAACGCCAGATTTTATGCACTAGCAATGGCTCCGTTTACCGATTAGAAAAATACCTGTAGTGAACATGTCAAGCATCTCTTATAACTGCAAGGTGTTGAAAAAGTATGCTTGATTAATTATTATAGATGACATGAAATCGTATTTGAAATTGTGAAGGCATATCCATATTGGGGTAGAGGTTGAGCATATGACTCTTAATTAAAAAGGCTATGAGTTTTGCTTTTACAGTCACCACTTATGCGCAAATACTGGTTGCAGCAGTCAGTAAAAAGTCATTCGGCGTGATATCAATATTGGTTTGCAACAGTGTATGTGTAAATAACGACAAATACATCCAATGTCTGTATAAGAAACGACAAATGAACTAAATTTCTGTGTGAGTAGCAACTTATGCATCAAATGTTTGTGAGTAACGATAAATGAACCAAAAGTATTGTGAGCAATGAAAAATGAACTAAATGTATTGTGAGTAACGGCAAATGAACTAAATGTCTGTGTGAATAACAGCGAATGAACCAACTGTTTAAATGAGTAACGTCAAATGAACCAAAGGTAGATATGCGTAATGGCAAATGAACCAAATGTATTTATGTATTGTCCAGGTCAAGCAAATAAAACTGGCAAGACGAACTTGTTTGGTATGAGATAAAACACAACACTTAGGTTGAATGAAATAGGGCATTTATTAAATGCCATAAATGACAAATGTTACATAATAACAAACATGGCATATACATATTTGTATTGAAATAACCAAACTGGGAGGTTAAAACCGCCACAAAGGGAACCTTCCGCCAATCATTCCTCGCCGAAATTATTTCTTTGTGATAGATCTAATGTAATCATTGGTTAATTAAGATCACATGATTTAGGACTTGATATCGATTGGCTAAGACGTATTTGGCTAAGACCCGACCCGTAACGGGTAATCTTCTATACAGTAATGAGAATAGGGACGGACCAATGACATAAATTATTTCATGTGGGCATAAAATCTTATATATATATATATATATATATAAGTTACGGCAAATGGATCAATTGTCTGTTTGAGTAACGGCAAATGAATAAAATGTCTGTGTGAGAAACGGCAAATGGATCAAATGTATATATAAGTAACTGCAAATGAACCAAGTGTCTGTGTGAGTAACAGTAAATGAACCAAATGTATATATAAGTAACAGCAAATAAATCAAATGTCTGTGTGAGTAACAATGAACCAAATGTATATATGAGTAACGGCAAATGAATCAAATTTCTGTGCGAGTAACGCCAAATGAATCAAATATCTGTGTGAGTAACGGCTTATGAAATAAATGTATATATGAGTAACTGCAAATGAATCATATGTCTGTGTGAGTAACAACAAATGAGCCAAATGTCTGTTATTTTGTTCCCCTAATGATATCTCTGCGTGTGTGTAGATACGAACATGTCATTTTTTGTTTTTGTTTGAAAACATAGTCGGTACCTGTTTAATAGTTCTAATCAGTATTTAAATTAAAAAAAAAAACAAAAAAAAAACAACAACAACAACAAAAACTTTATTTACCTGTCTGACAATTAAGTAAAAATCCAGCATGAGTTGTCAGTACTTGCATTTATGACCTACTTTTGTTGTTTGTTTTTTTCTTCCTCTAAGCAGTGAAGAACTACTTTCGTTAAAATCACAATGACTGACTAGAAAATTCATTGTAACACTGCGTTATAGTGCGAATGCACGATTTTCACGAGCTCTTACTTTTATTTTAGATTTACTACTCAGAATGCAGCGGCGTACCTTGTTTTGTTTTTACTCTACCAGTGATGGTAAACAATATAATTATATGCATGTGAGAATGTTTTAAAAAGGAATGCTGGTAAGGAGCTATAAAATACTCATCAGTTGTTAAAATTAAACCTTAATATATTTGAAGGGGACTATCACCCTTTATTTGAGCTAAACTCTGATGATACACCATTTAATTGCTTTCATAATTCCATATAACCGGATATTTTTATTATCGCTTTTCTTGTCAACGGTTTAAGCACAAGTCGGAACTTAGCACTTTATTACAATACCGGTATGTTATAATCATATGGCTCGTGGTCAGTCACAATCAAAACTTATGTGCATTTCACTTTTTTTATTGCTTTTTTTTCTCTCGAGGGGTAAATTTTGATTTTGTTGTGTTGAATGTTATGATAGTTTGCACCTACCAGTACCGTCCACGAACAAGCTCAATCAAACCCAGCCTGCAACATTTTGTCGCTCTGGACGTTCTTTAAGGATTTTGGTTTTCTCTATTTTACATATTCGCGTGTAGCTACTAATGTTACTTTCAGTTGCCTTATGTACATTATTAAAAACATGTGAAAGTTGAATTGTAGTACATGTATATACTTCAAACATTGTAAATTTATAGCTAAGGGGTGATATTTTATTGCATTCGAAATATAGGCACGGTAAGGCACTGATAAACTGTTGCAGCCGATATAAATTACATGTAAATCATAACAAGGTTTTATAAGAATTGTTGTTGCCTAAAAAGTTCTTTAGGATATGACCTTAATGATGCATGTTTAATCACAAATAGTTGTTAATTATTTGGGCGAAAAACCTATCTCGAGTTATGTCACAAAATTTATATTACCCAAAGAAAAATAACTCACAATTTAGACATGTTAAAAAATATTTATTCATCTGCGCTTTCCAAAAGACATTGTACCATTCGTTTGACCAAAGTTATTCAAAGTATTTGGATTGAAACTTCCAGATGTACCGCCTCCATTAATGAACTGGTTTGGATCGAAAGTGCCACTTCCACTGGTCCCAGTACTTCCTGTGCCAGTACTTCCCGTGCCAGTACTTCCTGTGCCTGTACTGCCTGTTCCCGTGCCCCCTGTGCCGAATCCCCTAAAATCATTAAAGATTCAACTTACATAAATATTCTTATGTAAATTGATTAATATTTTGATCAATTTTTATTCAATGTCAAACCGAGGGAGTTAATAAAATCGCCTAGTGCAAATAATAAACCCCAACTTACCCTGTACCACCAGTTCCAAAGCCAGATCCTGTTCCGAAACCTGACCCAAAGTTACTAGTAGTGTTCGATCCAGTGTTCATCATACCGAATCCGGAGTTAGCACCATTAGGATCAAAATGCCCAGTTGAGTTTGCTGTACCAGTACCCGTGTTACCAAATCCCCCGCTGCCAAAGTTTTGATTCAATGCATTTGGATCGACTGTCGCACAAAATATGAAAACATGACGTAGAACGTTTTAAAATTGTTTACTCATTATCATCAATTTATGTATCTAAATAAAAAATGCTCTTTGAAATCAATTACACTTTCAATTACGATATTGCTGTTTACTTTAGTATTTCTTTTTAATTGTGCTGATATTTGAATATGGAATGAAATTAGATATATATTGGTTTCAAAATTTCTTTAAATATTGACAAGAATGCAATACCATAAATTTATGTGTCCAAAAATTGCATTCTGATCAGTTTTAAAAGAAGTATTTATATTCATACAATGAAAATAAAATGTAATAATAACACGGCATACATTATGAATACAACTAAACTTACTTAAAATACTTACATTGTGCTAAACAGATCGGCAGCCAGAACAGTAGCGCAAGTTTCGACGTCATTGTATACAAATATCCGGCCTAAGGACAGGATTTATACTCGCTGACATGGCCTTATATACCGAGAGACATATCGCTATCATTCCGGTCAGCAATATCTTACGGTTTAACCGGACAGTTAGATATTGTATCTGACTTTTGTCAAAGGCCATACACAGGTGGTGATACCATGGAACTAAATATAGCTGTATACGTGGTGAAACTGTATCTAAATTAATACACTTCGTCATTAAAGCTGCATGCCTCCAGATGACCCAAAATATTTCAAGAACATTAAACTTGGAAAAACCATACTAAAATTTTGAGAAAAGTGATCAAATTAAAGATTCAAGTGATAATTTATATCTTATGTGCAATTAATGACTGTATTTTGTCGTATTTATCACCATATTTCTACTACGTTACTAACGCAGTAAGGGCTATTTATGCATATTTTGACTTCTTTTTTGGTAATTTACGTGGATTTAAAGTGCCGATTGTAATGTGTCAAGTACTGTCTTTGTTCATTTCACAATATTTACATTTAAATACATTTCAAAATTTTCATGCAAATTAGGATAAATCCGGAGGCGTGCTGCTTTAATAATAAAAGTTGAAGGTGAAATTGTAGAATAAACATGTACACACATTTCTCAGAGTGATATTTCCAAGTTTCCTATATCATCATATTAAAAAAGCATTAAGTAAACGAAAGAGTAAATACAGTACCTGTTACAAGTACATTATGCATATAGTGTAGCTGGAATGCATATATATCATTACATTTTTTTTTCTGATTGAATCTCTTTTCAGTATAATATACACTTAACAAGTTTTATAAGTGTGCATGTGTTGCAGGGTAAATTATTTTTACACTGGAAAGAAACAAACTTTGGGCGTAGGTTTGATGTATTTATCATTTTAAGTAAAAATGGTTTCTAAAAATATAATAAAATAATTATAATAAAATAATTATACATTTTACAAATACAATACATATAAAATATGATAAACAAGATCGACAAGGAAAGGCGGCATTCAATGAACGCAGCCCCCACCCGACCCAGCAACAAGCGCCAGCGACAAGGAGCCCAGGAGGACCCCAAAGAAAAACAGGACAGGGCAAACAAAATACAATTAAATAACAATATATACACAATTGACGCAAAATAAGAAAATACAAAAAGATATACAATTAATACTTTAATATTAATGATATTATTTTTTACCACAGCGTTTGTATGAAGATATTTACTTATATAAACTATTTTAATATAAATTGAAATAAAGTATATGTAGATTTATTGAATGATAGCAAACGAATTAACTATACGTTTGACTTGTGAGAGATGACTGTAAAAAGTGAGCGGGACAGAAAAAGCAAACAGTGCGCAGAAAGTAAGAATATTTAGAAGAACCAATGGATATTTTTTACATAGAAACATATACAACAAACAAAACAATTGGACAAGTACACCAAAGAACGAGTGGCCAGTGTTTACGATATTGCACGGGTGAGATTGACAATGTACATTCTCCAATTTAGATTTTTTTTAGACTTTTGATATGTTATACAATATAGGTCTGGGGTGTCAAAACACTCGAAATGTTTTCTGTTGCAATTTGTTTGAGGTTTGGCTCTATTTTGAGCTAGAATGACTGGACTAATTATTGACGGAAATTGTTGAGTTTTACCGATTTAATACCGGAAGTTAAACATATACAGTAAAACCTAAACGCAACCGAATAAAAACGCGCGTGCACGATGTTTTTGCTTAAATATATGTATGGAAAGCCACAACTGGCATTAACATATAATTTTAATTTGTGACACATGTATAAATGGTCTAATGTGTGTATCAATATTTGCCCGATCATGTTGAAATTTTCAATAATAAAGAAAAGTGACACATTCTCATTTTTATTTGTTTTGCTTTTCATTCAAGATACAAGTTAAAGTTTTTTTTTCTAAATGATGGGAGTGCCTGTCGAAAGTCGATGAACAGAATGATGTCCTAATACCGCGTGTGCCCACCCTGACTGTTTATTACAGCCTGGCAGCGTCGTCGTATCGGTGTTACATACCGTCGTTGATAATTTGGGGTATATTTGCCTACTCTTAAATGACTTTTGCACGTAACTCGGCGATAGTTTGTGGCACTGCACTGGTCCTTCGTACGCGGCGATTCAGTTCATCACATACATTTTCTATTACATTTGGAGACTATGGTGGTATCTCCATCACGTTGATTTTTGTTTGCATTTAGAAAGACTGTTGTTGCTCTTGTCGTGTAGGCTGGTGTGCTATCTTGCAACATCTGTAACCATCTGTTGTTTCTAAACAGGGGCAATACGTCAGTTTGGAGAACTTCGTGTTGATACCGAGCGGCGGTAAGATTGCCGTTAATGAACACCATATTAGTTTTTTGTGATGTAGAGAGAAACTTCCCGAAACTACTACAGACCCACCCCCACATCTATCAGATTCGATGATGCAGTTGTCGGTTAATCGTTCTCTCGTTGTAGATATACCCTTGAACGACAGCCATTTTCTCGTAGGCAGAATTTCTTAACATCTGTAAAGAGAACATGTATTCATTCTGCTTGTGTGGTTCTAATATGACGTCGAGCCCATCGATATCGCTGTCTTCGATGCCTCTGAGTCAATACAAGACCGTTAAAGGACCGTCTTCATCGCATATCGGCAAGCGATCGAAGGCGCTTTCTAACGGTATGTGCAGAGATGTTTTGTCCGTGTGTCCCGAGGGTTTGTTTGACCGTAATGACAGCTGTACGTCTTCTCTGCTGATGATGTAGTTGTACGATGTGATTATCTTGCGCTGTGATTATCTTGTGCGGCTGTTGTACATCGTTCAGGTGGTCGGCGAAAGGTCATCAACGCAGCCAGTTGCTCTGTACTTAATGATTAACTTTCTTATGTTATTGCGGTGTACACCCATGCGTTGAGCAACCTACAAATGATACAGATATGTAATTAGTAAATAAATATATGCATTTATGTTCGTTTTTGATAGAAATTGGTCTTAAAGGATTTTCTGCTTTTACAATTAAAAGGAATTAAAAGAAATATTTAAACAAATTAATTTTGTTACCAACCTCTGTTTGTTGTACTTTAGCGTTGACCAATCCCAGGGCTGTATAGATAATCAACCCATATTATGTTTTTCTGATATGTGGATCTCTGTCGTATCCAAGAATATCATGTGTAATTTTATTTCACCCATTCTCACATTTTTTTCGTGCATTGAATGAATTTCGTTTGTTCATAGTTGAAGGCGCGCCGCATAATTAAAACTGACAAGCTTCAGCACGGGAAAGTGTGGAAATGCAATAGCCAGAGCACAAAATTTTGTAAAAAATATTGATGAACAAAAAGATATAAAGACATAAAAGGTGCACATTTTGAAAATTTAATATGAAAAAGGCAAAGCCTCAAAGCGAGCTCGATGTACTTTTTAAGTGAAATAGAATGAAATAATCGCTCATTTTTATTTCAAATGCAGTAACATGGCTCCGCCCCTGTCGTGAAATGAATAACGAGTTTTGAAAACGTTGATAAAACTTTGTTTATTTTATTTCACTCTATAATTTTTCAAGCGAAATAGAGATCTAAAGATTATTTAAAGTGAAATAAAATGTAAAACGTTTGCGACATTAAAATAGCGTACTTGATTTGTTTGTTTTGCACGTGCTGTTTGGCGCTACATTGTGACGTCACGTAAACAATACTTTAAACGTCTGTACAGCGTTAACGACTGAATAAAAGATATTGGTGTTCGGATTCATTTTCTTAGTTAGACCATTTTCTTTCATTCTAGATAGTTTTCACAACAAAATTCGACAAAAAATTGTTTTTATTTATCAGATTTCAAACAAAATGGCGCCTTCGATTTTCATTTTTTATACACAGCTTCCGTTATTCTGGTTCCCTGTCTAATTATGGTTCCCATAAACGTGCGCGGGTGACCAGTCTACACATCCGTTTTCAGTCAGAATTCCTCAGTTTTTATCGTTATCTTTAAATTCGAAAGGTTGCGATGTGTCCAATTCGGTACTTTGGACGAAAGTTTTCAAAACCATCACTTAGCAGGTATTCGCGTTACCGTAAAGCTCGCTTTGCGAGCAGGCCCTTCGGGCCAGCTCGTCGAGCTCGCTAATATGAAAAAGGCAAAGCCTCAAAGCGAGCTCGATGTACTTTTAACGTGAAATAGTATGAAATAATATGAAATTAGGCAAAGCCTATGAACGGGGAAGTCGTTAGAAATTCCTTTCATTCTTTCCGTCTTAAAGGCGTTATTCGTGCACCGCTTCTGTTTTCACTCGGAACACTCGACGATTATCATTTATCCGAAAAGTTGAGATTTGTTCCGTAATCGGAATACCCCGCCTATTATCATTGAGTTACATTGTAAATGGCGGCGCCCGACTAGAACTGACACTGAAAATTTCGTTGATAGGTATAGAATTTTATATATTTTTTAATTGTTTTTTATTTGATTTTCTTTTAAATATACACGTGTAGTCTATAGCCGGGCAAGCCAAAGCCTTTGACTTCCCCGTAATAGCTCATTTTTATTTCAAATGCAGTGACGAGTGCGTGTGACGTCACACGTACTGTGTTAAAAATGGCTCCGCCCATGTCGTTAGATAAATAACGAGTTTTGAAAACGTTTATAAAACTTTGTTTATTTTATTTCTCTCTTTAATTTTTCAAGCGAAATAAAGATTAATATGAAAAAGGCAAAGCCTAAAAGCGAGCTCGATGTACTTATTTATGTGAAATAGTATGAAATAATCTCAAATGCAGTGACGATCGAGTGCGTGTGACGTCACACGTACTGTGTTAAATATGGCCCCGTCCCTGTCGTGAAATGAATAACGAGTTTTGAAAACGTTGATAAAACTTTGTTTATTTTATTTCACTCTATAATTTTTCAAGCGAAATAGAGATCTAAAGATTATTTAAAGTGAAATAAATGTAAAACGTTTGCGACATTAAAATAGCGTACTTGATTTGTTTGTTTTGCACGTGCTGTTTGGCGCTACATTGTGACGTCACGTAAACAATACTTTAAACGTCTGTACAGCGTTAACGACTGAATAAAAGATATTGGTGTTCGGATTCATTTTCTTAGTTAGACCATTTTCTTTCATTCTAGATAGTTTTCACAACAAAATTCGACAAAAAATTGTTTTTATTTATCAGATTTCAAACAAAATGGCGCCTTCTATTTTCATTTTTTATACACAGCTTCCGTTATTCTGGTTCCTTGTCCAATTATGGTTCCCATATACGTGCGCAGGTGACCAGTCTACACATCCGTTTTCAGTCAGAATTCCTCAGTTTTTACCGTTATCTTTAAATTCGAAAGGTTGCGATGTGTCCAATTTGGTACTTTGGACGAAAGTTTTCAAAACCATCACTTAGCAGGTACTCGCGTTACCGTAAAGCTCGCTTTGCGAGCAGGCCCTTCGGGCCAGCTCGTCGAGCTCGCTATTAAAAGTGAAATAAAACGTTTGCGACATTAAAATAGCGTAATTGATTTGTTTGTTTTGCACGTGCTGTTTGGCGCTACATTGTGACGTCACGTAAACAATGCTTTAAACGTCTGTACAGCGTTAACGACTGAATAAAAGATATTGGTGTTCGGATTCATTTTCTTAGTTAGACCATTTACTTTCATTCTAGATAGTTTTCACAACAAAATTCGACAAAAAATTGTTTATTTTTTATCAGATTTTTCAAACAAAATGGCGCCTTCAATTTACAATTTTATACACAGCTTCCGTTATTCTGGTTCCCTGTCCAATTATGGTTCCCATAGACGTGCGCGGTGACCAGTCTACACATCCGTTTTCAGTCAGAATTCCTCAGTTTTTATCGTTATCTTTAAATTCGAAAGGTTGCGATGTGTCCAATTCGGTACTTTGGACGAAAGTTTTCAAAACCATCACTTAGCTGGTACTCGCGTTACCGTAAAGCTCGCTTTGCGAGCAGGCCCTTCGGGCCAGCTCGACGAGCTCGCTATTAAGTGTATATACCGTGATAATTTGACATTTGAACTTTTTTACAGTACTATTTGTTGTTGTTGTTGTATGATGAAATAGGTCCCCGGAATAGCATGAAGCAAAACCAACACAATTTATCAGAATATGTCTTACGTATAAGTAATAAGTTAATCAATAAAATACAATTTTAAGCAGAAAAATAATAAATCAACCAATGAAATTTTGAAAATGTATCTTAAGGTAAATTTATCGCCATAAATAAACAATTAAAAATATATAATTTTGAAAGTGCCAAAACCATGCGACATGTATATCTTTTTATAGTTTAGTGAGATATGTGAAAGGTAGGCGGATATCTAAGGGGTCATGATAGAATGACCTCATGTACACACTGCTGATATATTCAGACATATTCAACAAACTACATATTCAGTTCTTTGTATGTTTACTGTGTCAAAAGTTTGCATTACTTATAAAATACCTTCAGCAAAGAGTAAAAGTGGCACAAATCAAAGGACTCTTGATTTCTAAAACAGTTGTTTTAAGACCTAGATATCTCTAAATATATTACTTTTGATGTTAAAATATTGACCAGTGTTGGCTATTTGTTTTTCCAAGTAAATGAATCGCCTATGAATGACCTATTTCTATATTATATACTATTTATCAATGAATTTCCCGATATTTACGCATTTCAGAGCTTATTTCATTTTTTACAGATCTTCAGTTCAGTTATTATTCATAACAAGTCTGAAACGTTTCATTTCATTAGTCTCAATGAATGTAGGGGCTTTCAAATTTGAAAGACACCGCTAATGGATATTACTTTTTCAAAACAGAGCGTTTTACATTTCTAAACCTGCTGACACATATTTTTCTGTAACGAAACATGTACATATTTGTTGCATATATAATGTATTTTAATTAGTACATTTTATTGAAAGTTTGCAAGCACGTTGATTGTTGTGTGTGAAATGTATTGACCACTGAAACACATTGAATTTTGGGTTCGGTAGTTCCTAATCTTTGGGTTTAAAAAATCTGCACTATTTTATTTGCACGTCGTAATATTTGTTAAATTGTTGGATTTTTTCCGGATTAAGAGTTTGTCATAAGGTTACATGTGGGAAAACAATATGTAGATAGTTGGTAAGTCGATTACTTGTTTTAAATATGAGTATATCATTGTAAATCAGACCCAACATTAGGAAGATATATATGTCACCAAATTTATATAACATGCCGTACTTTTTCCGTTGGAGATGTTTAAAAACTGTATCTCCCGTAACTAATGGGGAGGCATATATCGACTAAGGAGTTAATTTAATATCAAAATGTACATATTTTTAGGCAGTATCTGTTTTAGTGAAGAAAATGATGTGAATAATCCATAGCTCGCTTTAACATGTTTAAATACAACCGTAGATAGCAAATGGACAAACTATTTTATTCGTCTTTCATGCCAGTATAGTCCCAACTAATTGTACTGCGCGATATTGTGCTGTTTTTGTGTCTGGGCAATTCTTGCCTCTACAAAGCGAAATTCTGCCCCAGAACGAAAATATCTCAGAATCAAGCTGTGGCACGTCAATATATTTTGACTAAATGCCAGTATATCTATCCACTTTAATTTAAGATTATGTGCTGATTTCCTAATTTTTTATGTAGTGTAGAGCTGTTTCAGTTTACTATTAGTTAAGATGTCTAAATATTTTTCAACGCAAAAATCAACTTTAAATTTTTTGTAGTATTCAACAACGTAAACTGACACTAAAACTACCGAGTAACGTTTTAATTTCATTTAACCAAGAACTAGCGTTTTGAAAATTACATTGCTCTCTATATATTCTATTCATAGGGGCATTGTGTTGATTACTCATTAATTTTATCAGGGTCTTTCAAATAGAATGGTCTGGAGTCGGACCAATTCTACGAAAAAGATGTCTCGGTTGAGTCACGTAATTATGTTACTTACCGACTGCGTGATCTGGCAAAGTACGTCACCATTAAAAAGTCAAATAAGGTAATGCTTTGTTAAATCGATCAAACAATTACTGGAAACTAATCCTGGCAACATTGCATAATTAGTTTTTACTTTAAAAAGTAACAATTTTATAGATTTTCAATGAAATTAGGAATTTTTCGTTCCGGACCATTCTATTTGAAAGACCCTGATTTTATCAATCAAGACTCTTTCATTAAGACTGACATTACTACATGTAGATTAATCCAGATTCTTTGTCCATGTGGCTATTTTCTGTACGAAATCTGCTGTGGTCATAATATTATTTTTACAATAGCTTTAGCTCTTACATTTGGTTTGCTATTGCTGATCATGGTCATGCAACTACATAGTTAGATAAAGAAGCAGACGCTTGTTTTGGTTGAGTCTATTATGTTTTGTTTAGGGGGTGAGTTGTCATACACAAATTTACAATTTATATGCATTTATTTTTTTCTAATGATTGTTATTATCTTAAATGCTTCTGGGATTGTTGTTTTATCTATTCATTTGTAAATATGATTGTTATATGTTTATTAACGGAATAATTTTAATGAACACGACATTAGTTCACACCTTTATCTGTGACTATGACTTACAATGAAATTCTACCTTTAGTGTATTAAAAAGGTTTTTCATTTCCTGTAATTTTATTCTGTGATTTTGCTTCAAAGCAGTCAATTGACCGTGAATTTTCTTTTCATATTTTGATTTCTTTGAAATCATTTTTCTCATCTGAAAGCATGCAACTTTAATATGATGATACATTAATTACTTTCCATGAAAATGTTTAAAGATATAAAATATCTCATGACATGTTTGTTCATTTTACATTACACCTTTAATGCAGCAAACATAAAAAGTCGTCACAAAAAGTAGTATGCAATCGTACCTATATTACATACGAATGTATGTAATATTTTTCTTGTTAGAACAGGTCTCTATCAGTTACGTCTCAGATCGTTGGCTATTCGCCGAATACCGCCAAATTTGAAGATTGAAATCGAATCCCAAGAATATGTATATAAAATGTTAGATGTAGTTTATCAATTATATTAAATTCATAAACGCTCCAAAAGGTCAGTGCAAGTTAGAGCACTCAGCAATGCACACTACTTGTTTCTATTATCTTTGCCGATGTATAGCACTAAACAATGTGGTTAAGGTGTCATTCCTTTTTTAAAGATCTCTGTATAGTTACTAGAATTTTTATCAGACAATGCTACAACTTAGTTTTAGGAGTAAGGTATGTATTCAATCAAGTGTTGTGTTTGGTGTTTATAAATGTATTTTATGAAACATATATATTTCAGGGCTGTTTGTCGATAGATAGGAAGTTTGAAAATCTGAAGGTTGTGTCTCATTTTCAACTTGGTGCCTAATCAGAACGGAAAAGCTGCAATATTAGTACTTATTTATAAAGGCCAGGTAAAATTACATTTATTTGATAATCTTGACTGAATTTGAAATAGTACAATTAAAAAATGTTTTTAGCATGTGTTTTGTATTTCATGAGTGTACCTAGTGCATACATTGCCGGTTGTTACAAACTCATAATCATAGATAAAATACAGATAATTATGGTTAAATGAGTGCATCTCATATTTTTATCTAAACATTGCATAAAACATGTAACAAGAATGATTATGTTAAATTGAAATATAATGTAAACAAACAAAATATAGTTGCACTTGACCGTATTACTTACAAATGCACTAGAAATGCCCAACATATTTTTTATTCAGATGTCTGAAGCGCTTGAAAATTTGCAGAAAGGAGACGAGATTCCTGCATTTGATGATGATGATGAATATGAAAAAGAGCTTTGGTTACAACATCCAGAAGACCTTGACATTGACAAATTTAACAGAGGGCGAAATTTTTTCAAGAAGAATATCAGCAAGTGTCTAATCGCAATGATGATGTCATTAATTTGCGGACTAAGCATAAATAGGTTTTTGAAAGTTCTTGTGTGCACTGGAATGACATCATCACCATTTTCCTCCTTTAAACGCTACATGGGTACAACGATGCACGTCTTGAAATGGCATTATGGGAATGTATGGGATCCGCTATCCTCTGCTTCTAAGTCCATCCGCTCGGTGCGGAAACTGCACTCAGACGCGAGAACTCTTATGCAAGAAAATGACCATTCTTCAGATGAAGTAAATAATTGTACCTTTGCTAGAAAGGAAGATAAAAGTGATCATCATATTTACATTTCACAATATGAGATGGGGTTAGTCCAAAGTGGTTTCATGGGTAGTATTATAATGTATCCGGATAAGTTTGGAATCCGTTGTTCTAACGGCGATCTTGACGATTATGTTTACTTTTGGCGATGGATTGGATATCTGTTAGGGATAGACAATAAGTATAATATATGCATTGATGGTTATGAGAAAGCCAACATGATATGTCACGCTATTGAACAGAATATTCTTATTCCTTCCCTTTACAATCCACCAGTGCACTTTTATCCAATGGCTGATGCGTTTGTAAGTGGATTTAAATTCTACCCGTTGGCGAGTACTAAAAGTATTATTGCTACAGGGTTTCGCTTAGTCAATTATAAATGTCCTTTTCCAATTAATTATGCAGATACATTAAGAATTTATTTCGCGCGAAGTATTTTAGTACTCCTGTACTATTTTCCGTCATTTACTCGCTGTCTTAATAGAGGTATAGAAAAGATGTATAAATGTGATCGAATCACGTAGGTGTTTCCTTCACATATCATATGGTTTATTCTCTTCTAATTTTATTTATTTAATTAAAACAGATGTGATATGCGAATTTTTGTTCTTAAATATCCAACATACTGTCCCACATGAGAATACTTAAAAAAGTACTAAGGTAAACACTGAAGTTTGAACACAAAATGTCTTCAAGAAGTTGTTGATAAAATAAAATTAAAACTCTTTAAAAGACATTTGATCACGTAAAGAAAGGAAATCATAAACTTACTCAAGCATGATTGTCTATAAGCAGATGTAATAGTAAGTTTTAGATCTATACCCATATGTAGATCTATCAAGTTCTGAAAAAGTCATCTTTAAGGAGGAACTTACACTTAAAAAGGGTGATGACACCTTATCATTGTCATGACAACCGGGCTGACCATAAAAAATCAGATTATGTGGACCTTATATACAAATGAGTGAACATTACCATTATGTACTAAAATTTGAAATGTTTATTTATTACTGTAACATAGTGACTAAAATTATTGTAATTGTGTTGTTTCTAGAATATTTGTAATTGAGTTGTTTCTAGAATATTTGGAAATGCGTTGTTTCTAGAGTAATTATAAATGCGTTGTTTCTAGAATATTTGTAATTGCGTTGTTTCTAGAGTAAATATAAATGCGTTGTTTCCAGAATATTTGTAAATGAGTTGTTTGTTGTGTTGCCCCTGATGGTACTTTTTGTTTCTCACCAAAAGTTAACGTGAAAACATTTTTCATAAGGATAATATTGTAGAATAATTAAAGGTTCCTTATTTCTGAAAAAGGGCCTTTATAACATCCCAGAAAAGTGGCCATAACTCTATTTCCGTACGGTAAAGTTTGTTTAATTTTTGCATACATGTGTCCTTTAAGATATATATCTGACCTATGTGGTCAATTTTCCAGTTCCTTATAGTGCCCGTTAGGGTGATCATACCTTTATTTGTATCAATCATATGTCTGAATATTGTATGTGAACCAAACTTACGCTGCTTTTAGCCTGTGCAGAGCTTTGAACAAGATTAAAAGTGCCTTTTTAGTTTTATATGCTGATAAAACATTTGCGCGCCATTTTTAATTTTCTGAAATGAAATATACATTTGAATTAAGACTGGAGTTTAAACTATTCAAGATGAAACTATCGATAGCTTCTTTAGTCTATAATCGAGCGAACAACTTGCTCGAGTGTGACATTTCTTGCATATGCCGGTTAATAAAGTTAATACATATAGTGTAGTTTAATACTTTTTACTGTTAGTAATTATCTTAATTTTAGAAACGATGGTTTTCAAATATGGATAACAAAAAAGAAAATGTTGAAATTCTGGTGGTTTTGTGCTTGACTGATCTATATTTGAGCAAATGACGAGTGATTTCCGGTTAACATATAATAATCACATGAAGTTTGATTATACGACCTATTACATAACAATGTATATTGGAAACTTAACATCGTGTAAGATGTATATATTAACTCGTGCTGAATAGCGTGTACATTATACATGGCACGTGTCGGATATGCACATAAAATTTTGCATGGTGACCTCGTGCGTGACCTTTTCTATTTATTGACACAATGATCGTTTTCATCGAAGTCATGGCATTGTCTGCAAACCCTTGTATCTTATCACGAATCTTTAAACGTTCCCTAATTGATGAACTTATATGCTTATCTTCAATTAAGTTTTATCATTCAACGAGGACATATGTAACGAGGGCAGGAGTATCTCTAACAATGCCAAAAAAGCTCGGTAATGTAGGTCCATTCTGGTACTGTATAAATACAGTTCACAAGAACAAGAAAAGTAAGTACGCAATTTGATCAGCATCAGAAAATAATGAAATAAGCTTCTAGTTTAATACATTTTAAATATTTGGTTATGGTGACACGGTATGTCATTTGTATTCCTATACTAACAAGCATCACAATATAAAGTGAAGTCGAACAAGAAATGTATGATTTTAATGGTTTAATTGACTGAACAATCAAACAGAAGTGATCTAATTATTGTCACAAATTCTCTGATATGAATTAATATGCAATGCAGTGAAAAGGGTTTTAAGATAAGTCACAATAGACAATTATACACTATATAATTAAACAATTCAATTTGTAACAAAAGCACATAGCTACGGAAGCACAGAGTGGTCTTCTTTTATATTATCTCTTAGCTAAGAGAAAAACTCGAAACACATTTTGCTATCTCGCCATTTTGAATATCTATGGTTATACCGGTATTTAAAGGACATCTATTTATACAGAAAACGTATAGTGCGCCAAGTTTTGTTCGAGAGTACTGAAGCATGTGTTTATAACTGCATTTTGTAAATCATAACCATATAGAATCTCTATCTCTGTCAAACCGCCATCATCAAATAGTTCTTCTTCGATGCCGAATTGGACACACTAAAATTACCCACTCTTAATATCTCCACACGAATGACAATGCTCCTTTCTGTGTAGCTTGTAATGAAAATTTTACTGTCAAACATTTTTTTCTTTTTCACAGGCCCGTAATAGATTTTATCATGTAAACTCATTCAAAGAATTCTTTAACACAATTCCATCAAAAACATCATTGATTATTTAAAAGAGATAAACTTGTACTCTAAGATCTAATTGGCTTATTTTTATTGTCATTTACAAAACATTACATAACATTGTAAGCATATTATAGCATTCGGCACGATATGGCCAGTTATATGTTGACATGCCGTAAAAATCCAAACAAACAAAACCAAAGAGGAATATATCATTTATATATAGATAGAGCTAAGCATTATCGCGGTCTGTTGTAAGAAACTGAATAGAACATTTCCACATCGGATCAGGTTACGAGAAAAAACATTTTTCATTCATTTTTATGGTATCAAAAATGTTATCTATTTAAAGAAATTGTAAAAGAATTGTAAAACAACAGATTGTACAATGCTTCAAGATGTATGCTTTTGTAAAAATGCTTTGATTCTTGTTCCGTTAGTATATAATTTTACTGCTCCAGTTCCATTTAAACGAAACGTACTGTACATAATCAAATACTTCTTTTTAAAAGAGACAAGCAAAATATGTACTTGCATTTAAATAAGAACATGTCGGTGACAATTTAAAAAGAAATAAAAGCTATGTGTAAGATAAACAATTAATTCACCTGCTGTGGCTGAGGGATTGCCTTTTAAGCAGCACGCCTCCAGATTAAGCTTATTTTTTCAGAACTATTTGAAAATGAAAATAAATGTATCAATTATTGCCAGAGTAAAACCACAAAAAAGGAATTTACCACCATTATCAATGGATGTTACAACCCACCCGTTTAATTACCATAAAAGATCAAAATGTTGCCAAGTAAATTAAGTTCTTTACTGCGTATTTAGAAAACGCTGTACAGTAAAATATTATGTTTACATCCCATTAAAGTTGAAAACTCACTATTAATCGCTCATAACATGTAAATTATTAGTTGACTCTTGAATCTTGTTACTTTTCCTAAAATCTTAGTACATTTTTCTCAAGTTTAATTTATTGAAATAATTTCGCTCAACTGGAGGCATGCTGCTTTAAGGATTGATCTGAGGCATAAGAATAACAGTCACCGTTTATCCCTGTGTGATTGTAGTGAGACTAATGGGTGTCAAGTGCTGTGTGGCAGCTGTAAAAAGTTGCCCCATACTTCACTTCAGTGTTGTTATATTTTTCTGGTCCTTCGGGATCATTGATGCCAGCACTATTAAGTGTTGAGAATTGAGTACCGCTCAAGCCGGTGCTAGGGGGCGTGAGGGATGTTGCACTTATTCATTATCCCTCATGTACAGACTCAATCAAACCGAGTCTGCAATTCTCTTGTAATTTTGTTGTGATTAATGCTTCCGAAGGATCACTTTGTTTCCAGATTTTTTTTCCTCCAATAACTGGAGTCTATATACATCTCTTAGCTCCAGCAGGAGGGGTTGGTGTTGCTTTGAAATTTGTAACACCCGAGGTTAGCCGAAATCATCTTTCCTATATGACCTACCAGTATACTGTGTTTGATCGCACTAAGTGTATTGTTTGTTTTATTTTCTTGTTTTTTTTTTATTCAAAAGTTTGATATGGCAATGTTAAAGTGAAAAATTACATCTGACAGTTCACTGTGAATTGAAGCAATAAAAAGTCATAGATTTACATGTCGCTGTTCGCTATCAGTTTCTCTACTTGTAATAGGGTTTGTAAGCGAACAGCATGGATCCTGATCAGACTGCGCGGATGCGCAGGCTGGTCTGGACCCATGCTGGTCGCAAACGCATTATGTTGGTTTTGTCGTGACGCGGCTCATATATGTGGTTATACGACACCTTTCACGAACATGTGCCTAGAAAACTGTTTGAAGTTCCTCCATAAAGAACTATTTAAGATTATTCTGTTAAAATGTTGAGAGACCCTTACATTTAAAATCTCAAAAATGTTGTAGGTAGATTCAATTAAACGTTTTTTTTATAATAAACAAAACGTTATTTGGTTTTAGATGCAGTCGTTTCGTCTTCAATCATCATCGTCAGTTTAATTGTTACATATGGAACACATGATCTAGTTCATCACGAACCACTCAGTACATTTCCCAGGCTGATATTCTCACCCAGCGTCCAACTGGAAGAACGCGAAACAAATACGTCATATCTGTGCTACACAAATGACGTCAACATATCTCAACGACTTGGACGACGCTTGAACATTTTCAAAGGTAAAATATCGGACAATGAATTCGTTTTCTTATCCGTTGGGATTGATATTAGACACATTTTAAATATAAACCATTTAAAGGAAGATTCGTGTTTTTCTGTGGAAAATACATTCCTTTATCATTGCTGCGGATATTCGCCATATCTTAAAGATTCGGAGAAGAACTTTCGTTTGCAAGAGACAAACTTTGAGTTTGAAAGACGTGTCGTAACAGACAACTATTTTCGCGTTGAAGACATTTTCACTGGTAAACCAGTAGTGGTAGACTTAACGATAAAGTTTCGTTCAGGAATGTTAAACCATAGAATAGCTGAAGTCATTTCCAGACATCGATGTCGCGGAGACGTCAAAGTTGATCACTACCCAGAAGTACACATTGAAGTTAATATAAATGACCATAATAAGCTTTCAAACCAAGAATTTCATTGGTATTTGTAATGCAAGTCAGTATAACTTTTGGCAGCAATGTTGAAATTAGTTTGTGCACTTCATGGTGTCCCGTTATCTTTTACGCTTCTAAAACACCAAGGTTTATTATATGAACTAAATGTGACGTGACGTTTGTTACCACGTAGGCTGATTATGATGTTACGTTGTAAAACACAATGTGGTGTTACGTTTCAAACGTATATAAACTCAATGTGATATTACGTTTGTTTAACACTAAGGTAAACCATGATGCAATGTTGTAAAGCACCAATATCGTTTATATGAACTTAATGTGATGTTACGTTGTGAGCACTATAAGGTTGTTGTAAAACGCCAAGGATAGGCTATGAAACGCAATGACTTGTTATATGAATTAAATGTGATGTTACGTTTCTAAAGCACCAATTAAAGATGATTATATGAACTGATTGTGGTGTTACGTTGTAAAACATCAAGGTTGATAATGACACCGTGGTTGGTTATGTTATTCTAGTTCAAATGTTGAAAGTACACGTGTTAACTGGTGACATATGTAGCTGGCCATGAATATGCTAAACAGATGGGGGCATAATTATCTGCCCTTGAGGTTGTTTTTTTTACTTTCGCTGTGAATTTAAGGTCATATCAAAGACTGAATGAAAATCTGAATGGATAAGGCTTTTTGCTAGATTGTGAATAATTTGCCCTAGAAAGAAGGGGGAAAAATCCTTGAGCAGAGAACTTGAAAACGAGATAATGACCTCCAATATCTTTTAAGTTAAAAATGTTTCTGTTTCCATATTCTCAGATCATGCAAAGTTTAAATAATTTCTAATATACAGTTTTAAATTTGCCTATATTTTTATATAACAGTAACTGTAATATACACCTTTAAATAATGCCGACCTCAAGGACATCTGAAAATTGTCACAAACGAGACATAGGGAAATAACAAGTATCTTATCATGTAGGCACTGATAGGCTGTGATAGCGATGGTCGCTATTTGATTGTATTTAATATATGTACAAAGTAAAGCTGACTTTGTGGAGGAATAACTGAAATGTTCCCCCGTGCATTATTTCATGCACGAGGCAGCACCAGAGTAGAAACACCGATCTCGGACAGCTTCCTGACAAAACAAAAAGTACGGAGTCCATGACGAGATTCGGCCATAACCACTCGGCCACGGAGGCAGTAGAAGTCAATGCTAAATGTTAGGATTTTAAATCAAAATTGTTGGCATAAACCTTTCATCTTTGTGAGAGATAAGTGAAATGTGGATTTTGCAGTATCTAAGCGGTTAGAGAGATATACAAAATCAAGAGGACACAAATCGTTACCATGAGAAAATGACCTTAAAGCTGCACGCCTGCAGATGAGCAAAAATATTTCTATGAAATCGAAACTGAGAAAAATGTACTAAGATTTTGGGAAAAGTATAAAATTTCAAAATTCTAGTAAAAATTTACATGTTATGTGTGATTAATTACCGAATTTTTCAGTGTTTATATTTTTTACTGCGTTACTAACGCAGTAAGGTTTTTTTGTGCATATTTTGACCATAGGCTGTAAGTGCCATTATGTGTAAATTGCATTATTTTGGTAATTTTCAAATTTTCATGAAAATAAGCATGAATCTGGGAGTCTGTGATGCTTTGTCTAACAGAACATTTCTTTTGTTTTTTTCTCTCAAAAGGTTAGATACGTTAGACATAAGACAACATTGGGAATAGCATTAAACTTCCCTTTCAGAACTGCATCTCTAGCAGAAATGTATCAACAGTTAATATCACCCATAATATTGTGATGATCCGAGACTTTTTGTAATCCGAGGTACGTGATGAGAGTAAAATACATTTGTATCTTTACTTACAACATTCAAACCACATATATTAAGTGTCAAGCATAGGTTAATATTTAATATTCTTCAATGATTTTTTTTCTAGAAAATTGGGTATATGAACGGACAGACGGACAACAACCCCTCACAATAATAATGGTGAAAATTGGTACTAGTATTATTTATAACAAAACACTGACTGATCCCTTAGTATTTAATGCATTTATCAAGCACTTACAAACAAAAATAATTATGCAACATAATTAATACAGTAGGAAAATTTATATCATGATTCATATATCTTAACTTACATCTCATTAATACATCAATTAATTAAATATCAATTTACAAAATCAGTATTTCATTCACTTAAATTCAAGTTTTTTCTCTCTCACATGTTTACATAAACACAGATAACAGGATTAAAACTTGCTTCCATGTATAAATCTAGGAAATATAGACTAGTTAACCACAGGTTATTATAGTATTAAGGACAATATCTATAAATATCTATTTATAGCCTAGTTGATATGTAACGTTTTATTTAATGTGCCTTCAAACATTTACATTTTTTTATTTGACAACTTGATGGCCAGGCTTAATCAATTCATTTCACAATATCTTGAACAGTGGTGTCATTATTCATGGTAATTTTACAATATTTCAACAAAAATTTCAGAATTCAGGATAATTTTACAATAGATCACAGATCCTCCATTCAATCCTTCACATTCAAAACAATGTAAATCAATAAAAAAAAACATTTATTACTACTTCACTGGTAATCTAAATCACATGCACACTTAAAAAACATGGGTATTTCTCTAACTTTCCAATCATCAGGGAAAAACTTTGGTAGGTTAAATAGGTTGAGATACAAATATTGCACTGACTTCTAGAAATATTTTAATCAATTTTTGATTCATTACTGGGTATATAAAATCATTTATACATAGATACTGCAAGAAGTTCTCTTACATTGAAAGAAAACTATAAAATTATTTCTGACTTAATCTTTAACCTGCTAATTGGTTAGCCCCCCCCCCAACATATATATACAGGCAGATCAATTTGACCAGGCCCTATACTGTTGGTAGCTTAATTTGGTATTATTTATAATCCTAATGGATTGTTTGCAATTCAAAACAGGGCAAATCAAAAATACAAATTCAGCAGGTAAGAGATTAAAAGGAATGATATTTTTGTCAGTGACAGACTGTGAGAGAAGACAGAGTTAGCCTTTTATACTACATGTAGCTTATTATATCAAAATAATGATTGTGATAATGAAAATATATATGACTGTACATTCATTAACGAATCGCAATAATCCCTGCTTCTAGAAGTTTTTCTATTTTTGACGCTACATCTGGGTTCTTCAAGTGCCTGCAAACAAATATAGAAGAAATTATAAAATGTGTTTTATTGAACCCCAAAAAATCCATCTTAAAACCGAATTTTCATATGTATGTTAATTGTTACACAATTTAAAGCTGCAGGCCTCCAGACGAGGCAAAATATTTCAAGAAAATTAAAATTGAGAAAAATATGTTAAAATTTTAAGAAATGTTAATTTTTTCAAGATTTAAGTAATGATTTACATATTTTATGCGATTATGGGCTGATTTTGCAGTATTTATCACAAAATTCTACTGCATTACTAACCCAGTAAGGGATAATTTTGCTTATTTTGTCCTCTTTTTTTGTAATTTATGTGGATTGCAAGAGCTGTCTGCAATGTGTTTTTTTTTCTTTGTTCACTTCACAATATTTTACTTTTTAATACATTTTTAAAAGTTTCATTAAAATTAGCATGAATCTAATGGCATGCTGCTTTAATGATATCAATCAAATCTTATATTGTAAACACTGTTCAAGAGCCACAAGTCCAAAGTACATATATCTATGAAACAAGTTTGTATAATTCCATAAGAGCCCATTAGCATGCACATAATCATTGCTAAAATAGCGCCATAAATTTTTGTTCTGGAACATTTTATCTTTTTTCATACAATATTTATGTGTGTTAAACAACAGAGACATTCTATGTTACAACTCTTAAGAATCAAACACAAGTTTGGAAAAAACATAATTTTACCATTTATAATTTAAAAAAAATATTTCAGTAGATAAAGCTTAATACCCTTGAAGCCCTTTTCTGAATCAAATTACTTACTCTCTTAAAGCATTTGGATCTTTCTGCATTTGTTCAAGTATAAGTCTCATAGCTGGATCAGACAATATTTCCTGTATTTCTGGGTTCTCCATGGCTCGTTTTCTCACCGCCTCTGGGTCACTATTCTCCTGTACAACTGAGCTTCTGTATCCCTGCTGTGCCTCCTGTAATACAATATAACTGTATTATGTCATAATATATTGCTTCATTTGATTGGCCTGTCAATTATGAATACATTATAGCCCTTATTTGAGTCTTTGATCCAGCTTGGGTTATACCAAGTAATTTACGAAACTTAATAATCTGGAATCTCAGCATTTCTAAACCAGAACTTTACAATACTAATCTTACGTAAAACAAGTTCACTTTATACAGTATACCATAGCATTACAGGTTTGTTGCCTAAAACTTTATATTTTTTACATTACTTAAGTAATTTCCAAAAGAAAAAAATATTAATATGACGATATCTAGATTATACAATGAATATTTACAAATACCGTTTACATTGAACAAGAGGGCCATGATGGCCCTGAAGTCACTCACCTGTACATAGGCGCCCGGAGCAAGGCCAGTTTAAAGCCCGGGGCTTTTATTTGAACAAACTTTGTAGACAACCATTAGAAGATGTTTCATGCTAAACATCTAAGGTCTAGCTCATTGGGATTTTTAAAAGAAGATTTTTTAAAGTTTTTTCTTTACACATATAGTTAAAAACAATGACACACCTGGGGCAGGGCCAGTTTTGAACCCAGGGCTTTTATTTGAACAATCTTTGTAGACACTTACTAGAAAATGTTTCATGCTTAATATCTAAACTCTAGCTATTCGGGTTCTTTAAAAGAAGATTTTTAAGTTTTTGCTATACTTGTATAAGGAAAATCAATGTCCCCGGGGCGCGGGCCAATTTTGACTCCAGGACTTTCTATTTGAACAAACTTTGAAGACACTCACTAGAAGATGCTTCATGATTAATATCTAAAATCTTGCTATTTGAGTTTTTTCAAAGAAGATTTTTCAATTTTTGCTATAGTTTTACACATATAGGGAAAATGAATGACCTCCGGGGCAGGGCCAATTTTGACCCCAGGGCTTTTATTTGAACAAACTTGGTACACATCCATTAGAAGATGTTTCACGCTAAATATCTTAGCTCTAGCTCTTTTGGTTCTTTAAAAGAAGATTTTTTAAGTTTTTACTATATGCATATAGGGAAAATCAATGACCCCTGGGGCGGGGCCAATTTTGACCCAGGGCTTTTATTTGAACAAACTTGGTAGACACCCATTAGAAGATGTTTCATGCTAAATATCTTAGCTCTAGCTCTTTGGGTTCTTTAAAAGAAGATTTTTTAAGTTTTTTACTATATGTATATAGGGAAATCAATGACCCCCTGGGGCGGGGCCAATTTTGACCCCAGGGTTTTTTATTTGAACAAACTTGGTAGACATCCATTAGAAGATGTTTCATGCTAAATATCTTAGCTCTAGCTCTTTTGGTTCTTTAAAAGAAGAATTTTTAAGTTTTTACTATATGCATATAGGGAAAATCAATGACCCCCTGGGGCAGGACCAATTTTGACCCTAGGGCTTTTATTTGAACAAACTTGCTAGACACCCATGAGAAGATGTTTCATGCTAAATATCTAAGCTCTAGCTCTTTGGGTTCTTTAAAAGAAGATTTTTTAAGTTTTTACTATATGCATATAGGGAAAATCAATGACCCCCTGGGGCGGGGCCAATTTTGACCCAAGGGCTTTTATTTGAACAAACTTGGTAGACACTCACCAGAAGATGTTTCATGCCAAAAATCTAAGCTCTAGCTCTTTGGGTTTTTTAGAAGAAGATATTTTAAGTTTTTTCTTTTGGTTGCCATGGCAACAAGAGTTCTGCATGGAATTAAATTCTTTGAACAATTTTTAAAGGTGACCACCAAAGGAACATTTCTGTGAAGTTTGGATGAAATTGGCTTAGTGGTTCATGAGGAGATGTCATTTAAAGTAAAAGTTTACGGACGCTGGACGGACGCCTGACGAAAAGCGATCACAAAAGCTCACCCTGTCACTTTGTGACAGGTGAGCTAAAAAACCCAAGCTGTATGGTTAAAACATAAGTTGCTGAAGGTTGACATAAAAAAATTATTATAAGAAGGAGGTATTGCGACTAGAGTATATACATACAGCACAGTTGGGATCTAATTCCAGAGCTTTCTGATAGGCTTGTGCTGCTTTAGAGTTCTCCTTCATCGCAGTAAAAATGGCACCTTTACGTAAATAACCCTTTACTGAAAAACATAAAAGTATTGTGATGAAACGTTAAAGTCACAGATAGTCAATTCTCACTTGCATAAATGTATTAACCATAATAAAACAAAACACTACTGAGTTACACTTCTGAGCAATCATAGTGAGGACATTCAAGGAAACATTAGTCAGTGCTGGACGCTTATGTAAATAAAGTGCAAATATGTTTGAAAATATGTTTACACATACTGTTTACTCTTAGTAACTCAGTCGCTTCACTTTAGTGTAAGAATTTTTAAAGTCTGATCAAAGTTCCTTTTTTTATATATTACTTACTGAGACTCTAAATGTATTGAAACACACCAATTAAATTCAAGCATATTTTCATGTCAAAAGTCTAAGTGTGAAAACAGGCATCTGATCAAAGGTATACTACATTAAGGTAATATGTAGTCATACTGGTACCCACATTTCATGATTGTTGTAATTACCGGTCATCATGTGTAATTGATAAACTGTTAAAATTGCTTTGCTACTTTCACTTAATTGGTTTTAAGAGATGTATAAATTATCTTAAAATGGAGAAAAATACCAAAATAATGAAAATTATCCTTACTAAATTTTGGATCCAATTTAATACATTCATCACAGTCTCGGAGGGCGAGGTTAAATTCCATCAGTTTAGTATAACATGCTGCTCTGTTGCTGTAGATTTTAGCGTCACCAGGGTTACGTTTGATAGCTTCAGCATAATGTTTTAATGCTTCAGGATATTTACCTAAACATACCAAAATAAATATATAATGCATTAAGTAAATTTTTCATCAACAACTAATATAAAGGTATCAATCTTACATAACCATGTAAAAGCAAGGGACAGAAATTGTCATAAAACCAGGTTATTCCGTTAATCCCTTCAGAAATTAAAAAACCAGGTTATTCCGTTAATCCTTTCAGAAATTAAGAGTAAGGTCAGGGGCCCCGTTTGCTGTTTTTTTGGGTTTGTTTTTTTTATTTTAGGGTTTTTTTCCAACATTTATTTCAGTCATATAGGGGGGGTAGTTTTTTTTAAACCCAAATTTGTTCCTGGGGGAGTTCCCCCAGTACAGACTACCCCTTTCCTCCGTGTTTAAAACTCCCAAAAAAGCATCTGGGGGATCAAACCCCAACGCCAGAGGGGTAATGGATTGAAGTCATCTACCCCCTAACCCCTCGACCACGGAGGGGGGCCTTTTTTGCAAATCAAAAGTATTTCCTCCCCCAAATGGGATATTTTTGAAAATACCACAAAAAAGGGCCTATTAATTTCATAAGGGGGCACTTAAAATTCAGTCCCAGACTCAACCTTCTTTTTTTTTCAAAAAGGACAAACATAAAAGGGGAAAAGCACATTTTTACAAAATTTTTGAAAGTAGCTTAAATCATAGGTAAAGGTCATATTAAAAATTTTTCCCAACCATTTTGGTGATTTTTTAAGTTAGTTGAATAAAAAAAAAGGGAGCACCTTTTTGTGGTTTAAATATAACATGTTTTTAATTACCTTGTTGATAAAATTTTCTTTTCCCTTTTGGTTTTTTTCTTGTTTTGGGATAATCGGGGTTTTGGGGGGTAGGGCAATTTCCTTTCCCTTTCCCTTCCCTTTCTTCTGTTTCCCCCAAATCTGAAAATTAAATTTGTTAATTATCTTTGGAAATATAAAATACTTTTTAAACCCCAATTTACTCAAAGGAGTTCATAAGGGCCCCCTAAAAACGCTTACTCTGAGGATAGGGGGTTTACATAAACCCAAAATTTCTATTTTTAGGCCATTTTTATCATTTTTTATAAAAATTTTATTAAAAAGTTTAAAGGGGAAAGGATTTTCATTTAAGCCCAAATTTTTTCATATTATTCGGGAAAAGGGCATGCCATCTTATTCTTTCAAACTGAAACCCACTTTAATAAAAAAATATTTAAGCCCAGATACATTTGAGCACTTCAATAGAGGACCATCCAAATTTCCCTTTTAACTGATGTTTTAACATTCTTTACTTCCCAAAAGAGGAAAAGGATTTGGGAACTTAATAAATAAAATTTTAATTATGGCAAGCAAAGACACGGGTTTTGGTCAAAAATAATTTAAAACCTTGGGGGGGATTTTTGGTTCTGAGGGAGTAAAAAAAAGCCAGAAATGTTTTTTTTTTCGCCCTGAAAGGTTTTGATTTTCATTATTTCGGCCAAAGGCCCAAAGAAAAAATTCAGGTTTGACGATTTTTAGGTAAAACCCAAATTATACATTATAAAATTTTTCCGGGGACTAGGGATGAGTTTCGGAGAAAAGGAAGGTATTTGATTTTGGATCAAATTTTCCAAAGCAAAAGGGATTTTAAACCCTGTATCTTAAAGTGGTTTTTTTTAAAATTAAAAACCCTTACAGTTTACCATTATACTCTGAAAAAGATTTTTAATTAAAAACCCTTAACTTAAAATTTGTTAACTTATTTTCAGTATTTGTTTAGCATTTTTCGGGTGTTCTATTTTTTCGGGAACAAGTTTTTTTTTTCAAATATTTTTTTTTGGGCATTTTCTTTCAATTCTTTTTTTAAGAAGGGCTTTTCCTGTTCTTGCTAAAGCCCTGCAATGATAAATATAAAATAACAATCCTTTAAAGTTTGTTTAAACCTGAAATGTAATTGGTGCTGTCAGTCGAAAAACACAGTTCAGGAATCCATGTTTTGGTAGATGACCCACAATTATTAGCAAGAAAACATTTGTGTGAAATCTTTTTATTCTAGAAGCTTTGAAAATGACAACTACATTTAAAATCATGAAATAGAAATTGTCTAAGTTTAGAAATAGTGAAGTACTAAATGTTATGAGTCATGGATGTAGTACAGTATTCTATATAACTTTGAATAGTTCCCCAAAAGCTAAAAACCAAAATGTATGTGAATTCCTAATAATCCCTGCAAAATAACTTATTTTTAGATCATAGGCCATTTTGGCCTTCAACCCAGGCAGAAGTATAGGCCCAACAATATATCACAGCGACCAAAACATTTATTGTGGGCAAAATAAAGACAACAGTTTATATCATGTTTTATTCACATCATTAAAGTTTCAATTTATGCACGGAAAATCTGTCAGCCATTTTTCAATAAAATTTTCTCATTTTCTGTTCTTATATACTCAGATGCTTCACTTCAGATGTTTAATTTAGCCGATTCATGTTTTGTTGTTCACAAATTTTTTTAAATGGGTCAAATCTAAAAAAAAAAGGTATTCTTAAACAGAAAATTTACGATTACTTGTTCTTTAACAAGCAAACTTTTATGATTATAATCGAGCATTGTCCGTATATTTCCACTAACCATAAGGTGAATAATATAGATTATGCATAAATGATTGGCATACATGCATTACGCAAATCTTACTGGAAGTACATATACTGATGACATACTACACAATTATTTCGGGAAAATATTGAAACTAGTTTTATACGAAAACACATTCTGAATTCAAACGCCCGTCAGGCTTACTACCTTTGGAGTTTTGCAGGCCCGAATTAGATTTTACAAGCCTCAGGCCTGTGCCTAATTTCGCAGACTGAATAATACCTACATTGCTTGTAAATTCGATTGTTTACCTTCAGGTCAACAAGATATATTAAATACTTTGACCAAGCATTACACCAAGGCTACTCATAGTGGAGTCAAAAAAACAACTATGTAAAGACAATGCAAAATTGCGAAACACTAGTTCTTTTTTAATTATGTTTTGAACAGGATTTTGTTGTTTACGGATAGATAACTCAAGTTTACTTGTATTTATATGTGCTAGAAATAAAGATTTCAGACACTAACGATAATTTATCCTATCCAAAACAAGCATCAACTTTTATGGAATGGAATTTCAAAACAAAGATTTTGTGAGAAATAAAGAATCCAAAACTGACTACATATATCAGAATATTTGTAGATACCAACTGGCCTGCAAAATTTAACCAAAGAGAGATGGAGATACTAATGCCCATGTGATTACAATAGCTCTCCTTATACTTTGAAAAGTTTAAAAAACTAAAAATGAAATGGGCCTTGTATGAAATAACCAAAAAAAAAAAAAAAAAAAGATTTTGTGACAAATAATGAATACAGAAACTGATTACATGTAAAGGTTGGGACTGATTTTATCATGCGGGGCTTACTTTGGCTATTGCTGGATTAGTCATCTGCGCGTGGTGTTTTGGTCGGCCAACATCAACTGCGCCTTTCCCACATGTTTGATATACAAACTCATCAGTTACTTTTTTCTGTTCAAAGTAAACAGCTGTAATACAAAAATAAAACAGAATATAGTTCAATAACTTATAGTAATGGAGCTATATGTATAAAATATTCTCGTCATCACATTGACATAGCAACAACAGTTAATATTCAAAATAAATAGACTTGCTTATACTTTAATACTAACATTTGATGTCACAAAAATAAAAATTTTACAGTTTTGCCATTTTAGTTTTTTTTATAACAAATTTCCAAAAAACGGGTTTTTAACTCCCACAAAAAAGTAAATTAAAATTGGGGAAAAACCAAAGATAAAAAATATAAACTGTGATTTTAAGATTTTTCTAAAGGGCTTTCCAGAATCCCAAAGCTTTTGCCCCAAATAGTACATAAATTTTTTTTATTTTGTTTTTTATAAATTTTAAAATAAATTACCAAAGCTTTGTTTTTTTAAGGGTTAGGTCATCCCCCTGTGGGGGCCCAAAAATTTAACGCTTCCCTCATAATTTTTGGTTAAAGTTTTCATCAAACTCCCTTCGTTTTTATTTTGCTGCTTTCCCCCTTTTTTCCTTGCTTCCTTCGCCTGAATAGTCAACATTAAAACCTTTACAGTACTATACTAGTAGGTGAAGTACTTAACAGTGTAAGTATTTTATAACAAGTTGTGCTGCAGGAAAAAAATACCATAACAAATAAAGTTAAATGACAGAAAATCAGAACAGTGCACAAAAAAAAACACACACACATCCATGCATGACATTAATAAAGTAAAATAAAAGAAAAGGCAGATGAAAAAGAAACTAATGCATGAGTAAAATGTCAACTACGCAAGTAAAACTACCATAATACACACATTGCTCACAATGTCAGTAACACAAAGTGTAATAGAAATCTTAATCTTAAACTACAGAAACACTTGTAAGACATGTATAATCCCCGGGTATGACTGTACTGTACTGAACAACAAAAATTCAGGTAAGCACCTTTGTTAAGTTGGACCAGTGTTTTATCACCTTTTTTCTGTTCATCTGATTCCTGAGCTTTCTTTTTGTTTTATTTTGACCTGAGTTATGAGGTTGGGGGGAGCTAGATTGGAGTTAGGCCTGAATGGGCTGAGGGCTTTGAGGTAGTTGACTGAGGCTCTGACGGGCGCAGTCCCGTCTAGGAAAAATCTTCAGGATCTTCCATTAGTTTGTAGATTAATACAAGTAGAACTCCCAAACAGTAAATCATACGCGTATCATTTATATTTCTGGAAAAAAATAAAGAAAAAGTACATTTGAGCCGCGTCATGACAAAACCAACATAATGGGTTTGCGACCAGCATGGATTCAGACCAGCCTGCGCATCCGCGCACTCTGATCAGGATCCATGCTGTTCACTTACAAACCCTATTACAAGTAGAGAAACTGATAGCGAACAGCATGGATCCTGATCAGACTGCGCAGTCTGGTCTGGATCCGCGCTTGTCGCAAACGCACTATGTTGGTTTTGTCGTGACGCGGCTCTTTTGATTAATTATTCAATACTTTATTGTTGCAGGTAGAACAAAGAAAAAACTCTGATTAGTATTATATACAAGTGTAGACTGTGTAACTGAGGTGAATAAATGATCTTTACAGGCCATCTAAATAGCTTTCTTATACAATAGAAGTTATACGGTATGTTTGAAAGAAACTAGCCATTCTTTAATTTATGGTTAATAAAAATCATATGTGGTAAACATACTATTTTAGATCATAAACATATCGTGCTATTAGCACAAGTGTAACTAATAAAATAAATATTTGTGTCAATACATCTTTAACTCTTATGTAAAATGGGGACTAATTTAGAATTAAAATAGTACATACTGCATGCTACCACTTAGTCTCATCATATCTATTTGTTGTCTAAACATTGGGTCCTTTAAATATTCTCTACTTTTGGGATCAGCTTCCAGTTTCTTCATGGCATCAGGTTGAGTAAACGGGTTACCTATAGCAGAGCTACCACCAGGACCTGAAACATCCCTTTTATTAATATATTTATCCCAAAAAATTTTAAAATTACATTTGTTGAACCCGTTGCACATAAGTTGTTGGGTTATATTTTTTGGCCCCACGACATAAACACTTTTCTTTAAAACATCAAGAAACCTTTAAAAAAAAATGTTTCCCAAGGTTTTTTTTTCTTCTCCCCCAAAAAAAACAGCAAACAAATTAAAATTTTTACACCAAATTTAAAAAATTAGGTAACCCGTTTCTTTTAAACAGGGTTTTTAACCCGATCCAGTATCAAAATTCAAGGGGGCTTTTTTTAAACCCGTTTTTTTAAACATGTTTTTCCATTTTTTTAAAACAATTTTTTTTTTGGGGGTCTATATTTCCTACACAATGTTTAACCAATATTAATTTTATAAGTTTCCATTTCTAGTTGAAAATACATTTTTCTGGCTTTCAGTTTCTATAGAATAACAACAAAGATAGCAACAAATACAAACTTAACTGGGCCACCCTGTTGTATGGCCCCCTGTTAAACCCTAACTTCAATATATCATAAACAAGATCGGTTTTTTTTTTTGTTTCGTTTTTTTATTTGTTGATTTTTACCAACACTAGTTCTGTCATTCAATTATTTTAAAGCACATTTGTAGCGAATTTAAGCACTTTTTAAGCACTTTTCAAGAGAGTTATCAAATTCAAGGACTTTTAAGCACTTTTTATCATTTTAAAGCACTTTTTAAGAAAGGGACTGAAATTTAAGCACTTTTTAAGACTGTACGAACCCTGTTAATTGAGGCTTGAACAGGGCTTTAAGCAAGATTTTTACATATACGAGGGTTGTCCTAATATTTTCTGACAAGATTTTTTTTAAAGCTAAAAAAAAACAGGTACGGAATTTTTATATTTTTAAATTTTTATAAACCCCTATAATTTTAAAATTTTTTACCCAAATTTTTATTTGATAAATATCAACAAACAAACCCAAAAAAAAATTTCCATAAACCCCCATTTGGGAACTTTAAATGAATACGGCGCACGTCCAACGTCCAAAGACAGGTTAAATGTATTATAAGGGCCTTTTTTAAAAAAACTCTCAAGGGTTTTTAAAAGCCCAATTTAATTTGGGACCCCTAAATTTGTCAATTTTTTGACTTAAATCTTTTTTGTTGTTTTTGGTCTGTTAATGTTGGATTGGGGATTTAAATTTAATTTTTTTCTATACGCGAACTTTCCGGTCTCGTTCACCTGGGTTTTTTGACCCGTAGGAAAAAGGCAAAAAAGATCGGTTTTCCTTTTCCATGTTTTCCTTATTTTTTGCCTTTTTTTCCCCCACAAATTCTTTTAAAAGTCCCATTTTTTAAATTTTTCCCATTTTTTTTATGATATATTTTTTATTTAAATTTGTAAACTTTTTTTGTTTCCCTTTAAATTTAAATTTTAAAATAAAATTTTCAGAGATGATTTTAAACCCTAGCCCGAGGAATCAACTTTACATTTTGCGACACAAACATCAGATATTTGGGGAAAAATACTAATTTAAATTTTAGCCCATTCATTTAAAAAGATTTAAAATTTTTGAAAGTGCGCCCCCGGGAACCCCAAAAAACCCAAAGTCGTTAATTTCTGAAAATTTCTAAGTAAAATAGGGGTTAAATTTTTTTGTTAAAAATTTTTTTTGTTTAATGGTTTAAAATAATAAAAATTTTAAAAGTTTTATGTTTTGGGGAAATTTTTTTTAAATTTGGGGGTTTTAAAAAAGAACCCGGGTAAAAAATTTTTTTTCATGCTTTTGGGACCCAAACCCCCCCGTAATTTTATGTTTTCTGCAGTTTTTTTATACCAAAAAAAAAAAATAGGAATATCCTTATTTTTTTTTGGTTTTTTGATATACTGACTTTTTTGGGGCAACAGAAATTTTTCTTAAGGGTTGTCAACCAAAATTCTGACAGAAAAAATTTTAAAACCTTTTATCAAAACTTTCAAACAAACAGACTAAATGTTTAAGCAAAAATGGGGCCCTGTGTTTATTTCAGAAGCAAAAAAAAACCTTATATGGGTATTTTTGCCAAATAAAATACCTCTTCATACAATTTCTGAAAACCCGTCTTTACTGAAAGCAAACCCCAAAAATTAAGGTGGAGTTTGTTTAAAATTGAAAGGAAAAAAGGTTTTAAAACCCCAAACCCGTTTAAAATTTGACTCCCGCCTCCCGCTAAGCCCCCCTTTTAAAATGTTGATTTCCGGCTCAATTTCAGACCTTCTTTTAAAGGGGTTTTTTTAGCCTCTTCAATCTCTTTAAATAACCCCAGATTGGGTTTCCCTTTTTGTTCCAACCCTTTAACATTTTTATATGATGATTTTACATTTAATACTTTGAAATTTTAAAAAATATGATTTATATTTAGTTTAAAAAAACTTTTTTTTAAAAACCCTTTAATAAAAAAACTGTTTTCATGATAAAACTAAGGATTCCCCAATTTTTTTTTTAAATATTTAAAGAGTTTTGGCTTTTTAAAGATATCTGAATAAAGCTTTTACTGTTTCTCTTTCTAAAATTTACTCCTAATTTTAAAAATTGGGGCATATTCCCAAAACCTTTTTATCCAATCTGGCCTCATCTCTAAAAGGGCCCTTTTTTGCCTTTATCAAGTGTTGTTTTTTAATTTCCTTTCCCCTTAAAATATGGGGCTGCTGATCTGTTATTTTTACAAATCTCATTGTTATCTGTGTCAGGCCTCTGTAAAACAGCCTCAAAGCCTCCTCATTTAAATTTCTCTCAGCTAATGCTTTTTTCCCCCTCTACTTTCAACGTTTCTGGGGCCTTTCATAGGGGGTCAATAAAAAAACAGGGGGCAGGGATAAAACATAGCCCAGGCCCTGTCTTTAGCTAGGTTTTTTTGGGTCTGAACTTTTTAAAAATCCCCAAGATATTACAAAAAATTTTTAATCCTTCCCCCCAAAAAAAGGTTAAAAATGAATGGTAAAAAAAAAACAAGCCCAAAAAAAGGGAAATTGGCATACAAAAATAGGATTGGATTTGCCCTTTTTCCAAAAGAAAGGTAAATAGTATAAGGACTTTTGTCACACCCACAAAGGGTCAGACCAATAATATAAATCCCCAAAATTTTTCACATTTTGGAATGATATTATTTTACAATTTTGTTTTCTTCAGTTTACCTTTTTACTTTCATTTTAAATCATATTTTACCAGAAAAAAAGGGGAAAAGGAAATGATTTTATTCTTTAAAGTGCATAAAAGGGAAAGACAGGCTTTTGAGATTCTATTTGTGGGGACAAAAGCCCAAAAGGAAATGGAGAAAATTAAATAATGTGAGGGAATACTGATTTTGACATCAAGGAAGCCCGTTATTTGGCACAACTTAGGCTTTTTGGTTTACCGAAATTTGGGATTGGGGCATTTTTACGACTAGAGAACATTTAAATTTTTTTTTTATTTTTTAAAAATTATTTACAACCCGGGAAAAATGATTTAATTTTATTTTAGGGAAAAGTTCTAAAGAAAAAATTAAATTTCCCATTTTACTTTGGGCCCCTGGGGGGTAACAGCTGTTTTGTAGTTTTTATTTTAAACCCTCAACAAAGTCTAATATTGCACCCTTTAATTTTTTTTTTTAATACCACCAGAACTCAAGGGTAAGTTTTCAAAAAAAATTGGGTTAAAACCCCACTCCCCCCGGGGATTTATTTTAAACTTTAAAAATTTTTAAATTTAGGATTATTGCAATTTTTACACAATCTTTAAAAATTTTTAAATTGGGGGGAATAAAAATCTGATTTCGGGAATTTTATTTTTTCTTTCATTCAATTTCTACAGTTCAAAAATTAATTTATTTATACTATTTTAACTATCTTCCAAAAATGTCAAACAAATTCAATTACAACATTCTTTGCAAAAAGTTTTTTTTAAAATCCAAGCCCAAAATTTATATTTTTAGGAGCCCCCAAAATGGCCTTTTGTGGTTGGCGGTAGGAGATAAATTGTTTAACTTTTTTGACATCTTACAAAATAAGGTTGCCATTCCCCTTCCAGATTATCTAAAAATTGTTTAAGGACCAACTCATAACTCCCATTCCCATGCTTTCACAGTCAATGAATTTAAGACTTTGAATTTACTAGCCCAAATTCCAGTTTTGAATATTTAACTAAATTTTCTTAAAATTTTCACTGGCCCGAACTAATTTTCACTGGCCACGGGCCAGTGCTAAATTCTATGACTGTATCAATGTATTTTGCAATGTCACAAGAATGGCTTGGTATAAATTTTCATTACCAAAATTATTGAAAACTCTTTCATTACTATTACGTGCAAGATGTAAATAGGATAGGAAACCAAAACCAGCAACAAGCTCTTTTAAACTTATCTAAACGATTTTTTTACAGGAAACAAATCAAACAATTAAAAAGAAGTTAAGTCAACAGTACCATTCAAATTAAAAAGTCCAAAATGTCACTCAGAATTAAAAATGCAAGTCCACAAATATATTCTAATCCAAGAAAATAAAATTAATTTTTGAGTCTAAATCCAAGAATGATTATCACAAAGTAATTTTTAGTTTAAATTAAAGCACAAAAGTTTTTAAGTAATAAATCCAAAGATGCCCCCATGAAAAAACACAGCGTCTTAAAAAACTTTTCTAGGAAAGTTCCCGAATAATCCAAAATAAATATTAAAAGGGCTTTACCAGGGAAGTAAATTTAAATGGATATCATTTTTCCTTTTAAAATAAACAGTAAGTTCCAGAATTTTTTTAAAATAAAAATATTTAAGTTTTTTCCCCAAGTTTCTTCCCCCCTTTTTTTTGGGAAAATTCTGAAAACACTAAGTTTAAAAAACTTGTTAATAATGAGTTTTAATTAAAAACCCAAACCAGTTTATTCATAAATTGGGGGAAAATGCGACAGTTTGGGCTTTGTGTCGATCGGAAATAAAGGGCCCAGCTGGGCTTGGGGGGGCCGAGCTGACCCTGATTAGTTGATGGGCTAGCGCAACCATAAATCGAACGGTCGAGCTTTAAACGATTATTCCCGGCTGATAAAAGTGGAGATAAAAATATAAATGAAAACACTTTAAATTAATATTACCTGTTGTTTCTTTGTATCTGCCATGTTTTTCAGGAAAATTCTAGAATATGATAAGAGTAACTTCCCTTTACCGGTTCAGGTCAACCTCCAAAAAGATTAAAAATAAACCGGTACGTTACGATACCGAAATCAACTTGATTTCGGTAAAGTTACCGAAATCAACTTTTCATTACCGAAATCAACTTATAAAGTCACAATTAAGCGTTTTAATATATTTTTTCATTATAATCTATTACAATAGGTTAAGTTTGACTTTCATGCAAAAAATCAGTTCGAAATATTTAATAATTATGAAATTAGAAACAAATAACTAGATTTAAATATCAAGATTACTTCCCTGATTTGTCACTAACAGAAATATATGTTACCATACCGAAATCGGCTTGTAAAATCACAATTAAGCGTTTTATTATGTTTTTTTTTTCATTATAATTTATTACAATAGGTTTAGTTTGACTTTCATGCAAAAAATTAGTTCGAAATTTTAATAATTATGAAATTAGAAACAAATATGAGTGGAGTGCGCATGCGCGCGAAGAAGTCGTGTTTTTCACGAGGGGAATAAAAAATCCTCTTATTTAATTAACTTCTTGACTACAAGTGACTTTTAAATACACCAATTACTTGCTAAATATCCCTTTTAATATAAGAAACATGTTTTTTGTGCTCACGTAAGTCAGGTATCACCATGTGAACGTTAAAACCCCACGAGGCTGTGCACCATACCCCACCCACCTGCCCACAACGCTACAAGATGGCGCCGACTCTATCGCCAGTTTTCGTTTCCTTTTTACTGTTGGTATTTCTTGAGAAAACCATTAACTACAGCCAACAACAGACCCCAAGAAACATTATATCAAACATGGGATGTGTGAAATGTGTCTTAAACACAATGAGAATTTTCCACCATAGAAATAGGCCCTTCCTAGACCCGAGGAAGACTTTACCTGTCTTTATTCTATTACTGGCTGGAGACATTGAACAGAACCCTGGCCCAGGTGATAAAAGTACTTGGCCATGTGCATTGTGTGACATGCCGGTCACATGGACCCAGCAAGGAGTAGAATGTTTTGATTGTGATATCTGGTACCATCAGTCCTGTCTATCTATGTGTAGTGGTGACCGAAAAAACCTAGACAGACCTAGCGTAGTATGGAAATGTTGTAAATGTGACAGTTTAAATTGTGATAGTTTCACTTTCCACAGTTATGAACTACAGTTATCCAATAATTTTGAGCCAATCTCAATGCTAGATTGTACTCTTGACTCAGTAAACAATGAAGTCTTCTCCCCTCTCCACACCAGCAGTCCTAAGCAGCCAAACACCAGTAACAGTATACCCATAAGCTCGTTACACAGAACCAGGTCTAAAAAATCAACTCTACATGAGGACCCATATAACTTACCAAAGAAACAGAACCTTCGTATCCTTAACGTTAATTGCAGGAGTATTCGTGATAAAACCTCGGAATTTAAAGCTGCTGTGAACTATATAAAACCAGATGTAATCTGTGGAACAGAGTCTTGGCTCCATGGAGTAAAACCAGGCAAAAACCCAACACTAAATGCAATTAAATCATCAGAAATATTCCCTGAAAACTACGTTATCTATAGAAATGACAGAGAAACTAAAGGAGGTGGTGTTTTTATAGCCATACATACTGACTTATCTTCCACAGAATGTGTTGAATTTGTGACGGATTGTGAACTTTCAGTGGCAAAAATATGTGTAAAATCCTTAAAAACTATATACGTTAGCACCTTCTATATGCCTAAAAGGAACATTAAAGACATAAATAACCTGAAAAAATCACTCGACTTGATAAATGAAGGTAAACCAAAAGAAATTATACTATGTGGTGACTTTAACTGCCCAGATATTGAATGGGATAGGCTGTGGGTTAATACCAAAGATGCCCAAGACAGAACTGTACAGCAACAATTGATTGATATAACATCAGAACACAATCTCACACAGATCCACAGAGAACCAACAAGACAAGGAAACCTATTAGATCTGACTTTTACTACAAATACATCGCTTGTGAAAGCATCCTCTAACGTACCTGGCATATCAGACCACGACATGGTAGTCATTGACACTGAAATCAAACCCACGTATATAAAAAAGAAACCTAGGAAAATTTACAAATATAATAAAGCTGACTGGGAAACCATAAAAAAAGACTGCCTCGAGCTGTCCGAGGAGATACAGACTATGTCTCATACAGGAAAAACAGAATTGAAGGACATTGTTCAAAAACCGAATTCATTCTAGTATTGAAAAGAATGTACCATCGAAAATTCAAAGACACATCAACAAACTACCTTGGCTCAACCATAACCTTAAAAAATCTAAAGAAAAAAGGTAGGCTTTATAAACAAGCAAAGAAAACAGGATCATGGACTAAATTCAAACAATTCCAAAAAGAATGCAAGAGGGATATGCGCAGGGCTGAATGGGACCACGTAAACAGGATCATCACTGAGGGTATGGAAAAGAAAAACTCTAAACCATTTTGGAACTACATCAAGTCGAAAAAACAGGACAACATTGGGATTGCTCCCCTAAAGAAGAAAGGAAATCTCTTCTCGGACTCTAAAAGCAAAGCAGAAATACTACTAGAACAATTTAAATCAGTATTCACCAAAGACAACAGTAATTATCTACCTGAGATGAAAGAGAAAAACAAATACCCTACTATAAGTAAACTTACTATAAAACCAGATGGTGTGCTGAAACTACTTAAAGACATAAACATTAACAAAGCAAATGGCCCAGACAACCTACCAAACATAATTCTCAAAAACTGTGCAAATGAACTAGCGAATGGCCTAAGTTGCATTTTCCAGCTCTCTATTGACACGGGTGAACTCCCAAGGGATTGGAGGGATGCAAACGTTACCCCAGTCTTCAAGAAAGGCGACAGGCACTCAGCTGAAAACTATCGACCAGTGAGTCTTACATCAGTTCCAAGTAAGATCTTAGAACACATCATATGCAGCCACTTACTTAAACACCTGGAAAAACATCGTATATTAACGTCACTTAACCACGGTTTTCGCTCTGGTTTTTCAACAGAAACACAACTACTAGTAACCATGCATGACCTACTTTCATCTTTCGAAAGAAAACAGCAAGTAGACGTCGCCATTCTGGACTTCTCCAAGGCGTTTGATACCGTCCCCCACGATCGTCTGCTTTGGAAAATAGAGAACTATGGAATAAAAGGAGAACTACTAACCTGGCTGTCGTCCTTCTTGAAAGAGAGAACAATGAATATAGTAGTCGAGGGAGAACATTCCAAGAGCACCCATGTTGAATCGGGCGTGCCCCAAGGTACTGTACTAGGACCACTGATGTTCCTTTGTCACATAAATGACTTACCATTAAGCGTTAAATCACAAGTCAGACTGTTCGCAGACGATTGCCTCCTCTATAGAGAAATTGAAAACCACAAAGATCACATAACTTTACAAAAAGACCTTAAAAGCCTTGAGAACTGGGCGTCAGAGTGGGGAATGAGGTTCAACGCTGGTAAATGCTATATACTGAGCATCAAAAACAAGACATCACACTTCTATGAACTCAATAATACTATCTTAAAACACGTGGACTCAAATCCTTATCTTGGTGTACTTATCTCCAACGATCTGACATGGACCAACCATATTACAAATATATGTAAAAAAGCAAGTTCAACCTTGGGCTTTCTTAGAAGAAATTTGAAACATTGCCCTCTAGATTGTAGAAAAACAGCCTTTATAGCCCTTGTACGTTCGAAAATAGAATACGCTTCAATCATCTGGGACCCGTTCTTGAAAAAAGATATTGATAAACTGGAAAATATACAAAGATTAGGAGCAAGATTCATTATGAATGACTACAAGTCAAGAAAACCAGGATGTGTTACAGATATGCTGACCAGCTTGAAACTCGACTCACTACAAGACCGTAGGACCTACAACCGCCTTGTAATGCTCTACAAGATAGCAGGGGGTATGGTGCCAGCAGTGGACCCTGATAAATACCTGACTCAGAAAGTTGAAGGACGCTTAATTAAACCAAAGAGATTCAGTGACTGTGAAACCACAAACATTATAAGAGTAGCCAATAACACTAGATCATTTAAAACTATAAACGCACAAACAAATCAATTTAAAAACTCCTTCTTTGTGAAAACACTTGAGGATTGGAACCATCTGGAAGATTCAGTTGTGCATGCAGTTACAATAGGGGGCTTCAAATCAGCCCTTCAGAAACTCGACTAGAGTTCCTCCACTCCCCCGTAGGACATATACCAGAAGTGGTCCTCCTACGTATTCACACAGATACAGATACAGATATCTAAATATCAAGATTATATACTAAACGAACCGAAATATATGTTACCATACCGAAATCGGCTTGTAAAAGTTAAAATAAACATGTTAATAGATCTTATTTAATTAATTAATATAATATCATTCAAACTGAACCATAAACAAAGGAAAATAATATTTAATTATAAAAAATGATGATGTTATAGCGGATATGTAAATTATATCATGATTACTTCCCTTGTTATTAATGTGTTGCATTAATTTACCGAAATCAAATCAGATTTCATTACAAAGATGAGAACAACCCCTAAATAATTTGCATGAATTTCAGAAGTCTATGAAAAAAAAAGATATTTGAGTGAGTTTTAAATTTTTAATTCATATTGTATATTTTCAATGTTTAAATTTTCCCTTGAGTTAGATAACATAGCAGCGATGTCCGATCATAGATTTTGAAAAATACGATTTTATTAGTAAATTGTTATGCACGACAATCACGTGCAGATATATAAAATGCTTGTGCTAATGTCTTGTAATAAATGGTTGATGTACATACATAATTTGTGTACCAAATATCTCTAAACCTGCAATATATTTTATTGCTAAAAAAAGAAAAGAAAAAGAAAAGAAAAAAGATGGGCCATGAAGAGCGCGCACCCCCGTGGTGTGGCCTGGATGCACTGAACAGCTAGATATTACACGCGATATCTATTCAGTTGCAGCTGAACGCTCTCATCAATGCAGTCGGGTTCTCTTTAATTTCAAAAACATAAATTATCTTAAATAATCACTATATATGTATCAAACATGTATTTTATATATATAATTTAAACTTTAAAGATAGTTATTCTTCTTATTCACTGCAGAATAATGCCAAATTTTGTAATGTTCACAGTTCTTATTCTTGTTTGACTAGTGAGGGTATTTCTTTAACTAATGAATGTATAAAAGATGTGACCATGCTTATTGTTTTCTTTTTGATACTAATAACATCTAAATGATACTGCTTAACAATCAATTCTGATTATAAATAGCAAATCAAAGTTGTTTTTATAAATGTATGTGGATTAAGCATGAAATTGAGAAACCCGGACTTCATGAGTTTTATTTATATGTATGACATCTTATGTGTCGCAGAAACAAAACTTGATCAATTTGATGAAATTGATATTAATGCTTACTCTTGTAAGGGTATAAACAGATCTGGTGCTAAGCGTAAATCTGGGGTCGTCGGCGTTGTTTTAAAAAATTCTATACTGATTCTATTTGCTTTCTTGATTTGAGTTGTGAAAACTTTCTTTGGTTTAAATAAAAAAAACAACGACTATAATTGTATTTTGGAATTGTGTATATTCCCCCAGATCGGCCACGTTATAGTACGCTTGAAATTTTCTATTCTTTAGAAAATTCTATTGTAGAAATTACTTTTTTTATATGATAACGCATCTTTTTGTATTGTTAGTGATTTTAATGCCAGAAGTGACATTTTGTCTGATTTTACTGATTTTGAGAATTACACCGTAAAAGACAACTTTAGAGATGATATAACTGATGCATTAAATCGTAACAATTTACTTGACCTGGGTTTTCCAGCATATCTGGCAATGTTATCGATTATGTTTTATTTTCGGGTGAAAATTTTCCAAGAGTAAAGCACTTTGATATTTTGAATTATGATCCTCTATATTCAGATGTACATCGCCCTACTGAATTTTGTATTGACTCGTCTAATTCTATTTCATGTTTGTCAAATGTTACAGATAAAGATATTGAAATAGTTGATGAGGATCAATGTGTTAAACCAATGTGGGTCAATGAAGAAGCTCCACAATTTATGAAAGAATTTGATAATGATGTCATAGATGATATTCATGTGCAACTGTCTGACTTGCATGTTAATAAAAATTATAGTGAAGTTATTGTTAATGACTTAACTGAAAAATGTTCAAGAATCATTCCGGATGCTGCTGATAAATGTGGTTTTCTAAAGCAAAAACTGTCTAGTAAAAAGGGTATGACAAGTAATGTGTTTGTTAATCATAGCAAACCCTGGTTTGATAAGTTGTAGAATGTATTGCAAACAGTATTTGCATGCAAAGGGTTAATATAGAAGGTTTCACTTCACTACAAACTATGGAACTTTGATAACAAGTTGTAAACGTTACAAAAAGGAAGTCCATGTTAAGTTTAGGTCAATTCATGCTGAGGTTCACAAAAAGTTAAAGGTTTACAAAACTCGGATCCTAAATCTTACTGAGCTCTTTTAGACAAATATTCAAGCGAAAGGAAAACTGTTTTGAATAAAATTTCTAGTGAGGTATTTTATAAGCATTTTAGTAAGCATAATCAGAATGTAAATGATGTTGGCTTAGGGTTTCTAGGGACAGGAATGGTATGGAAGATGCATCTCAATTTTCTTTTAATAATGAGAACTTAGAATTAGTACATGATTTTTTTTATCATGAAAACTGGTAAATTTGCTAAACTAAAAAAACGTCTAATTGATCATGTTCTGTCTGATAAAAAAGCTAGAAAATTGTTAATATCGGTAGATCTACAGATCCACTTGTATAATACAATGATTGTTTTGATCATTTGCCATGGCTCTGAAGTCTGGGGAATAGAAAATTTAAAATGTATTGATCAGTTTCAGCTTTAATTTTGCAAAATGATACTTAACCTCAAGCAAAGTACTCCCAATTGTTTGTTATATGGTGACCTTGAAGTAACTCCGATATCTTTACAAATAAAAAGTAGAATTATTTACTTCTGGCGTAAGCTTTTGAATAGTAAAGATAATAAGATTTGTAATAGTTCATATAAGACTGCACACTCTGTATATGTTATATGTATGTTTATATAAATCAGAGTTTGTATTCGAAGATTATTCTAACATACTACTTGGCAACTGTCTTCAGCTTTGTTAAAATTTAGATGTATGAATCATAAAATGAAAATTAAGAAAGGTAGATTCCTAAAAATAGAAAGAAATTTACGTTTATGTACTTTATGTAATCAAGCCAACTGGATGACGAATTTCACTATCTCTTTTATTGTTCACACTTTGGTAATAGTACACGTAGATTTATTGAACCGTATTATTATAGATATCCTAATGTATTGAAATTTGAAGAGCTTATGAATAGTGACATCAAATCACATTAAAGAAATTGCTTTATTTTGTAAAGAAATAATTACAACATGCAAATAATAAGTGTAATGCTGTAAATTAGTCTACTAGAAATCTTGTTAATGAAGCATAATATTTGGTTATTATTTAGAACAAACTCATATCTGTATTTTATGGGTACAATGTTATTGTCGCTCATTCTCATGTTTTTATGTATGTTTTTTTATGTATATTTTTCTGTGTTCCGGTTGTTAGAATGTTCACAATTTTGTATTTTATGTCACATATTCTTATGCACCATGACGGTATTGACTAAATCTTCAATTCTCGCAGTGGTTACTTCCCTCGACCAGGACAATAAAAAACAAATAAACTACAATAAGGGATCACCTTCCCTGGGTCAATCAATATGAGACTGAGCAGAAAAAGAAAAACGGGGCTTTAAAAAGGTTAAAAAAATCAGGACCATGTTCTGATATTAAAAAGTTTCCTGATATAAAACATCTAGTGCGGAAAAGGTTAAAGAGGTTTATAACCAGTATCTCGAAAACATTCCTAAATTAGAGTTACATTGATGCCTAAAATGGTAACAAACCTATTACTTAAAAGCTGTACTTATTTATTTAACATTTAAAACAAGAAATATTTGCTGTTCCCCCCATTAAAGTACAAAAATTTCAGTCAGTTTTTAGCCTCAAATCTCCCTAATCCCTTGCGTCCTTCAATAAAATAAACCATGAGAATGGTCAATCTGTCCCTTCTATGCCAGATATCCAAACAGGAGCAAAAGGGATGGAGAAACTGCAATAACCTAAACCCCATAAAGCCTGATAAAATATAACGAAAAATTCTCAACTCTTTCTAAAGCGTTCTCTCCAATCCTAGAGGTTATTTTGCAAAATCCATCGATCAAGGCTTCTTGCCTTCCAAATGGAAATGGAATCTTCTAGAAAGGCGTTAGGTAAATCCCTGCCAATTATAGGCCACTTTTCTTAATATATGTAAGGTTATGAAACACATAATTTCCTCTTCTATCATGAAACATTTGACCAGCCACAACATCATTTACCACCTACGACATGGTTTCAGGGAAAATATCATGTATTTAGCAACTTGTTTTGTTTGTAAATGACCAGGTCACCACAGTCTATGAGAAAATGCAAGTAGATCTGATAAAGTTATGAGAAAGAACTGCTAAAATGATTATGGAATCACAGATCAAACTTTAAGATGTGTCAAAGATTTTGTAGATAACAGACAGTTGTGATTAATGGCTGCAGCTAAAACCCGATCGCAGTATCCTCATGCGTCCAAGGCTAAGATTTTGGACCCCTTCTGTTTCTTGCATTTATAAATGACCTCCCACAAAACATAATTCCCAGATACGCTTGTTTGCAGACGATATTGCAATATACATTGCTTTGACATCTGCATACCAATCAGTCACCCCAAAAATGACCTAAATCGGTAAAAAAATGGGAGTTGGAGTGGGATATGGAATTTTACCCCTCCATGTGTCAAGTTATCCACGTCACAAAAAGGAACACACCCTGTCCCAACACAATACTACCTTCATGGAGTCCAATTCGAATCGGTTACCTCAGGTAAATACCTCGGCGTTGATATATCAAAAAAAAACCTTACACGGGATGTAAACAGGAAATTAAAGAAAGCAAATCAAACTTTAGGATACCTACGCACAATCATAAAGATTAAACCCCAGTCCGTTATCTCCGTTGCTTACCACACGTTAGTCAGACCCAAGCTTGAATATGGTTCTAAAGTATGGTCTACCGACACCAAAATAAAAATACATGTATATTAAATTGAAAATATACAAAGAAAAGCAGCTCGATGGATGAAGCTAGATTATTGTCATATTATAAATTCTACTTCTTTTCTAGGACTTTACACCATTTGAACTACCTACCCCATGCAGTTGCCTTACTCCCTACCTAGGAGAAGTCCAGTGCAGCCATAGCTAGCAATTAACATGTCTCACCCTAGTTTTCCGCAACCCCCTTATTGATGTTCATGCAACGTTCTCTTATTCCATTATAAAGTGGGCAAATGAAAAAGAAAAGGTGTGTAGTTTCAGTAAGACAACAGCTCCATAGTTCTGACTGAGAAATGTTTTTAATCCTGAAAAGATGATGACTACATGCTGTTCTTCTAGAATCATGGCTACGTTCATTTATGATACGTTATGGATATGCATTATTCTTATGCAAACACTTTTATTATTTTTAAGGGCACTACCTCTAATTAATGAATACATGTATATATGGAAAGAAGAAAGTCATCAGTGGGAAATTATAAACAAAAACATCACACTAAAAATTCTGCACACCACACCCGCGGAATTGCCTGTCCAGTATGCTAACCATTACACCACATCATCCTTCTGCCGGAAGTATAAGTTCCTAAGTAAGTTTTAACTTCCATGTTCTTTCATATGAGTTCCGATCTAACGTTAGGCGACAATAATGCTAACCCATTAGCGCCGGTGTATTTTTCAATAAAAGAGTGTGTAATGAACAAAATAAATAATTAGTTTAAAAATGAATAACGATGATGGCGAACAATTAAATCGGATATATAAATAACATTTTACATCATTCATTTACTATAAGAGAATGAATTATTTATTTCCAGTCAAATTTTATTTGACTTGTTTATATAAGCCATACCCCTCAGGTGAATTATGTCAAAACCAAAAAAAGGCAATTTCAAATAATAATAATACAATTTATTAGAGCTAGCAGACACGTAAACAACGATAAGTCAAATACAAATTACAAATTGAAATTATGTATCAGTGTTATGCAGGACTACACATAAACACTTTACAACATCAATGAAAGTAAATGTTATTTAATCAAAGATAGAATGATCTATTCATTAAAAAAACACAGAATGAATAGGAACAAAACCGCTTTAACAAATGTTATAGAATATATAAGCGGAAATAATTAAAAATGAAACATAAACAAATTAAAAACATGCAATACAGAACTAAACAAGCTAAACAATAAAGAACACAAAAAGGGCGGGAGGGAGTGGCAAATTTGAAGAAAACAACCGACTAAATACGTGTCTTGACAAAAACTGTAATTAAAAGGCGCCAAAACCGAACTTAAATACAGTTTGGCGTAATGATACAAAAGTGACCCTTGACCTAACTGATGAAATAACCAATCAAAAAGGTTGTTTATTAATATACAACAAATGGAATGGAGTAATAGTACAAAAATGACCTCTGACCTATATAAAAAACAACCAATGAGAAAGGCTGTTTTATCCATAATTAAAAGATTTTATTGTAAACAAAATGCTTCAAATGAGATGGACACTCCGATCTATAACAAACAAACTAATATCCTCTAATCACTTACTTTTAATCATGTTTAACTTTATTCTTCAACCAAAATATCGATTATCTTATTATAAAACGAATTTTACATAACAAATTCTCATTATACTTAATGTATATAGACTCATCGTCTATGATAAAATACAGTTGTGCATTAAATGAAGGAAAACATTTAGTGTTTTTATACCTGTTGCGAATGTAAACAATATGGCGGACACCATCACGCAAAACATTTTGTGCAAAATTTGTGGTGAAACTAAAAACCTTAAACGATGTGGGACGTGTAAACGAGTTTACTATTGCTCACGGGAACACCAGTTAAAAGACTGGAAAGGACATAAAGAAACTTGCAAAGAATTAAAATCCAGTCAATACGAAGAACAAACAGGTACTAATGGTATGGTGTACAGTAAGGGTAATAAATGCGGTATCGGCGAAGGAAAGAGTAATATATGCGGAATCAGCGAGGAAAATTTGAATATAGGTAAAGTTGATGAAAACCAACGTTCTGGTAATGGTAGTTGTTTAAGTAAAGAGGTCATGGTCGTAGAGTCTGATTCTAATGATTTGGTACCTTTTGACAATAGGCCATTTAGATACGAAGAATTTACAAGCATGCCGTCAAACACTTCTGAAATTGACATCGCCAAATTCGCCGTTAATACGTTGAACGAAAAAGGATTCTGTGTAATAGATGGTTTATTTACAAAAAGTCAGTATCAGAAATGCTTTAAAAGATATAAAAATTTGCGCAGACGATGAGAAATTTAGCAGCGGAAAAGTGGGTGGTGCAGGACAAGTAGAGAGCAAGAAAAACAAGAAGTGATAGCCGATATTAGCCAGGGGGTCGAAACGTATAGCAGTGCGATACTCCTTAAGTCGAGGTGAATTCATGCGATACGCCCTAATTGCGGACGGGAGCGAAAAACGAAAGTGGGTATGAGCATAGTTTTTTTTCCAAATATTTGTTGTCTATTGTATTTTTTGAAAAATAGCATTGTGCTTGCTGATCAGAACTTATAATTGTGCATGATTGTGAAAATAAATACTAAATTTTATTGAATTGAGGAAGTTATTGAGGTATTTGTATGCTGCTGCAAATTCAACCCGTCAACCTGATATGCACATGCAAACGAATAATGTATCAGTCGTTTTAAAACGAGATATTCGATTAGTTTAAGTCCCAACATGTTTATTTTTGAAAAACAAAACGATATACAAGAGTAGTTTTCCATATCTATCCGAAAATATATAAAATATTTCCAGTTTCTTACTGTACGCCTAGTATTTGGTCGATAAACCAAACTGTACGCACAAATGTTGGTATGTTTTACTGTAGCAACTTCCTTATTACAGTACATTCTTATTCAATTTTGATGAAATATCAAGTTTTGAGTTTGTATGTTAATCATATGTAAAACTACAGTGTCAATTAAAACAACAGTGTCAATTAATGTATTATACTATTAATAAAGTTTAATTTAAATATTCTTTTCTCACAAAGGTTAATCATTAAAATGAGATAAGTTATGCACAGAAACTTGAAATTCTTACTATCAAATAATCAATAGTCACGATAATATTCGTTTTGTTTCTTCATTTTTTTTTTTTTTGCAATGGAACTTGAAATTTATTTTTAAAAAATACTGTTTCATTTCCTCTATGGATTGGGTGTTATATATTATATACAGAGCACATCATTGTATTTCAGTAATTCTGATGTTTGTCATTAGCTCTGTCGCTGGAATATATAACTATACTACTCCATAACCAGTGTATACCAAACAGCTTTTGTGTATTTGCTTATGAAAGCAGTCATACTTTTAGTGATTTAACATATCTGCCAGTAGTTTTACTTTTAAAACTAGGCTTTCTCTGCAACATTTAATGTATAGCATTTACCCCTCACTTTTTTGTAAATACTTTATTTAGTCGCACCAATTTTGTGTGTATTTTTGTGTATATAAAATGTACACATGTATATTACTTTTAACATACCTTCTTATATGTCTGCGACATTTTGGTTGTTAATGCATATTCAACAACCATCACATATTGACTTCTGACAGGTCACTGGATAGAATTATGCTAATTAAAATATGCAGCCCTAAATATAATTATTATTGGACATATTTATAACGTTTATTGTCTAATTTAATTTATTTTATCAGCAGTAGTAGGCCGTACCTATGATAATCAGAAGAAGTGCTGTTTTGTTAAGCACCTCCTGTAAGTAAATTGATCTATAACGAAAGGTCTGTAATACAATTAATAATTATGTCGGTGTTATTTGTATATCAGACATAAAAGAAACATATATATGTCATAATATATTTATTTTTCATTTTCTTTACTTAATTTTTTATAACATCCAAGGGTGATATGTAGCAAATAATAAATTCTAATATCTTAAACTTTAATTTTAGTAAGAGGAACCGTACTATAAGCCGATATACCAGAGGGATTACTTACGATAAATCGTGCATTATTAAACTTTATTATATGATCTTAATATAGCTGCAGTCTCATTGGTCCAAAAGTAGTTGACAAAACCTTTTATCGAATCATAATCACTGGGTGTAGTGTAATATTCACTGGCTGAATTGGATTTTCCCAGTCTAAAAATAGATTGAGAATGATTCAATGACCATATATCGTAGACTGTTAATTACGCGTGCTTTTAAAAAAGAAATGTTGCGTTTTGTTCTTTATGGTAATTTTCTTGATTAAAATATCATTACTTTACTATTATTCATGAAGTTAAAAGATTCACCGCAATGATGAGTATAAACATGAATTAGTTTTGTATGCTCAGCATTCGCATAGTAATTGCACGCCTTACATGTGTGTCTTTTTTCCCTCGCTTCAACGAAACAGGCAAAAGTTGTACATATGATAAGGTTGTAATTTCTCTGATTTCTTTAATATTCATGTTCTTATATTCACATAATAAAACAATTATTGACTAGTGTGCTATCGCATCGATCTATATGCCATCTGCCGGTGAATATCACATCATATTCAATGGCACACTAATCACTTATCGTATAATGTCACAAAAAAATTTTATTTCTATTTATCATTCTTAGAAAAAGACAATTGATACAAATATGTTTAAATACAATAAGCATAAAAGTGTTGTTTTTCCCTGAGTCTATATGTGTATTAATAATTTTTTGCTTGTAAATATTCCTTTTTGTCTTATAAATATCAAACATAATGCACTTCACTGTCTGTTTGATAAGTGTGTTTGAAATCACAATAGTGTAGCCAAAAGCTACTTAATTCTAAGATAATTTTGTTTGTGCAGCTTTAGCGTAGCCGTTGAACGTTGAACGTCACAATTAAAAAAAAATGTTAATGAACTGAAACCATTTTAGCTTTTAGCTTTTCGGAACTTTTTGTTGGTGTGTGTTTTAGTTACTGTGGTGCTATAGATTAACAAAACAATGACATTGGATACACTGATGAAATGTTCCTCGCTTAATATATTGTTACTATATTTTTACAAAATATCGTGATCTTTAAAATGTTAAATGGCAAATATGACATATTTTCACGGTCATTGAAAGTCATGCGTTATCATTTCCTAAATCCTCAATGTTTCTTCCTTAAGTAAATTAGATATTTTCATTGATAGAACATATAACTTATAGTTTTTCGTCATGTTTGTGATAGTTATAATTACTATGTACAATACTGAATTATGCAGTATGGGTACAAAGCTGTCAAATCTATAATAGGCGAGGTGCTAGTTTTACGTCTATAACTCAGACTTGGCACTAAATAAGAGGTTTTCAACTTTATGAAAATAGTTAAGGCGTAGCATTACCGCTCGCCTTTTAATGATTACACAAACAATCTCAATTATGCCTCACTTTGATTCTCTTCTTTACCTTGAATATTTTACAGTAAAAGAAGAAAAATAATTTGGCAAAAAAGCCTGGTTTGGAACATTATGGGAGTAGAGCTCGTGTCTCCAATTTTGTCGTACGCACATTGAAACATTTTTAAGGACAAGTAATCCTTTACCTTGATCAAGTGACATCCTGTATTTTGAGAATATCATGTACTCGTGCATGTATCAATGTTTGGACAGCATCATAATTTGGGAAAGTTTTACGGACTCTTCGGAACTAAAATTTAACGCCCTCGCAATATGTTTTATAACGCTTTTTCCATTAAGTTAATGTACATATTTACGAGATACAACGTTTCACTTTGCTCTATCAAGATAAAATAATCTGATTTAACCTGATTTCATGACTCATTATAAGAGTGTTCAAAATTAAAAGATATTCTATCATACCATATTCATACAAGTAAAATTGAAACTTACTTAAAATGATATCAGGAAACGAAAAAAAAAAACATTAATTTTATCACCGAGGTAAGAGCTATTTTGAACAGCGTTTAGAAAAATAAAATCTAAGACTAATTTCAAACAAAACGCATGCAAAAAACAGGATCACAATCTTCATTTTGGAAAATTGAAAAGGCATGTAAAATTAATTCAGTAAATTAAGTTTCATAGGTACCTTAATTATGTAGCATCGAGTTTTATTTTGCGTGATCATTCAATTGACTACTGACGTTGTAAACCAAAACATGTACCGATTGTGCAGTGAAACTTTTTGTCCAACCAAATCAGTTGATCTGTTATCTAATGATTAAAAAGAAATTCATATGACATATATTTTCCTCACTAATTTTCAGTACTTGATTGATCGTTACATAGGTTATTATTCATTGCGCTTATCTTGATTTCCTGAACGACTTTTGAAAATATTTTAACTAAAGGAATGTTTTAAAGTTTAGTTTAAATTAAGTAACTGTAAGTTTTACATGTTATTATACATTTTCAAAATAATTATAATGTTTAATGTATATAATTAACTTAACGTTTTATTTTGCCGTCTAAAGCTATTCCAATTAACGGAACGCGTCAATAAGTGTTTAAGATTTTAATACTTTGTTGTTTAACGTTTGATGATTAATTCTAACGCGACCCGCATTTTTCCCTGTTGAACATAGAAGAACAGAAAGTGTGTGTTATTTTGCAACAGATGCACAGTTTGACGTTCTATATTTAGAGACGTGACGTAATCATTATACACGTGACGTAACCACTTAAAATCCGACTCGCTGAAAATAAGTACGGAAACAAATCAGTCGCAAATTTGCTTAACTATCAAGTACGGCAACATTTATTTGTTGATGTCGTGTTAGAATCGAAATAATATTTCCAAATCAGTGATTGTATCGCTTGATAACATCACTGTTTGTCGTTCGGATGCGCATCATTATATCACTCGGGCTACGCCCTCGTGATATAATTCCTCGCATCCGAACTCCAAACAGTGATGTTATTGAGCGATAAAATTACTGTTAGGGATATATTATTTCTTAAATAAAGTATGAATAAAAATGCACAAATATTTTGTAACTTTGAAATCAAAAAGGCATTAATATTTAAAAATATTCATATCTTTATGGTCGAAAAAAGCTATTGTTTTTTAAATGTGACTTTTCATTTATATTAAAACAAATACGTTTCGAAAGTTGTGAAATTATTAGGATAGACTGTAAGGTATAAACTATGGTAAAATGAGGTTCAAAATGGCTTTGTGATAGCAAAACGAGATATTGCCACAGTTAACGCAATTATAGTAAATCACCAGAGGGTCATTTGCGAAAAAGAAATCACAAGTATACATATTATAAAAGATTTTTTATAAGATATAGCTATATACACATACAATAAAACAGTCATCAATTTTAAAACTTGAGGAATGTTCAAATCAAGGTTCACAAAAGATAAAATATGTTTCTTTCTTCACATTTAATAGATCTTATCGTTTTTAAGAGTAACAACCGCGAGTGTAGGATATTTTAATATTTAGACAACTACTCGCGTAGGATCGTTGTTTTGTTATATTGTTTCGTGTATAACATACAATATAATGGTTGATACAGTGCATAAAGCCTTTTTGTAAGAAAAACTATCGGCAAAGCTTCTTTGTACATGCTGTTCGTTATTAAAATGGAGTAATGAATAAAAATGCATAGTATTAAAGGTAAAACTTCTTTTGCCACAGAGAGAAATGATGGACAGTTTCTTTTAATTCAAAATCGGCAGAAGTTTACAAGTCTGCATTGAGTGAATCTTTCAAGAGATTGAACTTATGACACTGTGACCTGTAATTAACTGCGTAACCAACGAGTTTGAGAGATGTCAGGTAATTAAGATCAAATTGATATGAAACTGGAATGGATCATTAATTAATGTGGCAGCCTGATATTGAATGACATGTACTGAAATAAAATGTTGAGAATAAGCAAGTACTATTGGTAACTGAAAGACTTTGCCAAACGCGTGATGTGTAACAATATCGATAAACACTTTTTTTATAAATACAAACTTTTCTGTACATGCTATAATTTTCAACAGTGTATAATTAAGTTGCTTATGTTGCTTTATCCGCAAGTATTCACAACTTACAGATCATCTTGAAAGCAAGTTGAACATAAATCTTACCAGACGATGAGTATGATTTTAAAACATACGCGTGAAAGCATATACAACATATACATTTCAATGTGTGAAACTTGTAAACTGCAGCGTGTAATAACGTGACACAATATTTAAATTCATATGATATAAATATATCTTTTGTGGTACAATAGTAGAAGAAACTTAAAAATATATTAGGCACACGCTGTATAAATGTCTCGTTATTCAGCTTCAAATTTATAACTGTAGCTTAAAATCGTCAATAATTGGAAGAGGCTCATACACGGTTGATAATGGTCCCCCCCCCCCAAAAAAAAGAACACTTTATATATACAGTATATGTATAATGGTCATATTTTAGTTTCAGTTTTCCTTGAAACAAACTAAAAAACTTGATGACGTGTGAACAAGTTTTATTTCAGATAGTCAAGATGTATGCTAGTTATCTTATATTATCGTGACTGTTATTTCCTGTCACTGTTAACATATCAAACTGACCACACTTTCAATCTTTTGGACCAATTCAAATTTCAATGTAATGATATTTTTATTACAAATGTAACTGATTGCCAAATCCTGAAATGATATTTATTAGACATACAATGTATATGTTATTTACATTTCCTGTTTTACAGAACCTCTAACAGGTCATAATTATGAATTCAAATGTTTTACAGTATTTTTGTGCTCCTTGAAAAATCTATGTCTTCTGCCTATAGATATTTTGTATGTGCTAACAACATATATTGTATGTTTAACGCAATAAAATTATTTGAGTTGAGAGTTGAAATTTACATTTCCTGTTACTTTCTACTTCTCTTGGCAGAATATTAAAACCTCATATGTGCGATTATGTCTGTGTTTATTCCGGGGTGTGTATTTAAAATAAAACAAAAATATGTTACAAATATTAAGAGGGTATTTTTTTTTCGTTTGAGTGAAATATGGAATATATTTGCACGAAACATGATAAAATGCCACATATTTTCACGAGCCGGGACGGCCCAGTTTCATATTTATATTTTATTTTTATTTTTAAAAAATATGAAATATATTTGATTGATATAGCACCATATTTCATGGATAAAATTAAAACAAAATATTATATTGATTAAGGGATCAAACAACGTGCAACAAAGGCATACAATGTGAATTTAATATTCGATTGATTTCTACACAATTATTCTGTAAATGTATGAAGTTAAAATTGTATTGTTTGTATGCATCCAATCACAACATTTTCATATTTGATGACTCAGTCACATTTTTATGGCAATTAGTACAATTAATGTCTTGATTTTCTGTAAAAACGATAATCATGGAATGTTCTTAGATAGAGTGGAGTGTAATTAACGTATTCTTATACTAGTGTATATCTGTTGTAGACCGTTGGTTATTTAGCTGTCACAATATTTCGCTCCGTTTTGTAGATGCCCATTCCGTCCGATTTCAGCCTGTTTCCTTTTAAACAAATAACAGTTAAATGTTACGTTTATTGTAGCCCGTCTTTCTCATTTCGTATTGTTAGTTTACTGTAAGAAGATCATCCTTTGTGTTTTACAGAATATTTTATCTTTTTAAAGTGGTATAAAAATACCAAAGAACTGAAAACATAACAATTGCATGTTTTGGAATGGATAGATCCCTCAAAAGCACACAATTGTAAAAAAGTGAAACTCGCAGACTATGTGAATTAAGTCTATTCTAATTTAAACTAGCACAGGCATATAGTTTTAATCTACATGAATATCCCCAAATTTAGCCATAAGAACATGTACTTGTAAAGGGCAAAAAAATAACTTACTCGGCCGAAACTTTCAAATGTGCTTTTCATGTCGCTGATTAGATAATCAAGCACGTTACCTTAATCGAATGAAAATACAAAACTTATAAACTTTAAACTATACTTAATGCTATTTTCGTTGAGAAATGTTGGTATAAGAATAGCAGCTTTAAAGGAAATATAAGCATTTTTACGAACACATTAACTGATATCCTAATTATCAAATTGCCTAAAGCAACATTTTTTTAACATTCCCGTCAATTATTATTGGCGATTACATATAAATAAATATAATGTGTCATAATTTAATCGATAAACAATATATTATCATGAAATAATGTGGTCTTACATATGTTTTGTATGCTTTGTAAGATTGTAAGATAGAAACGTCCAACGTCAATAATGCCACTTTACGTTTTACAATATAATCGATATGATCATAAAATGGATAAATGTAAACATGACTAGTTGTACTAGTTTACCTGTAGATCGAAATGTTTTAATGGCAAAGACATATTTCTTATCAGTTTATAATGTAATAACCGCCGGATAGCCTTCCATTTAAACATTTTATTTTCTCAGGTAATATTGTCTACCAAATGTGTTCGCCTAATGATACAGAGAAACAGGAATGCACGTGTTAACTCGTAGTCAAAAGAAAGTTCTGACAAATAGTTTATTTTACAATCCTCCATCGGCAACTTCGCAACATTAAGTTTGACTAGTAAATAAGAATAATTTTATAAAGTCGACGCTCGTTTTTTTCAGAGTCGCTAGGAATACCGAGAAAAATGTCGAGATACCGATATGTTAAGACAACCATCATTTATATAGTTTTAGATCATAAGAATTCTACTTTGCTGTGATCTAGACAAACTAACTGAACATGATGATAATTGTCTTTTATAAGGTTATGATCTGATTTTTTTTCCAAATATATTCATCGTGCAACAAAATCTGTACATGTATGTACACAGGAAAAAGGCAGTCTTTTCAATGTGTATTAGAATTACACACAGTGATACACAATCCATCTATAAGTTCTACTCGTTTAAACAAAATAACGTTACTTATTTTACAAAATAAAACAAATTAAATTTGTTTCAAAAATGATGGGTATAATATCGTGCGAATCATTTTAATTACTGTACTTTTAACAAACACCTATTAAAAACAACACGTTATACGATACATATAATGTAAGGTAATTGCAAACAATTTGAGTGACAACCGTCGCCATTGTGTCTATATTCCATCTGCCCCTGTGGAAAGCAGTTATTACCTTGAAACGAAGTATAAGTGATTATGTAGGTAGTTGTAATTTTAAGTATTTAAATGATGTCATTATCATAACCAAGCAGATCTTATTCTGAGTTTGATAAACAAAGTAAAACGTGTGCTTAAAGTAGCAGTTTGTTTAAACATGAACTATATATAAGAGTTATGAAAACAAACTGATAAAAATTTTATCAATTTACATTTCTTGCTCTTTTTTTAACATTTGGTTCAACCGTTTACACACACTTTGTCTCTTTACGTTGGTTTGATAGTTTAGTGACCAGCGACAAAGGTACAATTAATATGCCTTAAATTTTCGAAAGGATCAATATATTAATCGTTACCTATATCACGTTTGTACATAATTTAAAAGTAACGGAATGACTTTATGATTGTTTGGTCATATTTATTCATGTGTATAATACGTGTAAACATATTTACCATAAACATAAATAGGAATATAGAAATATATTGTGAACTATATTGGACTGTGGTAACAGCGAAAACTTTAAGACTTCCCATAATAATTGACTATTGACATTGAATAATGGATATTACAGTATCAATGGAATCTTACTATTGCCTGTGAATTGCAGTGATATACCCGATAGTTGCCTCCATCACCGGTAATATCGCTATTTAATCAATTTTGGAGTACCCTATATTTCAAATGACTGCGGTAGTGAAAAAAATTGTGTTACTTTCAATGATTCTTTCTCACATTTTATTTATAAAAATCACTACTGATGTAGTATCTGTTTTCATGGACTAACGGCGAACGGAGAAACTTTTAATGTGTCAAGAGCAATTTCAACCCACAGAGATGATACAAGGAGACATAATCATAATCTAAAAGAAAGTATGTGTATTAAGTGAAATATAATCCCATTTAAAGTGTTTTGTGAGTCACATCATCTAGTTTATATCAATGTCATCCTGTTGCTAAAATCAAATTTTTGTGTCACTTTCATAGACGGACGAGCTGATTGACCGTCTGACTGTGTGCCTTGCTAGCTTGGGGACCTTTCTGTCAACGTCAATGCTAATTACAGTGTATTTGTCGTTATGTTCCGTAATACGTATTAACTAATATCTTTATTAAATTTGATACTTTCAGGAAAAAAGAAGTCCATGATTATATCGTTATCAAAATTATCACAAATTCGATTTCAATACAACCATTATCTTTACTTAATTGCTACTGTGACCTGTGAACATTAACAAACATTGCACACTTGGATGAATGTGATAACTTCTCCTATTTACACAATGTAAGTGATATAAAGACCGTATAACACTTAGTACAACATAATTAAAGATAAGTAAATAGTATGACTGTGTTATAGTTATAAAATGGTTTATTATATACCTATAAATTTTCTCCCTAAAATACACGCAAATATTGAAGCGCAAATACGCTTCAACGGATAGAAATTTCCGTATTATGTTAGTGACAAATACGGTACCATATATGGAAGTGCCGGACTATTTTTGACGTTGGTTCCGATCTTAGCTTTGTATAACGTTGCATTTGGAAACGGGAACCAAAATTATTAAAGGCGTGGCCAGTTTTCAAGAATTACGTATTCATCCGTCAGTCATAAATTTATTTCTTGACAACTACATTTCATTTTCTGAATAAAACGAAATGGTATATAATAAAAGGAAAATTATGTTGTAGTAGCTTTCTGAGACTATGTATTTTTCTATTCGCAACGTTGGAAAATTGATATCTCGCTCGACCTACGGTCTCGCGAGATATCAATTTTCCATCGCTGCTCGTAGCAAAATACAGAGCCTCAGAAAGCTACTACAACATAATATTCCGTATTTATTACTCTAATATTCTTAAATATTAATAAGTTTACTAAAATTACATAATTCAATTATAAATTATATAAAATTATTCTGATACAATGTAGTAACAATTATTAACGATGATAATACAAAACAATGTGTTTATACTGTAGCAAAATTAATAGGTTGTAACACATGCTTAATTTGACATTTCTATAGGAAAGCAGTATATTACAACTAAAATAAAGAATATCAGAAAACAATTCTTAAAATGTTATATGGAATGTGATGGAAACTACACATAGCATTTAGTATTCCAAGGAAAACAAACTGTTATTCATTGTTTTTGTTTCTCAAATTTGCATGGAATATAATGCAGCTAATAATAAAATATATTGAAAGGCGTTTTTAACATCATAATTTACTATGTGCATATTATTCTCAATATGCAGCACAGAACGTCAAAGGTGAACATAATAGAGAACACAGATCAACGACACAAAACGCAGTTTACGCACTATTAATATATTTGTTATCATGATTTCATACCAATAATTCTTCAACAAAACCATCGGAGACATATCTTATATTCCCTTTCCCATTTCATCTGTGTTTTAATGTTCACGGCGTATTGGATTTTCGTTGGCCATTGAAAATAGCGACTACATCTACGGTGATGGATACAATTAATAACATTAAATTTAATATGGTAAGATGTTCAGTAAAAATCAGAGATGTGTAATAAAGGATACTTGAACAGTTATTTAAAAGACATTCGTTCGGTAATACACCAATTAAGTATATATTTGTCATTAAATTGCGACATCAATATAGAATAACAGCGTGTCATCTATTCTCAAGCATTATAGAATATCATCCTAAATTTCAGAAAACTGGATAATTTATGTTTTGTTGCTCTGACCAAATTTAACAAATTAATAGCCTAGGTCAAGTAGATAGTTAACAAAATGATAATGACTTTAGGAAAATATGATTGAATATGTTACCACAATTACGTCAATATATTGAAAGCGACACAACTTCGTTCCAATTTTATTTTGTTAACAATTACTGATGTTTATTTTTATTATTTTATAAAGGAAAATTAGTGTTTATTTTTACAACACATATTTGTATTTATTTTATATGTAATTATATAAAAACATATACACTTCAATTATTGATTGAAGAGCACATCATAGCTAAATTAAGTATTTTTATGTTGTTTCAAGTGAACAATCTCACAGTTCATTTTGATTTTGTTTTAATGTTGCTACATTATTCGTTTTGATATTTATTTTCAGCTTAATTGAAATGTAAAAAGTATATTACAAATATTTGTTGTTTGTTTACGATTTCGATAATTTTTTGGTAAAAACAGAAAAACAGATTTTCAACAGTATTTCACCCCCCCCCTTAACAATGAGTACAAACAACTCCATAAACAGTCTAAATATCTGTATTGACTGTCAGTACATGCTCAATGTTCTATAATTGATGTACACAATTGGCAGCCACTAACATACTTTAAGAGGGAAACAGCCCAAAAACTACATTAACGTCGACTTTTTAAAAGAGCGGACCGGTGTTGAATGTGTTTTTTACAAGGAAGTCGGTGATTAAATAAATTATACATTCACCAATATTTTATATTACCAATCATCGACCTAATGCATGCGTAATCAATTTGTATTTTGAATTTTATACATATTGTTAATTGAACATTATTTTAAAGTGTATTTCTATGTAGCCTTTGTTTGGTAAAAATGATATACGTTAGGGATTTCTACATTTTATTAATTTTGCTTAATATAAATTTAAAGCAGCACTCCTCCAGATTTATGCTAATTTTTATAAAAAAATTGAAAATGAAATTAAATGTATAATATTGTATAGTAACCGAAAGGAAGCAATTTACACCAGGTCAATTGTACTTACAACCTATGCTAATTACGAAAAGAGGTCAACATATGCAAACAATGCCCATTACTGCAATAGTAACGCAGTAGAAATATAGTTACACATAATGAAAATTCAACCATTAATTCCTCATAACATGTAAAATATTGAATCTTGAGAATCTTTCTGCCTTTCCTAAAATCTTAGTACATTTTCACAAATTTGATTTATTTAAATAGCTTCGCTCATCTGGAGGCATGCTGCTTTAAGTACAGTAAAATATTTTATTACTTTCTTAAATTCCTGAAGTTAATACGAATATTTGAAAGGTGAATAGTGATTTAACATATTTTCGAATATTATACTATCATGAATTCAATCTGTAAATAATGTTGAATATATATATTTTATCTACTAGACCGATCATATAATGATGTTTTTACACTGTCAGAAGGTCAGTATTTTTTTCTAATTCCTTTTTAAGATTGATGGTGATAACCTGTTATTTAGGAGAAAAAATGACTCGCTATCAAGGAAATGAGAATAGTAGTGACAAACACAGTTATTACATTATTTATATTATCACTTTTAAATTACAGTTTACTGCTCGTGACTGAGATTTAGTGAAAACCTGTATCACCGTTAATCATTTCATCTCAAAATGAGCCATTTCAATATTACATCGATTCATTATCTAGTTGAATGGTCGATGGTGTAGTGGGCATAGGGTATGTTGTAAAAATATAATAGAAAGATATACCAATGTATCCTACTAAAAGTTATGTTAAATATTTTTACAAGATCAGTTGTTGTAATATATCTATTATGAGGCTCTAATAACGACGCTCAGTTATGTTATATATGTATTACCCTATAATTTTCCGTGTTGACTGTCTATACGATTAATTTATAAATATAGAAAAAGAATCGATACCAAAGTGTACATCTAAGTTTCAAAAATATGAAAAATTGATATGTTAGTGTAATAATTTACTTCATACTAAATACATTTGTTCATCGATTTCGGTAAACCATAATTACTCTCAAGGAAAAATTTGTTCATGAAATCCGATTTGTCACTTTGATATACACTTAGGTTGTATATCCCATTTTCAAATAAATCATATTCATTCGTGCTCATTTAGTCAAATTAAAACTGAAAAACATGTAGTGTATTTAAATGTACCATGTCCCGTGCAACACGGCTTTCAAATGTACTTGTTGTTCCATCAGTTAAAAAATAAAAATTCCATGCATCAACACTGTTACTTTACTGACTTATCATTGTTTTTTCGCTGGCTGCTGGCACCTGAAACACAGTTACCAAATTTAAGATTCTAATGTATTTATATGCACCTTTTTAATTCATTTGAATAAGCGAAGGTTATTTTCAATTCTAAACAAATTTCGTTATGTAAGTTATTTTAAGCACGCCTTTTGCAGTATGTTGTTGTTGTAAATGAGCAACAGTTAAAGCACAAATTGTCCCTTAATGTCCAAAACTGCTCGGTTACTTCTACAAAATTAAGCATATATATTGCATGACAAAATATAGCATGATATTTACACATGCTTTTATGGTGTTTATATTTTATAATTTATTTTTATTGTTGGAATGATGTTGCTGCAATGCAAAGTACCAGATTCCGCTTTTTTCTGTCGTATACCATTGTAATGGCTTATAATAAAATCTACAAAATCTAAACAATACCACATGAACTATTTAAATATTTTTTTTAATGTATTACCCATATTTTATGTCAATAATATTATCATACAGTAGCCACTGACTTAACGATATAATGTTAATGATGGGCATCAAATGAGAATAAGTAAATATCAAAAGGGTGGAATAGAAAGGGGAACAGAGGACCAGAGCAAAACGGAAATGTAACAATGTATGTATGATCACAACTAGTGTAGCCATTTATGTTAAGGCATTTGCAATACATGAACATGAACAATACAAAACGACATTAATAATAATAACAATAATAATAATAATAATAATACTCTTAATACAATATTATTATATGGTAAGTCTGGGTGATATGTGAGCACAAATGGAATTTATTTTTGTGTAGAACCACCAGAGTGATGTTTGTACTCTAGTAGTTCCTTCCTGTGCTTGCTGTCTGCATTTGCAATGTCTTCTTCCCTGTATCCTCGCTTCCTAAGATGGTCGGACAGTTATTTTGCTCTGATATAGAACGTGTTGGGACTTACCAAACACTAGAGCCATCATTGACACACATTGGCCAATTATTGAGTCTTCACAGAAACTTAACAAGATGTTCCATTGCATATAGGAGACCTAAAAACCTCAGGGACATACTTGTACGAGCCCAACTGAGACCAATAATGACATATAAAGAAGGTCAGTCTGGACCATGTGGTACATCAAGATGCCAAACCTGTGCTGTCATGCTCCTTACAAAAACATTCTCCTCAAAATAGGGGCCAAAAACATCTCTCAAATACATAATGAATTGTAAAACGGCAAACGTTATTTATCTTATTTCTTGCAAAGTTTGTAACAAACAATATGTCGGTGAAACTAAACTTCCATTTAATAAACGAATGAACTTCCACCGCTCTGACTGGAAAACACGAAAATTTAACAGATCCCCAGTTGCTGAACATTTTCACTTTGAGGGACACAGTTTTAAAGACGTGTCCCTCTGTTGTATTGAACATAACACAAAGTGGTCAGATGTAACACGGAAATAACACGCGAGCAGGATTCGCCGACTGAATACGCTAGAGCCATCAGACATCAATAAAGGAGACTAATTTTAACACTTTTTCTCGCCCATTCTGGACCAACTGTTTTAAACCTAACTTTAGTTATCAGGCGGTACCGGGGAGGGCTCTTTTTCCCTGGCCTGAGAGCATCTCTATTACTTTCACCTTATCGTAAATTTACACTTCATATAATATCACACTGTTTGTAACTTGCATTTTCTTACATTATACTTTTAGTAATAAAAACAAAAAACGCCCTTATATGTGAAGTTTTATTTATTTAATATATATTTTTTATACATAGTTTTATAGATATATTTAACCGAGTTTATGCGATATTGACCGCAGGCTATATTTTCTTTTGTAAAGTACAACACAATGACATTCAATAACGGTCTATTCATAATCGATTTAATTCTATCACCTTTCTAGCGACTGTGTTTCAGTACTATCCAGTACAAACGTATTGAGATTTTGTGCTCTTGTGTGTGCACATTATACATGTAATACGCCCCTGATGAAGGCATAATACGCCGAAAGTACTTGGGTATTTATACTTTAGCACTGAATGAACACTGATTCAGTGTTTTTGAAAGGTATTTTGTAGATGCAAATATTTTTCACAAACCTATATATATATATATATACAGTAGGGTGAACGTTTCAGTTTACACGCAAAACGCACGCTCTGGAAAAAACGCACACACGTTACACGCTATACGAACGAACGTTATACGCACGCTATACGAAACGAAATACGCAGACGCACGCAAAACGATATACGCTAAACGAAATACGCTAAACGATATACGCACTCTAAAACGCACGCAAAATGAAAACGTTTCTAAACCTTTATTAAAATATCGTAATCATATTAAGTTTTTAACAACTTTATAGCTACATGTAGATCGTTTAGTGATTAATTTTGATTAAATGAAATGTATTTTAAACAACTTTATGTTAGAGCTGAAATGCGCTCAACCTAGCACCAAAATTAATTTTTGTCACAGCCTCAACAAATGATTTTTAAAAATATATGCTATCATGCGCTGATATCGAAACGTGTTCCTTTTATGCGCAATCGGATAAAGAACTATCCATTGCATTCACTCCGTAACCTATACGTAATAGTCCAACATGGCCGACATGGAAAAGTGCATTGTAAATTATCATAAATATACAGTGTTAACAATTAAATTCAGATGGATTTATGAGGCAAATCTATATATTAAGTGAGGCTGCATCTTAAACAATCGAACATTAAACTCTTGAGTGTAAAATAAAGGAATTAACTATTTTGACAGAAGTCACGAAAACAGATTAAACACACAGGATTCTACCACGGATAACATTAAGGGAAAAGCTTTCAGAATCAGGAAGGATTAAATTGCTGTCACAATACGTATATTTAAGTTGATGTCCTGTATGTTTCATTAGGACACCGCGTGATTTACTGTGTTGTCGCCAGTAAAAGCTTCTCAAAACGAAAGTGAAAGTAGAAATAAACAATACTGAAATCCAGTGAAATCACAAAAAGGTAAAATTTCTAGGGCATTACAGTATATGAGTCTATATAAATATTATGAATGCACTTTTATTTGGGTCTGAAACTGTAACCGAGAGGAAAAAATGAGGAAAATAAGGAAACAAGTCAACCTCATGCACCTCCATTAATTAGTGCAAGATGGGGAGGAGTCAAGTATGGGACTCCAAGAATTTGTGAATCATGTGTAAAATGTAAAGTTATTGGATTTGCAACGACAGCGTGACAGAAAATATTTTTCATATCATTTAAAATTGAAATTTATTGACATGCGCTTAATATGTATTAATATGCTGTATTATTACTAAGCAACATTAAATGCCGAGTACCTTACTTTTTATGTTACTGTCACAAGTTTAAAAAATATGCTGCCTTACCGAGACTTGCACGTCGGACCCTCGGAAACTATTCATCAGCTCAACCAACTGAACTTTCAGGTTGCTTACATATCACCTCGCTAAATAGTGGACAGTTTGTCCTTGAATAGGTACAATGTGAATAGGACTTTTATACCATCGTTTTATACCATCACAGTCCCCTGTGGAATAGGTGATAGTATGAAACTCCAAGTAAATTTCACATTGTTGTTTTAAATGTTAAAGTCTTATAAAATATAAAATCACATTACTAGACAATAATTAAATATTTCACAATATTGACGTAAGACATAATCATTAATAAATGCAGACAAGCAAATAATTAGCTGGAAATACTTATTAATCACAGAGTAAGAAAAATATGCAGCCTGACTGAGACTCAAAACAAAGACCCGCAGAATATCATGCCTCACCAGCACCACTGTGCGAACCCAGAACCCTTTGAATACCATACTGTTGCTCTACCACATTAACATTGTTCTCTTAATATGCGATCCGCGCTTATAATACATGAACATAGTCCCCCACTTTATTGAAATATCTCCTTAAATAATTGATGAACTGACATAATGAGATGTCTGTTTATACAGTCTTGGCCCTATGTTGGTTCCCGAAAGTAACTGGGCAGCCTGACTGGGGCTCAAACCTGAGAGGCTTGCATGGACACTTTGAATACCATTCCGTAGCTCTACCAACTGAGCTATAAGGTTTCTTCAATATCCCCTTCCCTAATCATTGGACTGTTAATACTGTAACATCCCTGCCATATTGAACTCCACAATTTTTTCATGAGTATAGAGAATACGTCTCAGCTATATACCACCATGGCTCTACATTTTGCCCCGATATCAAACCCCGGACAATCAGAATACAATATGGGGCTGTACTGACTAAGCTATCTCAGGCCATCTCACATTCCTACCCCCTCCACAATAAGTACAGAAAAAAAAGACTTATTAGCTCAAATATACATTTAAAACCCATAATGGTAAGTGCAGAACTCCTGGATTAAAGATGAGAGTGCATCATAATTTTGTTAACCTATCTAGCTCCAGTGAAGCAAGGGCACTCCCCAATTTTTGGCCGGGTTATAGTATGGTGAATGTTGGGCGGCGGGCGGGCAAAAAAAAATTTCGTAACAGTTTTCTCAGCAACTACTTATCACAGCCTCTTGATATTTTGGCATGCGGCCATCTAACACATGGTCCCACAGCCTCTTGATATTTGGCATGCATTTCAGCCCTTATTTGGCATTAATTATCTTTTCTATATTTTATTCCTTTATATCTCCTACATCATAATTGTATTACTTTTGGTCCATACCGTGCTATCTCAAGATTATTATATGCTAAAAAATATTTTTATTTCTCTATCCATCATTTATCTTACTCATCTGCTATACTTTACTCATTATCATGAAATTGTGTTTTCAATTCTCTATTAACATTATATTATTTTATTAATTATTATATACAAATTATTTATTAATTTTCATTTTAAATTATTCATCGATCGTTATTTGCTATTCTGTCACTCATTCCTTATAATCATCCTTTATATCATTACTTTTCCTGATTTTCAGGTTGCCCGACTTAGTTAAATTTTCTACATTAATGGTCAATGATAGGAAATTTTCGTAACAGTTTTCTTGGCAATTTCTTATCACAGCCTTTTGATATTTGATATACAACATTAACACATGGCCCCATACCGTGGGATTCGATTTCAGGTCTGTCGCTCATCCACTTCCTGTTTGCCGACTTAGTTAAATTTTGACATTAATGGTTAATTGTTGGAAATTTTCGTAACAGTTTACGCAGCAACTTCTTATCACAGCTTTTTGATATTTGGTATACAGCATAAACACATTGTCCCATACTGTGGGATTTGATTTCAGGTCTGTCGCTTATCCACATCCTGTTTGCCGACTTAGTTAAATTTTGACATAATTAATGATCAATAGATAGTAGGAAATTTTTGTAACAGTTTTCTCAGCAACTAACTTACCACAGCCTTTTGATATGTGGTTCACAGCATTGACATGTTGTCCCATATTGTGGGATTCCATTTCAGGTCTGATGCTCATTCTTTTCTGGTTTACCAACTAAGTTAAATTTTCAACATCAACGGTCAGACAGTGGTAGAAAATTTAAGTAACATCACAGCCTCATGATATTTTGTATACATATGCAACCCGGCCTTTTCTGTCTTTGACCCATTTTAAAAAAAAATATCCCTAGAAATATTTCAATCTCCCTATATTAAGTTATTCAAATTAATACAGTAAATACTAGACAGCTCATTGAGTTCAAGCATGTTATATGCATGTATTTAAGGGGAAGCAACTCATGTTTACCAAATTGTTTGTCCTTATCTGTCTATCTCAGACAGACTATTCTAGCTGTTTATAAACAATTAGGTTATTGGCAGTGTACTTATCAGGCTATACAGGAACTTTCTTATTATTTTTTATTATAAAAAGAATGAATTAATGGATATTTTGTGTGACTGGCTGTATAATTTACTTTAGAGTTGATTTCAATTAGTCCATACCTAAAGGTATCCTGCAACAGGATTCATCCAATAATATATATATTTTTTTTGATATTCAGATTGTAAATAAAATAGCTTTAGTGATAGACTGTGGCGTCGCTACCTCATGCTGATATCAGGCAATTTAAAAAAGTGCTACTTTGGATAACTTTGTTAAGTGAAAACCAAGAATGGCCATTCATAGCTTTTTCTTCTGAGGCGAGCTTTCCTGACTGCCCTCAGCTTCTGTAGGCATTGTATGCACAGTTTTCTCAACTTTCTTCCCCTTTCTTTTCTAATGCAGCCCTCCCTCTTTTTACCAAATGACTGATGTAAATGTTGTCAAGCAGTTTTATTGTGTCGCCTTGAAAAAGGCAACATATAGGGGTTACTTTTGGCGGTGTCGGCGTCGTTGTTGGCGTCCGTGTCTGCGTCGGAGTCCCCTTAAGCTTGTCCGGAGCACAAGTCAGTCATTATAAGTTGGATTGACTTCAAACTTGGTATGCATGCTTCTTATAATGACCCGAAGTGCAGTGTACAAGAACCGGTACTCTGCACTTCTTAATTTTTGAGTTATTGCCCTTTGTTAATTTTCATACTTTATTTTTGTCCGGGCCATTTCTGCTAATGTATAAAAGCTTTGTACTTGAAACTTCATAGGATGATAGATCTCATTAAGAAAAAGTGCAGTGCCTAAGAAACAGTACTCTGCATTTCTTATTTTTTGAGTTATTGCCCTTTGTTAATTTTCATACTTTATTTTTGTCCAGGTCAAAAACAGGTACTCTGCACTTCTTTCTTTTGAGTTATTACCCTTTATTAATTTTCAGGAATGCACCTGGCCTGGGCTTTGTTTGAGATGCGTAAACGCAATTTGATTTTTCAGAAAAAACACCACGGAACACTCCGATTTATCGGTTTAAGACACCGTAGCAATACTGTGGCCATTACCGGGACAGTGTAAATGGAGCTTTAATGGCTTAATTTGACAGCCAAATTATAAGTTTAAACCAAGTCTGAGCTGGCTTATATTTTTATCTATGTATATGTTAGTGTTCATCCGTGCTGTTCTACAGAAATTAGAAACTTCGACGGGAGCGATAGCGACAGGAGAATGTTTCTAATTTCTGTAGAACAGCTATGGATGAATACTAACATATTTAGTGTCAAACTTTATTTGGCCTAATAATCACTCACTTTATTACGTCACTATGCCGTTCTATGAAAGTACTATGAAAAATAGAAGTCGACTATGAACGGAATTCGATATAGTATCGACTTTTGTTCTTCTATGAAAATTAACGCACAGAATTTTTAAGAAATACAGCGTTTTCATTGGATGACAAAGTTGGACACTAATATAGAGCAATGGGAATATTGTTAAGGTTGGCTAAGCCTTTATGTTGTGATTGCATGTCTAACTTTGGGACAGATTTACTTAATGAATTTATTTATATTATGGAGGGACACTGGTGCAAATATTCAGTTCTAGAACAGAATCAATCCCACTAAGTATTTGTTAGTGTTCATCCGTGCTGTTCTACAGAAATTAGAAACTTCGACGGGAGCGATAGCGACAGATGTATGTTTCTAATTTCTGTAGAACAGCTAAGGATGAACACTAACATATTTAGTGTCAAGCTTTATTTGGCCCTTGATTACGTCACTACGTGGTACTATGAATCACTATGAAAAATAGAAGGCGACTATGAACGGATTTCAATATAGTATCGACTTTTTTTCTTCTATGAAAATTAACACACATAATTTTTAAGAAATACAGCGTTTTTATTGGATGACAAATAAAGCTGGACACTAAAGACTTTTAATAGAGTAGGCGTTTGTTACAACCCGTTTTGTAATAAAGTTGCAAATTGTAATAATTATTACAAAACGGGTTGAAAAGTTTATTACAATTTGAAATTTTCCGCACAACCCGTTTTGTAATAAAGTTGCAAATTGTAATAAACTATCAATAGAAGTCAAAAGTCAATTTTACCCACTAATATAAGTTCATCTTCAGAAATATCATATAATTTTAAGTAACACATACATGTGACCTACTTTATTGCAAAAGTTACTATTATTAATATTTCATTAAAATAAGCATTATTTCAGTAAATAATGACAAATATATCATTTCTGATGCAAGTTGTAACATTTATTACAAAACGGGTTGAAAAGTTTATTACAATTTGAAATTTTCCGCACAACCCGTTTTGTAATAAAGTTGCAAATTGTAATAAACTATCAATAGAAGTCAAAAGTCAATTTTACCCACTAATATAAGTTCATCTTCAGAAATATCATATAATTTTAAGTAACACATACATGTGACCTACTTTATTGCAAAAGTTACTATTATTAATATTTCATTAAAATAAGCATTATTTCAGTAAATAATGACAAATATATCATTTCTGATGCAAGTTGTAACATTTATTACAAAACGGGTTGAAAAGTTTATTACAATTTGAAATTTTCCGCACAACCCGTTTTGTAATAAAGTTGCAAATTGTAATAAACTATCAATAGAAGTCAAAAGTCAATTTTACCCACTAATATAAGTTCATCTTCAGAAATATCATATAATTTTAAGTAACACATACATGTGACCTACTTTATTGCAAAAGTTACTATTATTAATATTTCATTAAAATAAGCATTATTTCAGTAAATAATGACAAATATATCATTTCTGATGCAAGTTGTAACATTTATTACAAAACGGGTTGAAAAGTTTATTACAATTTGAAATTTTCCGCATATCCCGTTTTGTAATAAAGTTGCAAATTGTAATAAACTATCAATAGAAGTCAAAAGTCAATTTTACTTAATATTATAAGTTTATCTTCAGAAATATCATATAATTTTAAGTAACACATACATGTGACCTACTTTATTGCAAAAGTTACTATTATTAATATTTCATTAAAATAAGCATTATTTCAGTAAATAATGACAAATATATCATTTCTGATGCAAGTTGTAACATTTATTACAAAACGGGTTGAAAAGTTTATTACAATTTGAAATTTTC